>NW_028317915.1:562500-867500 GCF_062004578.1 Staurois parvus
TTAAAATGACTTTTTTACACGTTAAAAAAAAAGCTAAAAAATATATTTTTAAATATATGCCTTTAGAAAACGTTTTCTAGAATACATGCTAAAATACATTGGGGTAGGCCAATATATTGTAAATATATGTCACATATATAATTTTTTTTTTCTAAATATATTGGAAATATATTTCTCTTCCATGTGGGGCATGTCACACTTGTGGTGTCATTAATTTGTAATGGCACCCCAAATGTGACAGTTAACCACTTGTCTACCGTGCCAATTCTTCCACTTTTTTTTTTTTTGATAAAAAATTTTTTTTGTTTTTTGGGCAGAGGCCCTATAGAATAAAATGGTGGGTGCTGACATTTTTTTTATGTTACACGGTATTTGTGTAGCGGTTTTTCAAATTCAATTTTTTTTCTTATTTTGGAATAAATTCACTTGAATGAATTTTATTGCACATAAACACAATATAATACACATTTTTTAGTACAATTTAAAAGATATTACGCTGAGTAAATAGATACCTAACATGTCATGCTTTAAAATTGGCGCCTGTACAATGGCACCAAACTACGGTACTTACAATTCTCCATAGGCGACACTTTAAATGCCCTTTACCAGTTTAGAGTTACACAAGAGGTCTGGCACAGGGTCGGACTGACCATTTGGAAACTCGGGCACTGCCCGAGGGCCCAGGGTCAGTAGGGGGCCCCATGAGATGCCCCTGGTACCTTTTTCATAGGCTTTTTTGAGTTTGGGCAAGGACACAGGGGCCCCATAATCCCCTATTGCCTGGGGGCCCCATGAGTTGTCAGTCCGCCCCTGGTCTGGCACATTATTGCTCTCACTCTATCGTTCACCACGATACCTCACTGTGGGTGTAGGATTATAACTTTTTTTTTTTTATATGAACTGGATGGACTTTTGTCTTTTTCAGCCAGACTAACTATGTAACTATGTAACCTCCCAAGTGTGGTGCGATTACCATTTACATTATGTATGTGTCCACATTTGCATGTAAGCATGGCAGGCGGTGGCACTTTAAATTTTCTTTTTTTCTTTTTATTATCTATTTTATCTAAAAATGTTATTTTACTCCGTCTCTTTATTTTTTTTTTGTATTAACTTTATTACTATCACAAGGGAAGAACAACATCCCTTGCCATCCCAACAATGTCCTTTGTGACAGCATGGGCCTCTTTATGGAGAGATTTGGGGTCTATTAGAACCCAGAACTCTTCTCTAGCCTACAATGCAGCCGATGAGACATAGATCGATCTGATCAGCTGCTTTCCTGGTCGCAAACAAAGAGCCTAAAATGAAAGTGATTAAATCCTTGTCACTTCCAGTTTCCGAGGTTAAAACAATGGCGGTTCCTCTCTCTCTGTGTAGTGCAGCTGTCGCTGCATCGCTCCCGGGCTGCATGATCCGCACAGGGGCGGACTGACCATTTGGAAACTCGGGCACTGCCCGAGGGCCTGGGGTCAGTAGGGGGCCCCATGAGATGCCCCTGGTACCTTTTTCATAGGCTTTTTTGAGTTTGGGCAAGGACACAGGGGCCCCATGATCCCCTATTGCCCGGGGGCCCCATGAGTTGTCAGTCCGCCCCTGGATCAGCATCATCCCTGTATAACCACTTCAACCTAGAGATGTCCATGGACATCCTATGATTGGGAAGTGGTTAAATAATCGTACAAAGTTCAACTCACAAAAAAAGCTACATCAGGTACTTTTAGGGTAGATTTAGATCAGGTCTGGTAGGACTGTGTTGGGCGGCTATTCAAGGTCAGTCCCACTGAAAGCCACGGCAAAATGCCTGCTCTCATACCTGGTAGGTTCACACCACTGCGTTGCAGAGGTGCGAGCTCAAGAAAAGTAAGGCTGACTGCCGACTTTTAATAAAAGGACACTTACTGTCACAAACCTGTGGTAGTGAGCCCTTTTAGATGGTCAACTTGGGGTTCCCCAGGGTGCGGAGTCTAAGCCCCAGCCTTCTTCGTCACCAGAGCTCCTGATGGTGGGGATGGACTTGCAGCAAGTTGGGACCCGGTCACGGCCCCCGGGTATGCCCAGCTGAGGATGAGGAGACCACTTGCAGGAGCAGAGTACAATAGGAGACAAATGGAAATCCGATAGACTAGCCAAGGTCAGGACGGGCGGGAAACAAGCACAGTCAGATAACGACGCCTGTACACAAGTAGTCAATGCAGGATACAGGCAATAGCAACACACAGGAGCTCCAACAACTAGGCAGTTGCTCAGGCAAAGTGAGCTAGACTGAGCATGTCTTATATAGACAAGCAAACTAGGAGGCCGGCCAGGAAGTGATGGAAGGGAAGGAAATAAAACCCACAGAATAGCAGACGACGCCCATAGGTGAGCACAGACAAACACACATGTGAAAGGGATCAGGAGCAGCACTGCAGCAAGGAGGTAAGAATACATAAACAAGAAACTGTAGGCTAACTTGTGACACTTACCTGTCCAGGGATCCATATGTGTCTTCACCAAGGCCAGTTCTTAGTTGGTCTTTGGGCAGGGGTGTATTTGCAGCGAGGCAAACAAGGCATTTGCCTAGGGCGGCATTTATCAGGGGGGCACACAATAGCCATTATCTAGGCTTCCAAGTCTCCACTTCCAACATGGGAATGGATCTGATCTGTGAGAGGCTGCTGGAGGATGGGTGGAGAAGATGTACAGTGTCCTACACCCTGGGCCGAATCACTGGCAGATGCCACGCCGCAATGTGTGGGCTGCTTATCCCAGCTAGACCAGCTCCGCCCGTTTGACATTAGCCTTAGCCAACCCTCCTCTCTTTTATCCGGCCACACCCCCAGGAATCGGGATCACTGAGCGGCCATATCTGAAGGGCACACACGAGCTGGAAGAGAGGAGGAGCCTCCGGTGATTTGGGAGTGCTGCCCGGGAGTGGACCTTACCCATTGTCTATGTGGGGATTTGGGGGGAACAGAGCAGAAGGATGGGTGGTGTCTGTGGAGGGGAGAGGGAGCCCATCCTAGGGGATGGCGATGATGCTAGTGCTGCTGGGGATTTGTAGGATGGAAATGGAGGGGCACAGAAATGAGCAGCTGAGCATGTGCAGTCAGCCCACTTTCCCTTTCACAGAATGTTGAGCTGTGAGAGTGTAGACTGTATGTGCTGCTTAGGGAGCGAAGCCAACTGAGATTTTTTTTTTGGGGGGGGGCCACGCATTCAAAAATTGGTACTTCTTGAGCATTCTTACTTCTCTAGCAGGAATGGACACGGCGACGGGTCGGGTGGGAAGCCAATGTTGGGGATGGGAGTGTGTGCATGTGTGAAGGGGTGGGTCGTACAATTTTTGTGTTACCTAAAACAGCACAAAACCTAAATACACCCCTGTCTTTGGGTCTCTGGGGCCGCCATATTTACTAAGGGTAGCCAGCTATGACTCTTTGCAGCGCCACAGCGGGCTTCCTACTGCACATGCACAATCTGTGCTGCACTTTGCAAATGATCCTGCAGCCTTCTGGGACCTGTGATGCGTCAATGAATCATACCTCCCAATTTTTTTGAGATGGGAATGAGGGAGGCCTATTAGTAAATGTTTGTAGGCATAGGACACACCCACTGCCACTCCCCCTAAAGGAAAATTGTACAAAAAAAAAAAGATTAGTTTAACCAAAAAGTGCTTTTTTTTACCACTACTATTCCTTTATGCTGGCTTTTAAAGTTTACAAAGTTTAAAGTGCAACTATTTAGAGATTGGATGAAAGGTTTAGGACTGGGAAATGCTTTTTGAAAGATAAATAGTTCATTATACGTTTCCATCTAGAGATCAGACCAAAATGAGGAGGAAAGAAGGACTGTGTTCTAAATCAGGGACAGTTCACGAATGAGGGACTAATGGGAGGTATGCCAAAGGTTGTGGTCCAAACCTTTGCTCGGATCGCCTAGGCCATCCGAAAGGAAGTGGGGTGGGTACCTATCAAAACTAGGTACTTGCCCCCTCCCCCTCCCCCAAAAAAAATTCTAATGTGCCACAGGAGGTGGAGATGAGGACATAATGTTCCATTTTAATGAAACGTCACTATGTGACATTTCAATAAAGTTTTTTGAAAATAAAAAGAGAACAGTGAGATGCAGTGCAATCAATGCATCAGCACTACTGTCATCCCACCGCTCACCACCCCCTGCGTTGTAACATAGTGCCTGGAGTGAATATACTCTGCTGAATTGGTTGTGTGTAGGGAAGCCTATTAACCACTTCCCGTCTGGCCCATGTATATAAACGGCCGGACGGGAGCAGGGTAGGGGCGGGTGGCCGTTAATAAACCTCCTCCCCACTTCCTTGCATGTGCGCGCTCCCTGGGAGCGCGCAGCACCACAATCCGGTGCCTGCTGTGTCCAGAAGAACACCAATCATTGTATGGGACCTCTGCGTGAGGTCCCGATCATGTGATCACTGATTGGCCAATCAGTGATCACATGCAGAGTAGTAAGCAAGATGTCACTTCTGACATCATTGCTTAGTACGTGTGAAATCTGTGAATGATCACAGAGATCACATGGTACAGGGCTATTCACAACAGCCTTGTACCATGTGACAAGCTGTGACCAATCACAGCTCACACAGTATTTCTCAATGGCTGCAAGAATGCAGCCAGAGAGAAGGAGAAATGATTGCTTTTACAGCCTTTATGGGTGTAAAAGCAATCAGTGTAAGAAAAATAAAAAAAATCTTCATCACCCCCCACAAGTAGTAGCGTCCCTATGGTGACACTGTACTGCTAGGGTGACAGTATGTAAAAAAAAAAATTAATAATATTTAAAAAAAATGTAAAAAATTTTTTTGAAAAATTATCATTTTTGGTTATAAACGAATTTGTTGTTTTTTTTTACTAAAAAGATAGATGAATACATTTTGGCCAATATTTGAGAAGAAAGATTATTTATTTGCAAAAGAAACGCTTTTTTTTCAAAATGTTTGGACTTTTTCATTTAAATAGCAAAAAAAAAAATATACATACTACACTATATTGTCAATACAATGTATACAATCAAGCCCCTAGGCATGCAGACTGCTTCTACAAACATTGGTGAAAGAATGGGTCGCTCTCAGGAGCTCAGTGACTCCAAGCGTGGTCCCGTGATAGGTGGCCACCTGTGCAATAAGTCCATCCGTGACATTTCCTGGCTACTAAATATTCCACGCTCAACTGTTAGTGGGATTATAACAAAGTGGAAGCAACTGGGAACAACAGCAACTCAGCCACCAAGTGGTAGGCCACGTCACATGACAGAGCGGGGTCAGCGCATGCTGAAGTGCACAGTGCGCAGAAGTCACCAACTTTCTGCAGAGTCAATAGCTAAAGACCTCCAAACATCATGTGGCCTTCAGGTGAGCACAACAGTGTGCAGAGAGCTTCATGGAATGGGTTTCCATGGCTGAGCAGCTGCATCCAAGCCTTACATCACCAAGTGGTGTAAAGCACGCCACCACTGGACTCTAGAGCAATGGAGATGTGTTCTCTGGGATGATTAATCATGCTTTTCTCTGTCTGTCAATCTGATGGATGTGTATGGGTTTGGCGGTTGCCCAGAGAAGGGTACTTGCCTGACTGGATTGTGCCAAGTGCTAAGTTTGGTGAAGGGTGGATTGTGGTGTGGGGCTCTTTCAGGGGTTGGGCTTGGCCTCCTGGTTCCAGTGAAGGGAGGGAACTCTTAATGCATCAGCATACCGAGACATTTTGGACAATTTCATGCTCGCAACTTTGTGGGAAGTTTGGGGATGGCCCCTTCCTGTTCCAACATGACTGCACACCAGTGCACAAAGCAAGATCCATAAAGACATGGATAAGTGAGTTTGGGGTGGAGAAACTTGACTGACCTGCACAGAGTCCTGACCTCAACCCCATAGAACACCTTTGTAATGAATTAGAGCGGAGACTGCGAGCCAGGCCTCCTCCCCCGACATGAGTGCCTGACCTGACAAATGTGCTTCTGGAAGAATGGTCCAACCTTCCCATAGACACCCTCCTAAACCTTGTGGACGGCCTTCCCAGAAGAGTTGAAGCTGTTATAGCTGCAAAGGGCGGGGCCAACTCAATATTGAACCCTACGGACTAAGACTGGGAGGCCATTAAAGTTCATGTGCGTGGAAAGGCAGCCCGACCAATACTTTTGGCAATATAGTGTAAAAATATGTGTAGTTAAAATACATACATACATATATAAACACCAATTGCGCAACACAGGTGTGGTCACACTAGAGTGAAAGGAATACATTTAGCAACTAATTTAGCGTTATCTCTAATTTGATGAGCTGTAAAGGAGTTCAAAGCATTAGCTTTGTAAAATTTTAAGTATTGCAATTTGTTGCCATGTCACAGACACAAGCAATTTAAGGCTTGACATACTTGGCGTCTGTTTATGCAACACAATCTCATCTTTCATATTTTACAAAACAATATGGTGATTATATTCTATTTAAATAAATTGTAATGTTTTCTTTATTGAAAATATAGGTTTCATAAATATTTGCACAAATAAAAAAGTTGCAACTGTCATTATTTTACAGGTTCTATGCTGTCAGAAAATGTATTCTGTTTTGGGGGATTTTTATTGGCATAGGTGCGACAACCATTCTCATATACACTATATTGCCAAAAGTATTGGTCAGCCTGCCTTTACACGCACATGAACTTTTATGGCACCCCAGTCTTAGTCCGTAGGGTTCAATATTGAGTTGGCCTCGCCCCTTTGCAGCTATAACAGCTTCAACTCTTCTGGGAAGGCCGTCCACAAGGTTTAGGAGGGTGTCTATGGGAAGGTTGGACCATTCTTCCAGAAGCACATTTGTGAGGTCAGGCACTGATGTCGGGGGAGGAGGCCTGGCTCACAGTCTCCACTCTAATTTATCTCAAAGGTGTTCTATGGGGTTAAGGTCAGGACTCTATGAAGGCCAGTCAAGTTCCTCCAACCCAAACTTGCTCATCCATGTCTTTATGGACCTTGCTTTGTGCACTGGTGGGCAGTCATGTTGGAACAGGAAGGGGCCATCCCCAAACTCTTCCCACAAAGTTGGGAGCATTAAATTGTCCAAAATGTTTTGGTATACTGACGCCTTAAGAGTTCCCTTCACTGGAACTAGGGGGCCAAGCCCGACCCCTGAAAAACAACCCCACACCATAATCCCCCCCTCCACCAAACTTTGTTATAATACCACTAACAGTTTAGTGTGGAATATTTAGTAGCCAGGAAATTTCACAGATGGACTTATTGCACAGGTGACCACCTATCACAATACCACACTTGAATTCACTGAGCTCCTGAGAGCGACCCATTCTTTCACCAATGTTTGTAGAAGCAGTCTGCATGCCAAGGTGCTTGATTGTATACACCTGTGACCATGGAGGTGATTGGAACACCGGAATCCAATGATTTGGAGGGTGGGCCCAATACTTTTGGCAAAATAGTTTACTATACTTAGAGTAGTGGTTCTGCCACTATGTGGTAGTGTTTTATTAATACTTGTATAATGTATTGTCCTTCCTTGTAGAACTACGTAGTTGTGATGTCATTTCCTTTTTTCCTTTGTTTTTTTAAATAAAACAAGAAGGGCTCAGCCACGTGTCTTGCAGTGATGAGCCAAGCATACCTGGGTTTGGTTCGAGGTGGGTTCAGTCAACATTACTAAAGTTTGGATGCCAATCAGAACTCATTATATTCAACGGTGACTGAATTTTAGAAAACAGTTCTTGCCATTTTCTAGGCTAATAGGCAAGGGGCTGTCAACCAAATGCCAAAGCAGACTGAGCATTGCCTTGGGAGACATATACCAAGGCAAAACATGTTTACACAAAATTCTTTTTGGTAAGGAGAAGCAATTTTAGCAGTACTGTAAGAGTTCCTTTGAGCATACAAGGGTTCACACTCTTTCCACATTTGCAACCATCCTTTGTGTTTTTGACTGCCCACTTCTTGCGTCATCGTGGACATATTCCCGCACCTCCTTAAACCTCATATACCATTGAAAACACTTGATTTCTTCACAGAATCCACACCATAGTCCTATCGCAACAAAACTAAAGTTTCACTCACACTTTTTCCAATTTGCACGCAAAACTCAAGTCAACTAATCTGCAGCCCAGACAAGTGCAAGTTAGAACATGTCAGAACACGCTCAAGTGCAAGTGGCTTTGTGACTCGCCAACATAGTGCTACACTGCGGCCATACCATTAATTTAATTGTTACTCCTCATACATATAAACTGTATGTATGTATGTATATATATATATATATATATATATATGTATATATATATATATATATATTATACATTAATGGAATATATATAACTATATATATTACATTCATTTTAATTGTTACTCCTCGTACATATTAGCTATATATATATATATATATATATATATATATATATATATATATATATACAGTATATATCATCCAAAAACAAATGAGAACAAGATCTCCAAGTTGCAAAAATTCTCTCTTTACTTCAAGTGTATCTTCATACAAAAATTATCGTGACTGCGCAGTTTCAAGCATAACACTGCTCTTCATCAAGCTACAAGGTTTTTTTTACAATTTTTAAAAATCATTTTTTAACTTTTTTTTTCACAATGCTGTTCAGGGGTCTTTGGTGAGTAATCAGGGGTCTAAACATAACTGAAACTAGGTTTCAGTTATGAATGAACACAGTGAGTGATCAGTACCAATCATTCGCTGTATTATTTATGTAGCACTACCCCCCTCAGGGGCTGCTGAGTAATTTGCGGGTACCCTGCCTTTCTTGACTTCACTCCTTGCAACCATAAAAAGCACAGTGAAGCAACAGGAAAATATGAGCCTAAGATAACAGCTGTCACTCTAGTAACTTCCAGTAAAGGTCACAACATAGCATAATCTCAATCAATTCTAGAAGTCCTGCAATTCAGAATTTAAACACTAGCCTCAGTCCTGAGTTGTTTCTTCCCCAGGGAGGGAAAAAAAAAGACTACCAAGCAAAGAGGTTAACTTACTTAGGGCTCTCAGTGGTTGATGACTGAGTCTAATTCTGAGAAAAAGTGCTCTTCAATTTATTAGGCCAATGCCCCTTTAACTGCAATGTCAGATCTTCGGCACGCTCGATGGGGCCCTAGTTGGTGCACATATCTAATCTCCCTTGAGGCAAAAGAAGAAATTTCTTAATAGAGGGTGAACACAAAGGAAAGGAGCTGTGCCTTTAAATGATGTTGAATTTGGATGTTGTCTCCTTTAACACCCACAGGGTGAGATGTAAAATTTGGCAGTAGTAAAAATGGGCAAAACACACTTCTGTAGAGTTGGGTTCTTCCATAGGCCACAGTGGCAAATTAGCTCCTTGGCAAATGAGCAAACAGTAATAGGAGTAATAATACAGCTGGGCCTGCAGAGGGCAGATAGTGCAGTTGACCTCTGTGATTGGCTATGCTGGAACTGTAATAACTAGTAGGCCAAACAACTTAGACCTTAACACATACAACTTGAGGAACAATATTAATCAAGCTGAGTAGAGAAGGACTGAATTGGGTAATGTAATGTGCAACTTAGATGGCTTGAATATGGAATTTTCTCACCCAGTTCAGGTCTCGGCCAGGTGGCAGAAAGTCTCTCTGTAGACGGGGGTCCCTGTTTCCTCGTGGTTCCTCCTTCAGATATCACTCAGGATAGCAGCACTTCAGCTCACCTGCTCAGGGGCTGTCCGCCAGACTTGTCAGCGGTGGCAGCATTGTCAGCAGTCAGCAACTCTCTCCTCCACTCTTCGCAGTCTGGCCCCGCTGGGACCTCCGATGTCCCGCATGATCCTCTCCTTGCACCTGCTCTCCAGCTCTCTCTGTCCACTTTCTGTCCTCTGGTTCCCAGGTTCCTGTATTTATCTGCATCCGCCCACTAACTAGCTCTTCTGGGAAATGTAGTTTACTAGGAAAGCCTAAGTCAGAAGTGACGAAACGTATCAGGGCGTGGCTGTGCGGCGTCCGGAAGTGACGCGGGAGCATCAGAGATCAAAGGCCGGCGGTGGTGAGAGCATTGATTTGGCTTTCTTTACACTAAGAGCTTACTAAAGCTAACTTCTTTGGGCTTTTCACTTATTTTCATCTTGTAAGTGGCACTCTATTGTGGCAATAAAGAATCGTTTAGTTGGTACTGCACCATTTGGGACTTTCTCGTTTTTTTTCTCCAACATGCTCATTTGAGTGTGGAGCATTGGGAGGAGGAGTTTGTGTGCTGGAGTTCGAGAGCGCTTGTCCTGGGATTCCAATGTTTCAAGTTTAAGGAGAATAAAACATCACAGTGGTCTGATTAATTTCTTAGAAAATCATCCATTAACCACCTTCCACCCGCCCTATAGTACAATGACGGGCGCAAGGTGGTTCTCTCATTCTGATAGGACGTCATATGACGTCCTACCATTCTCACTGCGCATGCACGGCTCAGGGAGCGTGCAGCGCGGCGATCGCCGGTCCGCTGTGTCCCTCGGACACAGCGGATCAAGGAAAGAGCCAAAGATGTCGGCTCAGTCATGTGATCAGCGGTGTCCAATCACAGCTGATCATATGTAAACACGGAAATGCCGGTTATCGGCATTTCTCTCCTCTCGAGCTGTCACACTGACAGCTCCAGAGGAGAGGAGAGCCTGTAATCGGCTTTCCGCGGAGGGGACATGTACACTGATCATCAGGGCACTGATGATCAGTGTGGCCCCAGAAGTGCCACCTGTCAGTGCCCATCAGTGCCACGTGCCAGTACCCATCAGTGCCACATGCCAGTGCCCATCAGTGCCACATCAATGCCACATATCAGTGCATACCAGTGCACATCAATGCCACATATCAGTGCCCATCTGAGCTGCCTTTCAATATCACCCATCAGTGCCAGTCAGTGCCACCTATCAATGCCAATCAGTGCCGCCTATCAGTGCCAGTCAGTGCCGCCTATCAGTTCCAGTCAATGCTGCCTATCAGTGCCGCCTATCAGTGTCATGTATCAGTGCCCATCAATGATGCCTGTCAATGCCCATCAGTGCAACCTACCAGTGCCTCCTCATCAGTGCCCATCAGTGCCACCTATCAGTGTCCATCAGTGCAGCCTATCAGTGCCCATCACTGATGCCTCATTAGCGCACATCAGGGAAGGAGAAAAATCACTTATTTACAAAATTGTATAACAAAAACTAAGAAAACTCTTTTTTTCCAAAATTTTCAGTGGTTTTTGGTTTAAGAAAAAATAAAAATCCCAGAGGTGATTAAATACCACCAAAAGAAAACTCTATCTGTCTCAAAAAAATGATAAAAATGTCATATGGGTACAGTGTAGCATGACCGCGCAATTGTCATTCAAAGTATGACAGCGCTGAGAGCTGGAAATTGGAAGGAAGGGGGTATAAGTGCCCTATAGGCTAGTGGTTATAGCCTAGTGTGCAAACCACGAGTGTGGGAGGCAACACTTTTTGGTGCGTACACACCTCAGAGGGGAGCACTGCACATATATTCATGTATTTATTTTTGCACAAGTTTTCCTCACGGGGTATTCATTGTTGTTATTTCATAATTTATGTGCAAAATATTATTTATTTTATTTATATATTTTTATAAGAGTTTTCTGCACCGACAATTGATTTATGCGCCACCTGAATACTTTTTGAAGTGTTTTCTTTCTTTATGTTACTATGTACCTTTTATCCTTTCATCCATTTGAAACTTTAAAAACTTTTATAAAAACTTAACGGCATAAAATTATTTAACTTCGAAATGAGAAAAAAGTCTGCAAAAGGGTCATAGACAAAACTAAAAACCTTTTTACTCCCCTCCATTCACAACAAGGATAGAATTAAACTTAATAATTAATTTTTCAATACCGGCATTTTTACCCCTTCCTGCCCAGGCCAGTTTTCACGTTTCAGCGTTCTCACACTTTGAATGACAATTGCGCAGTCATACAACATTGTACCCAAACTAACATTTTATCATTTTCTTCACACAACTAGAGCTTTCTTTTGGTGGTATTTAATCACCGCTGGGGTTTTTATTTTTTGCTAAATTAACAAAAAAGACCAAATATTTTGAAAAAAAAACAAGTTTTTCTTTGTTTTTGTTATAAAAGTTTACAAATAAATAATTGTTCTTCATAAATTTAGGCCGAGATGTATTCTGCTACATGTCTTTGGTGAAAATAACCCAAATTAGGATGTATTATTTAGTTTGTAGGAAAGTTATAGAGTTCACAAACTATGGTATAGATCTGAATATTGATCAATCCTGAAGTACTGACGGCCAATCTGAATTCTTGAGGTCCAAGAAAGTCAGAATAGTACAAATATCCCCAAATGACCCCTTTTTGCAGAGTAGACAGTCCGACGTACTTCATAAGAGGCATGGCGAGTTTTTTGAAGTTGTATTTTTTTTTGTCATAATTTTTCAGAAAATGAAAAAATTAAAAAAAATATTTTCACTATTTTTTTTTTACATACTGTCACCAGTGCAATACAGCGTCAACATATAACTGGCATAGCGGTGAACAGGGATACTGACTGGAGATGGTATGAAAAAAAAATATATATATTTTTTTTTTATTTATTTTTATTTTTTTCTTATTTTTAATTTTTTACTACATTTTGTTTTATTTTTTTTTAAGATTTGTTTTCCATATTTTACTATGACCAAAGTAGTACAATGTTACCATAGTAACATTGTACTACTTTGGGGAAGTGATCAGTATTTTTTTTTTTTACACAATTTGCTTATAGCAAAGAATTACTTTGCTATAAGCAAGCATTTACCTGAATGACATCGATTCATTCAGGGTTTTTTTTTTTTTTGTGCTTAGCTGTGATTTGGCCACAGCTAATCACATGACATGTGCATGTGACCTGCTGTGACCATTCACAGCTAGGCACTAGTATACAATGGATGGCATGAATGAAGCCATCCATTGTATACAACTGTCATGTGACCTGCTGTGATTGGTCACAGCAGGTCACATGGTACCGGCAACGGGGGCCGGTACTCAGATCTGTCATCGGCCGTGTCTGACAGATCGTGCCGCTACGCGGCTCTGCAACCACGCGAACTGCGCATGTGCGGGAGGACGCCAAATGCCGTATACCCCGTAAATCTACAGCACTTTTGCGGCCGCCAAACGGCTATAGGCCGGGCGGCTAATGGTTAGTAAATAACTATTTTTTTTTTCAAATATAAAGTACTTTGTACAGTATTCTGCTTAAGACAATAAAGAAACATACCACAGGGGTAGATTACATCTAGAACAATATCTGGAAGCCAATGTAATTAATTTTTTTGTGATTACCGTTTTAATTATCAAGACGGTCAAAAAGAGATCTACAGAATAACCATTTAATTATTCAAAAATAATAATAATAATCATAAATATATAAAAGTATAAAAAATACATGTAATTAAATCTTCTATAAACAGAATGCAGAGGAGCGGTGCTGTCCCTCTAATTAATACATTTATTCAGTAAATGAAATATGCGCACACCCATGTGATGTGCGCGTTTGATGGAAAGTGATCACATACTGTATTATGATAACCCACTCCCTCCAGACCGAGGAACCTGGCGCTGGAGACATGTTTTTCTCCAAGTGAGAAGCATCAACATAATTTAAATGCCACCTCAATATGTGCATGCATAAAAGATCTTCTTCCCCGCTTCCGTCTCCACAGAAACGTGGCAGCTCGCCAACTTTGTTTATGCCTCCGTAACGTGATTAAAATTAGACAAAATGCAAGCCAGGAAAAAAAAAAATACTCCCAATGAACATTACCACAGTAACTGAATATTTCAATTCCCGTAAGTCGTGCTGCAAATATGAATACTCTTAGCAAAATAATTTAATAGGAGAGAAGAGCAAAATTCCATGAAATAATGATGAAAGGGAAAAGGGAAGGAGGAGGTGGGAACTGTTGTGTTTCTGTTGGGTTTCTTGGCGTGTAACATGACCTAAGCTATTGGTGGGTTTCCAAGAACGCTATTGTCAAGTGAAGGAATTTTTTCGGCTGGGGATTGGTACATTGTATGTTGTTTACAATACAGATTTCATCATGCTTAGAAACACTACAATTCTACAGAAGGGTTACAAGAGTGGATGAATATTTTAGACTGATGTGATAAAATTTTCATCCAGTGGAGTTATTCTTGCTACAGGTGGAGCCTGATGATCTCAGTAACCGGTAGGGTTGTTGGATCTCTGGAGAACCTTGGAGGCTAGACTTCTCCGGTAGGGTGCCTGGTTCAGCAGATTACTGTTACTGGATTACTGTTACCCCCCCCCCCTCGAGAGTAGTACAGTGGACACCATTGATTACTGTTACCAGCAACTGGGTATCATGTGATCACTATGATTGGTCAGTGACTGGTATAAGCAATAACAGTGTAAATAAAAAATAACGTATCACCCCCCACCAGAGTAGTACAGTGGACACCATTGATTACTGTTACCAGTAACTGGGTATCATGTGATCACTATGATTGGTCAGTGACTGGTATAAGCAATAACAGTGTAAATAAAAAATAACGTATCACCCCCCCCCCCCACCAGAGTAGTACAGTGGACACCATTGATTACTGTTACCAGTAACTGGGTATCATGTGATCGCTATGATTGGTCAGTGACTGTTATAAGCAATAACAGTGTAAATATAAAATATCTTATCACCCCCCCCACCTCAGAGTAGTACAGTGGACACCATTGATTACCGTTACCAGCAACTGGGTATCATGTGATAGCTATAATTGGTCAGTGACTGCTATAAGCAATAACAGTGTAAATAAAAAATAACTTATCACCCCCCCCCCCAGAGTAGTACAGTGGACACCATTGATTACTGTTACCAGTAACTGGGTATCATGTGATCTCTATGATTGGTCAGTGACTGTTATAAGCAATAACAGTGTAAATATAAAATATCTTATCACCCCCCCCCCCCAGAGTAGTACAGCGGACACCATTGATTACTGTTACCAGTAACTGGGTATCATGTGATCGCTATGATTGGTCAGTGACTGTTATAAGCAATAACAGTGTAAATATAAAATATCTCATCACCCCCCCCAGAGTAGTACAGTGGACACCATTGATTACTGTTACCAGTAGCAAGGTACCATGTGATTGCTATGATTGGTCAGTGACTGTTATAAGCAATAACAGTGTAAATATAAAATATCTTATCACCCCCCCCAGAGTAGTACAGTGGACACCATTGATTACTGTTACCAGTAGCAAGGTACCATGTGATTGCTATGATTGGTCAGTGACTGTTATAAGCAATAACAGTGTAAATATAAAATATCTTATCCCCCCCCCCCCCCAGAGTAGTACAGTGGACACCATTGATTACTGTTACCAGTAGCAAGGTACCATGTGATTGCTATGATTGGTCAGTGACTGGTATAAGCAATAACAGTGTAAATATAAAATATCTTATCACCCCCCCCCCCAGAGTAGTAAAGTGGACACCATTGAATACTGTTACCAGTAACTGGGTATCATGTGATTGCTATGATTGGTTATAGCGATCACATTATTTATTTATTTCAGGTACTTATATAGCAACAACAATTTACGCAGCACTTTATATACATATATTGTACATTCACATCAGTCCCTAACCCTCAAGGGGCGTACAATCTAAGGTCCCTAACTTACATTCATACATACACATACTAGGGACAATTTAGACAGGAACCAATTCACCTACCAGCATGTCTTTTGGAGCGTGGGAGGAAACCAGAGTACCCGGATGAAACCCACGCATTGGAATGCATTTACAAATATATGTAAAAATATGTGATAAAATGACTTTTTTATAAGTTAAAAACAATCTAAGATCCCTAACTCACATTCATATACTAGGGCCAATTTATACAGGATCCTTTTAACCTACCAGCATGTCTTTGGAGTGTGGGAGGAAACCAGAGTACCTGGAGGAAACCCGCGCAGGCACAGGGAGAACATGCAAACTCCAGGCAGGTGGTGCTGTGGCTGGGATTCGAACCAACGACCCTAGCACTGCCAGGCGGAGGTGCTAACCATTTAGCCACTGTGCTGCCCACATGATTCCAATATAAGCAAAACAGTCATGAATGGTTTCCTTTTGGTTTCCACTTTGCTAATGTTGTGAAGCTGTGATTGGCTCACAACTATCACATGGTACCTGGCTACCTGTGCCATGTGAGTAGCTGTAGCCAAGCACAGCATGTCAACAGTACTAAGCTGTCATGAATGTTAGCCTATTCATGACAGCTAAAACTATTGCTTATAACAATGACTGTTATAAGCAATAACAGTGTAAATAAAAAATAACATTTATCACCCCCCCCCCCCCCCGAGTAGTACAGTGGACACCATTGATTACTGTTTCCAGTAACTGGGTATCATGTGATCGTTATGATTGGTCATAGCGATCACATGATTCCAATGTAAACTAAACAGTCATGGATAGTTTCCATTCATGACTGCTTTGCTTAGTGTTGTGAAGCTGTGGTTGGCTCACAGCTATCCCATGGTACCTGGCTACCTGTGCCATGTGAGTAGCTGTAGCCAATCACAGTATATCAACAGTACTAAGCTGTCATAAATATTAACCTATTCATGACAGCTAACACTATTGCTTATTACAGTGAACTGCTTTAAGCCAAAACAGTGTAAAAAAATCCTTGATCACTCACTCAGAGTAGTGCAGTGTTACTATGGTGACACTGAACTACTCTGATGACAGAATGTAAAAAAAAATTTGAAAAAAATGTTAAAAAAGCAAAAAAAAATTAACATTTTTGTTTTACATACTTTCACCAGTCAGTATTCCTGATCTCAGTCACACCAATCATTTGATGACGCTGTCCTTCACTGGTGACAGTATGTTAAAACAAATTGTGAAAAAAATATTTAATTAATTTTCTAAAAAAATTGTGACAAAAAAATTACATCTTCAAGAAAATCACTATGCCTAAGGCTACGTTCACACTAGCGTTGTGTGCAGGCGGCAGAGAGGCGTTTAGGAAGCGGTAAAAACGCTTCCCAAACGCCTCTGCCAATTCTGCACATTACAGCACATTGTGCTGTTCTAACGGGAGCGTTTGCGTCGCGGCAAAACGGATGCCTCTGGTCGAGTCAGGAGGCGTTGAAGCCTCCTATTCTAGTCTATGGTGCCACTCTGCAAACGCCCGTCCGGCGTTTGCGGTTCGGTTGTGGTGCGGTTGTGGGGCTTTTGTGGAGCGGTAATACCATTCCAACTGCATTATAGGCGTTTGTGGGGCGTTTATAACGCTCGGCAAAGGCCTAGCAACCGCCGCTAAACCATGCGGCGTTTGCGGAGTGTTAAAAAACGCTCCGAAAACGCCGGACCAACGCTTGCCAAACGCTATAGGGGCGTTTGACAAGCGTTGGTAAAACAGCCAAGTGTGAACGAGCCCTTATACTAAATACCTTGGGGTGTCTACTTTCCAAAAAGAGGTCACTTGAGGGGTGTTTGTACTGTCCTCAAGAAATGAGATGTCACTACGTCAGGATTGATCAATTTTCAAAGATACTGTATATCCCATTGTTTTTAGATGCTATAACTTTCACACAAACCAATGAATACACATGTATTGGACCAAAGATATGTAGCAGAATATATTTTGGCCTAAATTTATGAAGAAATTAGATTTTCAAATGTTTTTCAAAAAATGTGAAAAAAAGTTTTTCTTTGTTTCTATTATAACATTTTGCGAACAGGTCATTTTCCTCCTTTAGTGATGTGCGTTTCATGAGGCAGCACTAATAGGCACTGATGAGGTGGCATGGATAGGAAGCACTGATGGGCACTAATAGGCTGCACTGATGAGGCAGCACTGGTGGGCAATGATGAGGAGGCACTGATGATGCAGCACTGATATGCAGCAATTATCGGCACTGATAGGCAGCACTGATGGGCACTGACAGATGGCACTCATGGTCACTGATAAGCAGCACTTATGGGTATTGACTGATGGCACTGATTGGTGGCACTGCTGGGCTCAACTGCTGGGTGGCATTGCTGGGCACTGATGGGTGGCACTGCTGGGTACTGGTGGGTGGAACTGCTGGCCACGGATGGGCAGCACTGATGATCTGGGCACTGAGTATCAGTAGGAGTGTCCTCTGTGACATTTACCGGTTATTGGCAGCAAAGAGGAAAGTGCTGCCAATAACAGGCAACTGTATTTACTGTACTTTGCAATCTGCTGTGTCATTGGACACAGCTGATCACGTGGTAAAAGGCCGCTGTGATTGGTAGTGAGTCCGTAGGACACCGCGATCACTGACAGCACTGGGTGCAAGTCGCTGGAGGCGCGGGGTAGCTCGTTCGGAGAGGACGTCATATGATGCCCTCCCAGAACAGGAAAAGTGCGCTGCAGCCGTCATTCGGCTATAGAATGGTTGTAAAGTGGTTAAACCATTGACTCATTGACTCAAAACTCATTGATTTTTCTGAAAACAGTAGAATGTCGGGCTTTACCATAAAGTTGTAATTTTGTTTTGTCTGTCCCCAGTACATTCTCCCAGAAGGATTTTGGCTTTCTCAGGTAAGTTTTGACAAACTCCAATCTGGCTTTTGTATATTTCTGTGTCAGCAGTGAGGTCCTCCTGGGTCTACTACCATATTTCTGTGTCAGCAGTGAGGTCCTCCTGGGTCTACTACCATATTTCTGTGTCAGCAGTGGGGTCCTCCTGGGTCTCCTACCATATTTCTGTGTCAGCAATGGGGTCCTCCTACCATATTTCTGTGTCAGCGGTGGAGTCCTCCTGGGTCTCCTACCATATTTCTGTGTCAGCAGTGAGGTCCTCCTGGGTCTCCTACCATATTTCTGTGTCAGCAGCGGGTTCCTCCTGGGTCTCCTACCATATTTATGTGTCAGCTGCGGGGTCCTCCTGGGTCTCCTACCATATTTCTGTGTCAGCAGTGGGATCCTCCTGGGTCTCCTACCATATTTCTGTGTCAGCAGTGGGGTCCTCCTTGGTCTCCTACCATATTTCTGTGTCAGCAGTGGGGTCCTCCTGGGTCTCCTACCATATTTCTGTGTCAGCAGTGGGGTCCTCCTGGGTCTCCTACCATATTTCTGTGTCAGCAGTGGGGTCCTCCTGGGTCTCCTACCATATTTTTTTATGTGTCAGCAGTGGGGTCCTCCTGGGTCTCCTCCCATATTTCTGTGTCAGCAGTGGGGTCCTCCTGGGTCTCCTACCATATTTCTGTGTCAGCAGTGGGGTCCTCCTGGGTCTCCTACCATATTTCTGTGTCAGCAGTGGGGTCCTCCTGGGTCTCCTCCCATATTTCTGTGTCAGCAGTGGGGTCCACCTGGGTCTCCAACCATATTTCTGTGTCAGCAGTGGGGTCCTCCTGGGTCTCCTACCATATTTCTGTGTCAGCAGTGGGGTCCTCCTGGGTCTCCTACCATATTTCTGTGTCAGCGGTGGGGTCCTCCTGGGTCTCCTACCATATTTCTGTGTCAGCAGTAGGGTCCTCCTGGTTCTCCTACCATATTTCTGTGTCAGCAGTGGGGTCCTCCTGGGTCTCCTACCATATTTCTGTGTCAGCAGTGGAGTCCTCCTGGGTCTCCTACCATATTTCTGTGTCAGCAGTGGGGTCCTCCTGGGTCTCCAACCATAGCGTCCCTTTTCATTCAGATGGCGAGGTATAGTGCGAGCTGACACAGTTGTACCCTGTGCTGAAGGCCAGCTTGGATTTGTCTGGAAGTTGCTCGAGGCTCTTTATCCACCATTTGAACAATCCTTCGCTGCAATCTTTGATCAATTTTTCTCTTTCGTCCACGTCCAGGGAGATTAGCTACAGTGCCATGGGCTGTAAACTTCTTGACAATGTTGCGCACAGTGGACACAGGAACATTAAGATTTCTGGAGATGGACTTGTAACCTTGAGATTGTCCATGCTTTGCCGTGATATTTTCCCTCAGATTCTCTGACAATTCTTTGCTGCTCTTTCTCCTCTCCATGCTCCATGTGGCACACAGAGACAATAGAAAGGTTAAGTCAATTTTTCAGCATTTTACCTGGTTACCGATATGATTCTTATATTATCAGCTCTTGGTATTGATTATTGACAGGTGAGTTTATTTAGAAATAACAGGAGCATCACAAACTTGGAATAAAATTATTTCTTACAATTTTGAGAAGGTGCCAATAATTTTATCCGGTCCATATTGGGGGTTTTGCGTGGAATGTGTCAGATTTTGCTTTTTGTTTCTTCACTTTTTTTTGTCATGTCAATACAAACAAAAGAAATAAACACGAGAATGCCGAAACATTTGTCATTGCAACAATTTTCTGGGCGAAGTGGTGTATTATCCGGCAGAAATGCAGGGGGGACAATATTTGTGGCCATGACTGTAGCTGCTGGTTTGCTTTTACAGGTAGAAGGGGCAGTCCGGTGCCTCTCCGGACTTTCCCGTCCCACTAGGGAACCCGAAACTAAAGCAAGGGGTTCTGCAGGTTAATCATAAAGCTGATCGAGGACCAGAACATTCCGATCATCTAAGAGACCAGAAACAACAAGAATTTGTCAATTCTGGTTTGGGCAAAATCAGGGGCGGACTGACCATTTGGAAACTCGGGCATTGCCCGAGGGCCCGGGGTCAGTAGGGGGCCCCATGAGATGCCCCTGGTACCTTTTTCATAGGCTTTTTTGAGTTTGGGCAAGGATACAGGGGCCCCATGATCCCCTATTGCCCGGGGGCCCCATGAGTTGTCATTCCGCCCCTGGGCAAAATGTAAACCATCGATTTTTGGGCTGGTAAAGCATCTCTTCAAACTTGGTTTCGGTCTTGGTTTGATCAGATGCTCTAAGAGCAGACTAGAGATTTGGGGTCTAATAGACACCAGTTGGCTCAGTAAAGAGGACCTGTTATGCTTTATTGCTATCACAAGGGATGTTTACATTTCTGGTGATATTAATAAAGTGGATTAACCGCTTCACGAGCGCCCTATAGCAGAAATACTTCTACAGGGAGGCACAGGTGCGCAAAATCACATATATATATATATAGATATAGATATAGATATGTGTGTGTGTGATTTTGCGCACACACACATATTTATATATATATATATATATATATATATATATATATATATATATATATATATATGATTTTGCTTTTCCAGGTAGGGGGCACGTGCAAGCCGCGCATGTGCCCAACCAAGGGCCGCCATTCGCGGCCGCTGCTGTCAATCACCGGGCCCGGGCCAGTGATTACTCACCGTGTGCAGTGATTTCCGACGGTCACCAATGGGGAGGAGGACTGTTTTGTTTACTAACAGTCCTCCTCCCTGTCAGCTCGGGCACACTGCACAGCACAGCCATCAGCCATTCAGAGTGATTACAGTGAAAGACACACCGCCCCCTAAAAAACACTCCCAGCACACAGTTAACCCTTTGATCGCCCCTCATGTTAACACCTTCCTGCCCAGTGCCATTAGTACAGTGTCAGTGCTTTTTGTTTAGCACTGATCACTGTATTGGTGTCACTGGGGATGTCAGTAACACCAAGTCAGTTCCCCCCCAGTGTCAGAATGTCCGCCGCAGTCCCGCTATAAGTCGCTAGTCGCCGCCATTACTAGTACAAAAAAAAAAAACAGTATCTATACCGCCATTTGTAAACACTATAACTTTCACGTAAACCAATCAATTTACATGTATTGGGATTTGTTCTTGGCCATGTACCTCGGACATGGCCAATGACAGATCTGAGTACCGGCCCCTGTTGCCGGTACCATTTGACCTGCTGTGACCAATCACAGCAGGTCACATGACAGTTGTATACAATGGATGGCTTCATTCATGCCATCCATTGTATACTAGTGTCTAGCTGTGAATGGTCACAGCAGGTCACATGCACATGTCATGTGATTAGCTGTGGCCAAATCACAGCTAAGCACAAAAAAAAAAAAACCTGAATGAATCGATGTCATTCAGGTAAATGCTTACTTATAGCAAAGTAATTCTTTGCTATAAGCAAATTGTCTAAAAAAAAAAAAAAAAATACTGATCACTTCCCCAAAGTAGTACAATGTTACTATGGTAACATTGTACTACTTTGGCCATAGTAAAATATGAAAAAAAAAATCTTAATTTTTTTTTTTAAAAAAATGTAATAAATTAAAAATAATACAAAAATAAAATTTTTTTTAATTTTTTTTCATACTGTCACCAGTCAGTGTCCCTGTTCACCGCCATGCCAGTTATATGATGATGCTGTACTGGACTGGTGACAGTATGTAAAAAAAAAATATTGAAAATAATTTTTTTAATTTTTTCATATTCCGAAAAATTATGACAAAAAAAGTACAACTTCAAAAAACTCGCCATGCCTCTTATGAAGTACATCGGACTTTTGTCTACTCTGCAAAAAGGGGTCATTTGGGGGATATCTGTACTGTCCTGACATTTGGGGGATATCTGTACTGTCCTGACATTTGGGGGGAATATCTGTACTGTCCTGACATTTGGGGGATATCTGTACTGTTCTGACATTTGGGGGATATCTGTACTGTTCTGACATTTGGGGGATATCTGTACCGTTCTGACATTTGGGGGGATATCCGCACTGTTCTGACATTTGGGGGGATATCTGTACTGTTCTGACATTTGGGGGATATCTGTACTGTTCTGACATTCTTGGACCTCAAGAAATTAGATTGGCTGTCAGTACTTCAGGAATGATCAATATTCAGATCTATACCATAGTTTGTGAACTCTATAACTTTCCTACAAACTAAATAATACATCCTAATTTGGGTTATTTTCACCAAAGACATGTAGCAGAATACATCTCGGCCTAAATTTATGAAGAACAATTATTTATTTGTAAACTTTTATAACAGAAACAAAAAAAAACGTGTTTTTTTTAAAAATTTTTGGTCTTTTGTTGTTAATTTAGCAAAAAATAAAAACCCTAGCGGTGATTAAATACCACCAAAAGAAAGCTCTAGTTGTGTGAAGAAAATGATAAAATTTTAGTTTGGGTACAATGTTGTATGACCGCACAATTGTCATTCAAAGTGTGAGAGCGCTGAAACCTAAAAAATGGCCTGGGAGGGAAGGGGTAAAATTGCCCGGTATTGAATTGGTTAAAGTAATGCAGCGCCGTAACGCAGAAAATAGTCTGGTCAGGAAGGGGGGGGGGTCAATTCTCAGGAGGGCAAGTCGTTAAAAAAAAAAAACATTGACAGTGTAAAAATAAAAAATTCAAATAAACGAAATATTAAAATATTGAAAATTTAAAGCGCCCCAGTCCCACCGTGCTCGCTTGGAGGCATCGGTCCCACGACGGTATCAGGGGCGGACTGACAACTCATGTGGCCCCTGGGCTATAGGGGATCATGGGGCCCCTGTGTCCTCGCCCACACTCAAACCCACCCAAAAAAGCCTATGAAAGGTACCAGGGGCATCTCATGGGGCCCCCTACTGACCCCGGGCCCTCGGGCAGTGCCTGAGTTCCCAAATGGGCGGTATGTAACCGGCAATCGCACCGCACATATAAAGACATCAGGGGCCCCATTCTAGCACCAGACCTCCTGCGTGTCTAAACTGGCAACCTGTAAAGGCTTTGAAAGTCTTGCCTATGGAGATTTTTAAGTACCGCGGTTTGCTGCCATTCCATGAGCGGGCGCAATATTAAACCATGACGTGTTAGGTATCTTTTTACTTGGCATAAAATCATCTTTTATACTTTACCAAACAAGTGTGTTTTTGTGCATAAAAATTCATTAAAGTGTATTAATTCCAAAAAAAAGTAAAAAAAAAACGCTGTGCAAATACCATGGGAGTTCTACCTACGGAGCCAGCCATGCTGTTAAAGGGATAGCATTGAGGATACAGTGGCCATAAAGAGAGGCGGATTATCTTCAGAGGATATACCTTACCCCCACTAAGAGGGGAGGTGCCTGTTTGGCCACTATATACGGGTCAATATATGAAGGTGAGTGTCCATGAATAATCATGGATATTACGGTGGTGCACGCTGTTTGAAAGATTTACAGCATCGGGATAGTGGCCTCACTCACCAGTAGGAAAACGTTTTTCACCAATACTCCGGTACAAATCATTAGTAATACCTCATCTGGAATATGCAGTTCAGTTTTGGGCACCAATTCAGAAAAAGAACATTGGGGAACTGGAGAAAGTACAGAGAAGGGCAACCAAACTGATAAGAGGCATGGAGGAGATCAGCTATGAGGAAAGATTAGAGGAACTGAATTTATTCTCTCTTGAGAAGAGGAGATTAAGGGGGGATATGATCTCCACGTATAATACATAAGGGGGGATATGATCTCCATGTATAATACATAAGAGGGGATATGATCTCCATGTATAATACATAAGGGGGGATATGATCTACATGTATAATACATAAGGGGGATATGATCTCCATGTATAATACATAAGGGGGGGATATGATCACCATGTATAATACATAAGGGGGGATATGATCTCCATGTATAATACATAAGGGGGGATATGATCACCATGTATAATACATAAGGGGATATGATCTCCATGTATAATACATAAGGGGGGATATGATCTCCATGTATAATACATAAGGGGGGATATGATCTCCATGTATAATACATAAGGGGGGATATGATCTCCATGTATAATACATAAGGGGGGATATGATCTCCATGTATAATACATAAGGGGGGATATGATCTCCATGTATAATACATAAGGGGGGATATGATCACCATGTATAATACATAAGGGGGGATATGATCTCCATGTATAATACATAAGGGGGGATATGATCTCCATGTATAATACATAAGGGGGGATATGATCACCATGTATAATACATAAGGGGGGATATGATCTCCATGTATAATACATAAGGGGGGATATGATCACCATGTATAATACATAAGGGGGGATATGATCACCATGTATAATACATAAGGGGGGATATGATCTCCATGTATAATACATAAGGGGGGATATGATCTCCATGTATAATACATAAGGGGGGATATGATCTCCATGTATAATACATAAGGGGGGATATGATCTCCATGTATAATACATAAGGGGGGGATATAATCTCCATGTATAATACATAAGGGGGGATATGATCTCCATGTATAATACATAAGGGGGATATGATCTCCATGTATAATACATAAGGGGGGATATGATCTCCATGTATAATACATAAGGGGGGGATATGATCTCCATGTATAAATACATCAGTGGTTCATATAGTGAACTCGGTGTAGAGTTATTCACCCTGAGGTCATCACAGAGGACAAGGGGGCACTCTTTATATCTGGAGGAAAATACATTTAATCTCCAAACACAGAAAGGTTTCTTCACAGTAAGAGCTGTGAAAATGTAGAATAGACTCCATCAAGAGTTGGTTCTGACCAGCTCAGTGGATTGCTGTAGGAAAGTCCTGGATTCTTTCTTGGATACACAGAATATAACTGGATATAACATTTATAGGTAAAGTTGATCCAGGGAATTTCCGATTGCCTCTCGGGGGATCAGGAAGGAATTTTTTTCCCAGCAGGAGCAAATTGGATCATGCTTTGCTGGTGTTTTATTTGCCTTCCTCTGGATCAACTGTGGGTGTAGGATTATAATTTTTTTTTTCTATGGTTGAACTGGATGGACTTTTTGTCTTTTTTCAGCCAGACTAACTATGTAACTATGTAACCAATATTTCTGAAGAGACTTTATGGGACTATTATTTCTACCTTATACTGTCAAGTGATTATCTTATGTTTTTGCAGATATACAGGTTTATGTTTACTGTTCAGTTTTCCCCAGAGTGGATGTAGTTTGAGCAGCGCAACACTTTACACTGGTTTTGCAAATACCATGTGACATAAAAACAATGTCAAAACCCACCATTTTATTCTCTAGGGCCTTTGCTTGAAAGATATATAATGTTTGGGGGCTCTAAGTAATTTTCTAGCAAAAAATACAGATTTTCAAATGAAAACAAAAAGTGTCAGAATAGGCTTGGTCTTCAAGTGGTTAAATTGTAGTCAAAGCTCATTTCTGAATAGAGTTTGTAATAGAACGCCTGGCCTTTTTTGTTTTCCATCTGTATCCCAATGGGGAGATTTCCCTTCAACTCCTTTCTTGGAGACACAAAAAGGCACAAAAAGTGGGAAATCCTGTCTTACAAAATTTCCTCCAGAACAAGTGTCCTCACTGGATGATTTCCTTTCTTTTTCTCGTTATTTTCCTTTTTCCTGTTATGGTGACAGTAAAATGTTGGATCATCACCAGGGCCAAGAAGAGAGGGTGGACTTCCCTAGCGAGGACACTAGACAGCAATACATGGTTCAAACCCTTGCCGGAGCTATCAAAAAAAAAAAGAAAGAATTCTTCATCGAAACGTAATGTCCAATCCCAATGGCTTTACTGAACTTCTTTACTGAACAGCTCTTCAAACATTGTTGTAAAATAAACCATATTTCCATATAATGTGTATTTAAGAGCTTGGTGAGACTCCAGATATAATATCCTTCCACAACAGAACAGCTGGGAATGCATAAAAGCAATAAAAACATTTTCTCAACGGTTGAAAATTTACAGCACCGGGACAGTGGGCTCGCTCACCAGTAGGAAAACTTTTTTCACCAATATTTCTGAAGAGACTTTATGGGACTATTATTTCTACCCTATACTGTCAAGTGATTATCTAGTAGAGAGGGTGGACTTCCCTAGTGAGGACACTAGACAGCAATACAATCCAAATGCAAGAAAGATATATTTGAAATATATTTTAAAAATATTCTTCCCAAATATATTGACATATATTTGAAATACTACAATTGTGGCCATATTCAATATATTTCAAAATATATATAAAATAAATAAATATATATATATATATATATATAAATAAATTTAAAATATATATTTACAGTATATATATATATATATATATATATATATATATATATAATAAATTAATTTATATATATATATATATATACACACACACATATATATATATATATATATATATATATATATATTTAGATATATACATACTGTATGTTGAAATGCGTTTTTATTACAAAATATATGAAAAATATTTCTAAAAATAAATTTCAAATATACTGTATGTCTTCACTTCTCGGCCTTTTGACTAAGATCAAGCGTAGAAATACAAATCTACATTTTTATTTATTTATTTCAGGTACTTATATAGTGCCGTCAATTTACACAGCGCTTTTACATATATATTGTACATTCACATCAGTCCCTAACCCCCAAGGGGCGTACAATCTAAGGTCCCTAACTCACATTCACATACTAGGGCTTATTTAGACAGGAACCAGTTCACCTACCAGCATGTCTTTTGGAGTGTGGGAGGAAACCGGAGTACCCGGAGGAAACCCACGCATTGGAATGCATTTACAAATATATGTAAAAATATATGATAAAATGATTTTTTTATAAGTTAAAAACAGTCTGCAGAATATATTTAAAAATACATATTTGTAAAATAAATTTCATAAATTTTTTAATATATAAAAAAACTTATATCAACAATATATATATATATATATATATATATATACAGTGGGGATCAAAAGTTTGGACACCCCAGCTAAAAATTTGTATTAATGTGCATAAAGAATCCAAGGAAAGATGGAAAAATCTCCAAAAGGCATCAAATTACAGATTAGACATTCTTATAATATGTCAACAAAAGTTAGATTTTATTTCCATCATTTACACTTTCAAAATAACAGAAAACAAAAAAATGGTGTCTGCAAAAGTTTGGGCACCCTGCAGAGTTAATATCTTGTACTGCTCCCTTTGGCAAGTATCACAGCTTGTAAACGCTTTTTGTAGCCAGCCAAGAGTCTTTCAATTCTTGTTTGAGGTATCTTTGCCCATTCTTCCTTACAAAAGTCTTCCAGTTCTTTGAGATTTCTGGGCTGTCTGTCACGCACTGCTCTTTTAAAGTCTATCCATAGATTTTCAATTATGTTGAGGTCAGGAGATTGTGAAGGCCATGGCAAAACCTTCAGTTTACGCCTCTTGATGTAATCCCCCGTGGATTTCGAGGTGTGTTTAGGATCATTATCCATTTGTAGAAGCCATCCTCTCTTTAACTTCGGCTTTTTCACAGATGGCATCAAGTTACCATCCAAAATTTGCTGAAATTTTATTGAATCCATTTTTCCTTCTACTCGTGAGATGTTCCCTGTGCCACTGGCTGCAACACAACCCCAAAGCATGATTGATCCAACCCCATGCCTAACAGTTGGACAGAGGTTCTTTTCATTAAATTCTGTGCCCCTTCTTCTCCAAACGTACCTTTGCTCATTCCGGCCAAAAAGTTCAATTTCAACCTCATCGGTCCACAGAACTTGTTTCCAAAATGCATCAGGCTTGTCTATATGTTCATTTGCAAAGTTCAAACGATGATTTTTGTGGTGAGGACGTAGAAGAGGTTTTCTTCTGATGACTCTTCCATGAAGACCATATTTGTACAAGTATCTCTTTATAGTGGAATAGTGACCACAACTCCAGTGTCTGCCAGATCTTTCTGGAGGGATCGTGCAGTCAAACGTGGGTTTTGAATTGTTTTTCTCACAATCCTGCGAGCTGTTCTGTCTGATATTTTTCTTGGTCTTCCAGATGTTGCTTTAACTTCCACTGTTCCTGATGACTGCCATTTCTTAATTACATTCCGAACAGAGGATATTGACATCTGAAAACGCTTTTCTATCTTCTTATAGCCTTCTCCAGCTTTGTGAGCGTCAACTATTTTCAGTTTCAGTTTTCTAGACAACTGCTTAGAAGAACCCATGGTGCTGATTGTTGGGGCAAGGTCAGATGAGTCTGGGCATTTAAAACCTTTGAGATTGACATCACCTGGTCTTCCCAGACGATGATTGAGAACAATCCATGACACTGGCAGGTCTCAGCTTTGCAAACGGGGCAGTGCATGCTATAAATTCTGCAGGGTGCCCAAACTTTTGCAGATGCCATTTTTTTGTTTTCTGTTATTTTGAAAGTGTAAATGATGGAAATAAAATCTAACTTTTGTTGACATATTATAAGAATGTCTAATCTGTAATTTGATGCCTTTTGGAGATTTTTCCATCTTTCCTTGGCTTCTTTATGCACATTAATACAAATTTTTAGCTGGGGTGCCCAAACTTTTGATCCCCACTGTATATATATACTGTGTGTACATACATACATACATATATACATACTGTGTGTACATACATACATACATATATACATACTGTGTGTGTATATATATATATATATATATATATATATATATATATACTGTGTGTGTATGTATGTGTATATATATGTATGTATGTACATATATATGTGTGTATATATATAAATACTTGTGTGTGTGTGTGTGTATATATATATATATATATATATATATATATATACACTGTATATTTTTTATATATATATATATATATATTGTATATGTTTTATATATATATATATATATATATATATATATATATATATATATATAATTTTTTTTTTAAATATATTGAATATGGCCAAAATTGTAATATTTCAAATATATGTCAATACATTTGGGAAGAATATTTTTAAAATATATTTCAAATATATTTTTCTTCCATGTGGGAAGGTTCAAACCTTTGCCTGAGCTATCCAAAAAAAAAAAATCAATTCTTCATCGAAGCTTCATGTTCAATCCCAATGGCTTTACTGAACTTCTTTACTGAACAGCTCTTCAAACATTGTTCTAAAATAAACCATATTTCCATATAATGTGTATTTAAGAGCTTGGTGAGACTCCAGATATAATATCCTTCCACAACAGAACAGCTGGGAATGCATAAAAGCAATAAAAAATTTTAACAATAAAAATAAAATAAATGACCTAAGCAATTAGGTACCCCTAAAAGTAAAATACAAGATTATTACAGATGGGAGCATATGGGCAAGGTGTCTTTAACGGTTATTATGCAGTTTTAACACTCGTCTATTAATATATGTGTACAGTAAAGGAACAGCAGTGAAGTCAGTCCCGTAACATGTCTGAATTTAGTATGCTTTTTACTGTAAGATTATAGTCTTAACATTTCCTGAAATGTAGTAAAAGCGTTTTCATTACCATAAGTATAGTATGCGCTTCCAATTACTTATTTAATGTTTCCTTATTTTGTAGAGAGCGGAGGTATTTTGCACAAACAAGAGGCGAGCCAAAGTGTTTTTTGAAGATATGGCCTTTAGTTTTTGGTTCTATTTACTGATGCTTTGCCCTAGTCCTCATATGATGGAAAAAAAATCCCTAGCCGAAAGCCAACCCAGCAGGCTTTGTGGGCAAGGGGGCAGGGGCGGGCTGACAACTCATAGGGCCCCCGGGCAATAAGGGATCATGGGGCCCCTGTGTCCTTGCCCAAACTCAAAAAAGCCTATGAAAAAGGTACCAGGGGCATCTCATTGGGCCCCCTACTGACCCCGGGCCCTTAGGCAGTGCCCGAGTTTCCAAATGGTCAGTCCGCCCTTGCAAGGGGGTGACATAATGACCACATTGCCTCGGGAAGCAGGCCACATGGCCACAGACAGATATACCACTTGAGCTCTGGAAGGTTTTACCCCCTTCATGACCAGGCCATTTTTTTTTTTTTTTGCCATGCAACACAACGAAATTTGTACATTTTTTGCACACAGATACAGTTTTTTTTGGGTGATCTTTGATCACCACAGTTTTTTTCATTTTTATTATATAAACGAAAAAAAAGATACAAAATATTGGAAAAAAACTATATTTTTTTTGTTTCTGCTATTAAACATATCCAATAAAAAAAAAACTTGCGCTCTGGAAGGTTTTACCCCCTTCATGACCAGGCCATTTTTTTTTTGCCATGCAACACAATGAAATATGTACATTTTTTTTCACACAAATACAGCTTTTTTTGGGTGGTCTTTGATCACCACAGTTTTTTTCATTTTTATTATATAAACGAAAAAAAAAGATACTAAATTTTGAAAAAAAACTATATATTTTTTTTCTTTCTGCTATTAAACGTATCCAATAAAAAAAAACTTGCGCTCTGGAAGGTTTTACCCCCTTCATGACCAGGCCATTTTTTTTTGCCATGCAACACAATGAAATATGTACATTTTTTTTCACACAAATACAGCTTTTTTTGGGTGGTCTTTGATCACCACAGTTTTTTTCATTTTTATTATATAAACGAAAAAAAAAAAAAGATACAAAATTTTGGAAAAAAAATATATTTTTTTTCTTTCTGCTATTAAACGTATCCAATAAAAAAAAACTTGCGCTCTGGAAGGTTTTACCCCCTTTTTTTTTTTGCTATGCGACACAATGAAATTTGTACATCTTTTTTCACACAAATACAGTTTTTTTTGGGTGGTCTTTGATCAGCACAGTTTTTTTCATTTTTATTATATAAACGAAAAAAAAGATACTAAATTTTGAAAAAAAACTATATATTTTTTTTCTTTCTGCTATTAAATGTATCCAATAAAAAAAAACTTGCGCTCTGGAAGGTTTTACCCCCTTCATGACCAGGCCATTTTTTTTTTTTGCTATGCAACATGCAACACAATGAAATGTGTACATTTTTTTTTCACACAAATACAGGTTTTTTTGGGTGGTCTTTGATCCCCACAGTTTTTTTTCATTTTAATTATATAAACGAAAAAAAAAGATACTAAATTTTGAAAAAAAACTATATATTTTTTTTCTTTCTGCTATTAAACGTATCCAATAAAAAAAAACTTGCGCTCTGGAAGGTTTTACCCCCTTCATGACCAGACCATTTTTTTTTTTTTTGCTATGCGACACAATGAAATTTGTACATCTTTTTTCACACAAATACAGTTTTTTTTGGGTGGTCTTTGATCAGCACAGTTTTTTTTCATTTTTATTATATAAACGAAAAAAAAACAAATTTTGGAAAAAAACTATATTTTTTTTCTTTCTGCTATTAAACATATCCAATAAAAAAAAACTTGCGCTCTGGAAGGTTTTACCCCCTTCATGACCAGGCCATTTTTTTTTTTGCCATGCAACATGCAACACAATGAAATTTGTACATCTTTTTTTCACACAAATACAGTTTTTTTTGGGTGATCTTTGATCACCACAGTTTTTTTCATTTTTATTATATAAACGAAAAAAAAGATACAAAATATTGGAAAAAAACTATATTTTTTTTGTTTCTGCTATTAAACATATCCAATAAAAAAAAAACTTGCGCTCTGGAAGGTTTTACCCCCTTCATGACCAGGCCATTTTTTTTTGCCATGCAACACCATGAAATATGTACATTTTTTTTCACACAAATACAGCTTTTTTTGGGTGGTCTTTGATCACCACAGTTTTTTTCATTTTTATTATATAAACGAAAAAAAAAAAAAGATACAAAATTTTGGAAAAAAAATATATTTTTTTTCTTTCTGCTATTAAACATATCCAATAAAAAAAAAACTTGCGCTCTGGAAGGTTTTACCCCCTTTTTTTTTTTGCTATGCGACACAATGAAATTTGTACATCTTTTTTCACACAAATACAGTTTTTTTTGGGTGGTCTTTGATCAGCACAGTTTTTTTCATTTTTATTATATAAACGAAAAAAAAGATACTAAATTTTGAAAAAAAACTATATATTTTTTTTCTTTCTGCTATTAAACGTATCCAATAAAAAAAAACTTGCGCTCTGGAAGGTTTTACCCCCTTCATGACCAGGCCATTTTTTTTTTTTGCTATGCAACATGCAACACAATGAAATGTGTACATTTTTTTTTCACACAAATACAGGTTTTTTTGGGTGGTCTTTGATCCCCACAGTTTTTTTTCATTTTAATTATATAAACGAAAAAAAAAGATACTAAATTTTGAAAAAAAACTATATATTTTTTTTCTTTCTGCTATTAAACGTATCCAATAAAAAAAAACTTGCGCTCTGGAAGGTTTTACCCCCTTCATGACCATGCCATTTTTTTTTTTTTTTGCTATGCGACACAATGAAATTTGTACATCTTTTTTCACACAAATACAGTTTTTTTTGGGTGGTCTTTGATCAGCACAGTTTTTTTCATTTTTATTATATAAACGAAAAAAAAGATACAAAATTTTGAAAAAAAACTATATATTTTTTTTCTTTCTGCTATTAAACGTATCCAATAAAAAAAAACTTGCGCTCTGGAAGGTTTTACCCCCTTCATGACCAGGCCATTTTTTTTTTTGCCATGCAACATGCAACACAATGAAATTTGTACATCTTTTTTACACAAATACAGTTTTTTTTGGGTGGTCTTTGATCAGCACAGTTTTTTTCATTTTTATTATATAAACGAAAAAAAAGATACTAAATTTTGAAAAAAAACTATATATTTTTTTTCTTTCTGCTATTAAATGTATCCAATAAAAAAAAACTTGCGCTCTGGAAGGTTTTACCCCCTTCATGACCAGGCCATTTTTTTTTTTTGCTATGCAACATGCAACACAATGAAATGTGTACATTTTTTTTTCACACAAATACAGGTTTTTTTGGGTGGTCTTTGATCCCCACAGTTTTTTTTCATTTTAATTATATAAACGAAAAAAAAAGATACTAAATTTTGAAAAAAAACTATATATTTTTTTTCTTTCTGCTATTAAACGTATCCAATAAAAAAAAACTTGCGCTCTGGAAGGTTTTACCCCCTTCATGACCAGGCCATTTTTTTTTGCCATGCAACACAATGAAATATGTACATTTTTTTTCACACAAATACAGCTTTTTTTGGGTGGTCTTTGATCACCACAGTTTTTTTCATTTTTATTATATAAACGAAAAAAAAAAAAAGATACAAAATTTTGGAAAAAAAATATATTTTTTTTCTTTCTGCTATTAAACATATCCAATAAAAAAAAACTTGCGCTCTGGAAGGTTTTACCCCCTTTTTTTTTTGCTATGCGACACAATGAAATTTGTACATCTTTTTTCACACAAATACAGTTTTTTTTGGGTGGTCTTTGATCAGCACAGTTTTTTTCATTTTTATTATATAAACGAAAAAAAAGATACTAAATTTTGAAAAAAAACTATATATTTTTTTTCTTTCTGCTATTAAATGTATCCAATAAAAAAAAACTTGCGCTCTGGAAGGTTTTACCCCCTTCATGACCAGGCCATTTTTTTTTTTTGCTATGCAACATGCAACACAATGAAATGTGTACATTTTTTTTTCACACAAATACAGGTTTTTTTGGGTGGTCTTTGATCCCCACAGTTTTTTTTCATTTTAATTATATAAACGAAAAAAAAAGATACTAAATTTTGAAAAAAAACTATATATTTTTTTTCTTTCTGCTATTAAACGTATCCAATAAAAAAAAACTTGCGCTCTGGAAGGTTTTACCCCCTTCATGACCAGACCATTTTTTTTTTTTTTGCTATGCGACACAATGAAATTTGTACATCTTTTTTCACACAAATACAGTTTTTTTTGGGTGGTCTTTGATCAGCACAGTTTTTTTTCATTTTTATTATATAAACGAAAAAAATAAAAAAAGACCAAACATTTTGTAAAAATACAATATTTTTTTCTTTCTGCTATTACACATATCTAATAAAAAAAACCTTGCAAAATCAAATGTACTCATAAATTTAAATAAGTGAGATTGGAGGCAGAACAACAGCTTTGACTAACTGCAGTATATCGTGGATTATATCATAAATCAAGGACTAATCAATACAAAGGGCACAGTAAGGGGGGGGGAGGGGGAGGAAGGCACAGTCCAGGGGGATCAGGAGGGCACAATACTGGGATCAGGAGGGCACAGTACAGGGGCAGTCAGGAGCAGGGGCGGACTGACCATTTAGAAACTTGGGAACTGCCCGAGGGCCCGGGGTCAGTAGGGGGCCCCATGAGATGCCCCTGGTAACTTTTTCATAGGTGTTTTTGAGTTTGGGCAAGGGCACAGGGGCCCCATGATCCCCTATTACCCCGGGGGCCCCATAAGTTGTCAGTCTGCCCCTGGTCAGGAGGGCACAATACTGGGATCAGGAGGGCACAGTCCAGGGGGAGTCAGGAGGGCACAATACTGGGATCAGGAGGGCACAGTCTAGGGGGAGTCAGGAGGGTACAATACTGGGATCAGGAGGGCACATTACTGGGATCAGGAGGGCACAATACTGGGATCAGGAGGGCACAGTCCAGGGGGAGTCAGGAGGGCACAATACTGGGATCAGGAGGGCACAGTCCAGGGGGAGTCAGGAGGGCACATTACTGGGATCAGGAGGGCACAGTACAGGGGCAGTCAGGAGGGCACAGTCTAGGGGGAGTCAGGAGGGCACAATACTGGGATCAGAGGGCACAGTCCAGGGGGAGTCAGGAGGGCACAATACTGGGATCAGAGGGCACAGTCCAGGGGGAGTCAGGAGGGCACAATACTGGGATCAGGAGGGCACAGTCCAGGGGGAGTCAGGAGGGTACAATACTGGGATCAGGAAGGCACAGTCCAGGGGGAATCGGGGGGGCACAATACCAGGATCAGGAGGGCACAATACTGGGATCAGGAGGGCACAATACTGGGATCAGGAAGGCACAGTCCATGGGGAGTCAGGAGGGCAAAATACTGGGATCAGGAGGGCACAATACTGAGATCAGGAGGGCACTGTCCAGGGGGAGTCAGGAGGGTACAATACTGGGATCAGGAAGGCACAGTCCAGGGGGAATCAGGAGGGCACAATACTGGGATCAGGAGGGCACAATACTGGGATCAGGAGGGCACAATACTGAGATCAGGAGGGCACTGTCCAGGGGGAGTCAGGAGGGTACAATACTGGGATCAGGAAGGCACAGTCCAGGGGGAATCAGGAGGGCACAATACCAGGATCAGGAGGGCACATTACTGGGATCAGGAGGGCAAAGTCCTGGGGAGTCAGGAGGGCACAGTCCATGGGGAGTCAGGAGGGCACAATACTGGGATCAGGAGGGCACAATACTGGGATCAGGAGGGTACAATACTGGGATCAGGAAGGCACAATGCTGGGATCAGGAGGGCACAATGCTGGGATCAGGAGGGCACAATGCTGGGATCAGGAGGGCACAATACTGGGATCAGGAGGGCACAATACTGGGATCAGGAGAGCACAGCCCAGGGGAGTCAGGAGGGCACAATACCAGGGATCAGGAGGGCACAGTCCAGGGGGAGTCAGGAGAGCACAATACTGAGATCAAGAGGGGACAGTCCAGGAGGAGTCAGGGGGGCACAATACTGAGATCAAGAGGGGACAGTCTAGGGGGAGTCAGGAGGGCACAATAATGGGATCAGAGGGCACAGTCCAGGGGGAGTCAGGAGGGCACATTACTGGGATCAGGAGGGCACAGTCCAGGGGGAATCAGGGGGGTACAATACTGGGATCAGGAGGGCACAATACTGGGATCAGGACGGCGCAGTCCAGGGGGAGTCAGGAGGGTACAATACTGGGATCAGGAAGGCACAGTCCAGGGGGAATCAGGGGGGCACATTACTGGGATCAGGAGGGCACAGTCCATGGGGAGTCAGGAGGGCACAATACTGGGATCAGGAGGGCACAGTCCAGGGGGAGTCAGGAGGGTACAATACTGGGATCAGGAGGGCACAGTCCAGGGGGAGTCAGGAGGGTACAATACTGTGATCAGGAAGGTACAGTCCAGGGGGAATCAGGGGGGAACAATACCAGGATCAGGAGGGCACATTATTGGGATCAGGAGGGCACAGTCCAGGCGGAGTCAGGAGGGTACAATACTGGGATCAGGAGGGCACAGTCCAGGCGGAGTCAGGAGGGTACAATACTGGGATCAGGAGGGCACAGTCCAGGGGGAATCAGGAGGGCACAATACTGGGATCAGGAGGGCACAATGCTGGAATCAGGAGGGCACAGTCCAGGGGGAATCAGGAGGGCACAATACTGGGATCAGGAGGGCACAATGCTGGGATCAGGAGGGCACAGTCCAGGTTCTGGGGCGCTGGCCAGGCCATCCTGGAACAGCTTAGTAAAAAGCATAGCTGTCCCAGCAAATCCGGAATTGTTGACTAGTATAATGTAATGCAAGATTATCCTGGGGCCCCCATGCACCTGAGGCCCCTGGACAGTGCCCAGGGGTACCCATTCATTAGGACAGTCCTGTCTAGATTACAGTATTCAGGACCACCCAACTTTGTGGGAAAAGTATGACCCATAGACCCAATAAGAAGACCCATGACATCATAATTCTGGACCAAAGATTAAAAAAAATTCTGGGAAGTAGGCTCTAGGAAGAGGGGGGCTGGGGGGAGGGAAGATGGGAGCCAATCATGCAAATATGCTTTCAAGAAACATGCTGATAGGAAGAGAGAGCAGAGAGATAACTTCTTCAATCTCCTGCTGCTCCGTCTCTGTCCAATCAGCAGGCTGGGGGTGGAGAGAAGGCACCAATGTATCACCTTTACAGTCTATAGCCGTAGGGTCACACTTTGTGCGTACAAAATTGTGCCGCCCCCACGTATCTACTAACATGGCTGTCTTCGAATACCAAAGCCAATAATGCCGCAGCACCAGGGGCGGACTGACCATTTGGAAACTCGGGCACTGCCCGAGGGCCCGGGGTCAGTAGGGGGCCCCATGAGATGCCCCTGGTACCTTTTTCATAGGCTTTTTTGAGTTTGGGCAAGGACACAGGGGCCCCATGATCCCCTACTGCCCGGGGGCCCCATGATCCCCTATTGCCCGGGGGCCCCATGAGTTGTCGGTCCGCCCCTGCGCAGCACCACGACCTTCACTTTGACAGGTTTTTGGAAAAGGGTCAGGAGCTTTCCACGTTTCTTATGCGTAGGGAAGCCCATTAAAATAAAAGGTGTATCCTACATGCAGGGGAGGACTGACAACTCATGGGGCCCCCGGGCAATAGGGGATCATGGGGCCCCTATGTCCTCGCCCACACTCAAACCACACCCAAAAAAGCCTATACAAGGTATCGGGGCATTTCATGGGGCCCCCTACTGACCCTGGGCTCTCCCAGTGCCCGAGTGCTCTAATGGTCAGTCCGCCCCTGCCTACACGTGATTTGCAGGAACGTGCTGAAAATGCATGGTGTCATCTGTGGTGTCATTCGTCTGGCTCTGCTTGCTGGCAGAGCCATGTGACTCTGAGGACCGGATGGACAGAAATTTTATATGCAGTTTCTCTGTATATTCATCCGGATGCCCAGAGTTCAGTTTTAATAAGAAAAATGGATTTGCATGAAGTTCTTCGGGATATTTTTTTATTTTTCTAAACTCCATAAAGTCGACCCAATTATCTAGCGTCTCACTTTTTGCGTTCTCACGGCTGAACTTTGCATTTGGCCCGGAGTGCGGCTTTAACACAGGCCAACAATTAAAGCAAACATACAGAAGACGTCTGAGCTCGCTCGCAGCGCGCCGATGCCCACAAGACTCTCGGCGGATCAGCCTGTAAGTCAAACAATGTCTCGTCAGCACAGTCGGCAGAACAGAAATATTCCGGCAATGTCACAATCCTTAATCTTCTGACGCCGCCAAAGGGCACGGCACAGAAATCTGCCATATTAGTGTGACATTTGGTGTCCTCGTGTCCTCATGTTAAGTCGTCGTCCCCCCCGCGCTCTTCGTCCTGTACCTTGAGCGTCAGTCGCTGATGATTAGGTTTGCTGGCAGACCTCCCTTTTCAAGTGACACGTAGCAGAGAAAAGCGACTTTCAGGCGAAGCATCGGATCACAGGCGATTATAGGGAAGCCGGAAGGACTGTGAAGAACTCTGCGCCAACAATTGGATTGCCCACAAAACCAAGAGAAGGTGTTCTTCCCCACCTTTTATATCCTGTATTGAAATTCATTTGATTGTTCTTGTTCATTAGTATGCTGAAATCTAGTAGAGGTTTCTGGACACTACAACTTGTTTACTACTGTGATTTTGGTATCTTCCTCTGCCCCCTCTCTAGTTTAGTGCTAATTAGTTTAGTCCCAGCTTGACCCACCCCATTTCTTCCATTTTCCCTCAGTAAGTGTTAGGCCCCATCCTAGATTGTAAGCTCCAAGGAGCAGGGCCCTCCTATCCCTCTTGTATTGAACTGTATTGTTGCTGTATTGGGCAGCACAGTGGCTAAATGGTTAGCACTTCCGCCTGGCAGTACTTGGGTCGCTGGTTCGATTCCCAACCACGACACCACCTGCCTAGAGTTTGCATGTTCTCCCTGTGCCTGCGTGGGTTTCCTCCGGGTACTCTGGTTTCCTCTCACACTCCAAAGACATGCTGGTAGGTTAATTGGCTCCTGTCTAAATTGCCCCTAGTATGTGTATGTATGAATGTGAGTTAGGGACCTTAGATTGTACGCCCCTTGAGGGTTAGGGACTGATGTGAATGTATAATATATATGTAAAGCTCTGCGGAAATTGACAGTGCTATATAAGTACCTGAAATAAATAAATATTGTCTCCCGTTATATTGTAAAGTGCTGAGCAAACTGTTGGAGCTATATACATCCTGTATAATAATAATAATGTGCACGGGACGTTTCTGAACAATGGAAACTGACTGCTGGAAAACGTAGGTCAAAAAACGTTTGTTAAGCCATGTTTGCCTACCGCGTTTATGCGTATTTAGAAACGTTTTTAAAGATAAGCACAGGAGAACCTCCAAAATGCCCAGAATGCACTGAAAAGTAGTAAATTATTAACTAGTTCAGACTGTTTCAGAGAAATACAGAGAGCAGAAGCAGAGACAGCAGTATGTGTTGAGATTAGCTTAGGCGTGAGTTGCTCATTAACATTTCTTTTGTTTCCAAGGGTGGGAAAGGTGTCTGCTGGGGGGAGTCATTAAGGTCACCTGGCAGGGGGTCTTCATGAGGAATTTGAGGTGTAAATGATCATTAACATATCTTTTGTGTCCAAGGGTGGGAGAGGTCTGAGGTGTGAATGGTCATTAACATATCTTTTGTTTCCAAGGGTGGGAGAGGTCTGAGGTGTGAATGGTCATTAACATATCTTTTGTTTCCAAGGGTGGGAGAGGTCTGAGGTGTGAATGGTCATTAACATATCTTTTGTGTCCAAGGGTGGGAGAGGTCTGAGGTGTGAATGGTCATTAACATATCTTTTGTGTCCAAGGGTGGGAGAGGTCTGAGGTGTGAATTGGTCATTACAATGTGTGACCAGCTTGGTAGGAACATCCTGTGTTCAGTGTTTTCTTCATCTGAGTACCTTGAAAACTCTTTGCATGCATTTTTCTTGATGAAAAAAGGCTCTGGACAGCATTGGGAACTGGAAGAGTTAAAACAAATTTCAAACGCAAACGCTTATAAATGTGTTTAGTCTTGTTTACAAGTGTTTTGCGTTTGAAACGCTGATAAAAATCGACATCTGAATGCAAGTTTGTTGCGTTAAAAAAAAACGAATGTAAACTCAACTGCCTGTAAACGACGATGTGTACATGGACACATAGGAAAACATTAGGGGGAGTTCAGGGGCTGCTGGAAAAAAACGCTGAACTGATCCTAAACGTGAGTTTATCAGCTGCAGTGTACAGGAGCTCTTAGACCTCATGCACACAGGTCACTTTAAGGCTAGGTTGACACCTATGCAGGTTGCGTTTGACCTGTTTCTTCAATGTGTTTTGCACCTGCGTTTTTGACACATTTTTTGATTTGTTTCACATTTTTTTTCTTGTTGCTAGGCAGATTTAAAATGTGAAACGCATAAAAAATGCGACAAAAACGTAGCAGAAACGCAATACATGCTTTGCTGCAGCATTTCCATTGAAATCTATAGAACCAAAAACGCAACTTTTTGCATTAAAAAAAGTCCCTGACCCTTTCCAAAAAACACACCGGGTGAAAAAGTGCAGATGTGAACCTGTCCCATAGGAAATCATTCTAAATGGACTGTACTGCGTTTCTGCAAAAAAACGCTTAAGTGTGAAACTAGGGTTGGGGGTGTCAGGCATTTTTATCTTTCTGCTTCTAAGTCCTCATGCACACGGGACGTTTTTACAGCGGCTGTTTTTGGCTTTTGATGTTTTTCTCTACAGCCAGTAATCCCCCCAGCATGTTCTCCTATGTGTCCATCCCCGGCATGTTATCCCATGTGTCCATCCCCGGCATGTTATCCTATGTGTCCATCCCCGGCATGTTATCCCATGTGTCCATCCCCTGCATGTTATCCTATGTGTCCATCCCCGACATGTTATCCTATGTGTCCATCCCCGGCATGTTCTCCTATGTGTCCATCCTCGGCATGTTATCCTATGTGTCCATCCCCGGCATGTTATCCTATGTGTCCATCCCCGACATGTTATCCTATGTGTCCATCCCCGGCATGTTCTCCTATGTGTCCATCCTCGGCATGTTATCCTATGTGTCCATCCCCGGCATGTTCTCCTATGTGTCCATCCCCGACATGTTATCCTATGTGTCCATCCCCGGCATGTTCTCCTATGTGTCCATCCCCGACATGTTATCCTATGTGTCCATCCCCGGCATGTTATCCTATGTGTCCATCCCCGGCATGTTCTCCTATGTGTCCATCCTCGGCATGTTCTCCTATGTGTCCATCCCCGGCATGTTATCCCATGTGTCCATCCCCGGCATGTTCTCCTATGTGTCCATCCCCGGCATGTTATCCCATGTGTCCATCCCCGGCATGTTATCCCATGTGTCCATCCCCGGCATGTTATCCCATGTGTCCATCCCCGGCATGTTATCCTCTGTGTCCATCCCCAGCATGTTATCCTATGTGTCCATCCCCGGCATGTTATCCTATGTGTCCATCCCCGGCATGTTCTCCTATGTGTCCATCCCCGGCATGTTATCCCATGTGTCCATCTCCGGCATGTTCTCCCATATGTCCATCCCCGGCATGTTATCCCATGTGTCCATCCCCGGCATGTTATCCCGTGTGTCCATCCCCGGCATGTTATCCTACGTGTCCATCCCCAGCATGTTATCCTATGTGTGTCCATCCCCGGCATGTTATCCTATGTGTCCATCCCCGACATGTTATCCTATGTGTCCATCCCCGGCATGTTATCCTATGTGTCCATCCCCGGCATGTTCTCCTATGTGTCCATCTCCGGCATGTTCTCCTATGTGTCCATCCCCTGCATGTTATCCTATGTGTCCATCCCCGGCATGTTCTCCTATGTGTCCATCCCTGGCATGTTCTCCTATGTGTCCATCCCCGGCATGTTATCCCATGTGTCCATCCCCGGCATGTTATCCCATGTGTCCATCCCCGGCATGCTATCCCATGTGTCCATCCCCGGCATGCTATCCCATGTGTCCATCCCCGGCATGTTATCCTCTGTGTCCATCCCCGGCATGTTATCCTATGTGTCCATCCCCAGCATGTTATCCTATGTGTCCATCCTCGGCATGTTCTCCTATGTGTCCATCCCCGGCATGTTATCCTATGTGTCCATCCCCGGCATGTTCTCCTATGTGTCCATCCCCGGCATGTTCTCCTATGTGTCCATCCCCGGCATGTTATCCTATGTGTCCATCTCCGTCATGTTCTCCCATGTGTCCATCCCCGGCATGTTATCCCATGTGTCCATCCCCGGCATGTTATCCTATGTGTCCATCCCCGGCATGTTCTCCTATGTGTCCATCCCCGGCATGTTATCCTCTGTGTCCATCCCCGGCATGTTATCCTATGTGTCCATCCCCGGCATGTTATCCTATGTGTCCATCCTCGGCATGTTCTCCTATGTGTCCATCCCCGGCATGTTCTCCTATGTGTCCATCCCCGGCATGTTATCCTATGTGTCCATCTCCGTCATGTTCTCCCATATGTCCATCCCCGGCATGTTATCCCATGTGTCCATCCCCGGCATGTTATCCTATGTGTCCATCCCCGGCATGTTCTCCCATGTGTCCATCCCCGGCATGTTATCCTATGTGTCCATCCCCGGCATGTTATCTTATGTGTCCATTCCCGGCATGTTATCCTATGTGTCCATCCCCCGGCATGTTATCCTATGTGTCCATCCCCGGTATGTTCTCCTATGTGTCCATACCCGGCATGTTATCCTATGTGTCCATCTGGCATGTTATCCTCTGTGTCCATCCACACATAGACTGCAATCAATGTTTTTTGGCTGGGACGTTTTTTGGCTGAAAAAAAAAAAACAGGACTAGTGGGCTTCTAGAGGAGTTTTTTTAGCTGTAAAAACTCTCTAATGCTGAAAAACGCCGTAAGATGTTTTTGGATGTTTTTGTCCACCCCAAATTTAAAAAAAAAAAATGCAAATGTGGGAAAACGCCGCTAAACGTTAATGCAAAAATGCTAAAAAACGATGAAAAATTCAGGTTTTTAACGTGACTTTACACAGCTAAAGTTACCAGTGTTATCAAAACAGTGTTCATGAGGACCATGTCACTCCATGTTATCCTATGTGTCTGTGCACACATAGACTTTTAGAAGCTTTTACCAGCAGGTAGAAAACCCCCCAGAACCAGTGTGTCAAAGAGCAGCAGCGTTTTGGCAGGAAAAAACACTTGATGCGTGTAACCGCGCATAAACGTGTCTAAACGCACAATAACACTAGGCGTCTTTAGCGCTTGAGCGGTAAGTCATTTCAATAGATTATTATTCTGGCCAATGAAATGAATTAACGTCCAAGCGTTTGACGCCTGTAAACGCAACTAAATGCTTGTAAAAGCCTTAGACATTTTGAAAAGTGTCAAAACGCTGCTGCCAAGAGGAGGAGCATTTTTAAAATGTCCTGTGTGCATGAGGCCTTAAAGTGGTTGTACAGCCTGAAGGGTTTTTTACGGTGAGCATATGAATGGTAAGGACGTTCGGCAGCCCACAATGCACTGCGCCCTGCATTGTGATTGGCCTAATCAATGCACCTGACCACAGCTGGCTAATTGTAGCACATGATGACGTCACAAGGGGTAACCCCGCCCCCTTGTGATGTCATCACAGTATTTAACCAATTCAATACCGGGCAATTTTACCCCTTCCTGCCCAGGCCAGTTTTCAGGTTTCAGCGCTCTCACAATTTGCATGACAATTGCGCGGTCATACAACATTGTGCCCAAACTAAAATTTTATCATTTTCTTCACACAACTAGAGCTTTCTTTTGGTGGTATTTAATCACCGCTGGGGTTTTTATTTTTTGCTAAATTAACAAAAAAAGACCAAAAATTTAAAAAAAAAACACACATTTTTCTTTGTTTCTGTTATAAAAGTTTACAAATAAATAATTGTTCTTCATAAATTTAGGCCGAGATGTATTCTGCTACATGTCTTTGGTGAAAATAACCCAAATTAGGATGTATTATTTAGTTTGTAGGAAAGTTATAGAGTTCACAAACTATGGTATAGATCTGAATATTGATCAATCCTGAAGTACTGACAGCCAATCTAATTTCTTGAGGTCCAAGAATGTCAGGACAGTACAGATATCCCCCAAATGTCAGAACAGTACAGATATCCCCCAAATGTCAGAACAGTACAGATATCCCCCAAATGTCAGAACAGTACAGATATCCCCCAAATGTCAGGACAGTACAGATATCCCCTAAATGTCAGAACAGTACAGATATCCCCCAAATGTCAGAACAGTACAGATATCCCCCAAATGTCAGGACAGTACAGATATCCCCCAAATGTCAGAACAGTACAGATATCCTCCAAATGTCAGAACAGTACAGATATCTCCCAAATGTCAGAACAGTACAGATATCCCCCAAATGTCAGAACGGTACAGATATCCCCCCAAATGTCAGGACAGTACAGATATCCCCCAAATGTCAGGACAGCACAGATATCCCCCAAATGTCAGGACAGGACAGATATCCCTCAAATGTCAGGACAGGACAGATATCCCTCAAATGTCAGGACAATACAGATATCCCCCAAATGTCAGGACAGTACAGATATCCCCCAAATGACCCCTTTTTGTAAAGTAGACAGTCCGACGTAGTTCATAAGAGGAATGGTGAGTTTTTTGAAGTTGTATTTTTTTGTCATAATTTTTCAGATAATGAAAAAATTTAAATAATTTGTTTCACTATTTTTTTTTACATATTGTCACCAGTGCAGTACAGCGTCATCATATAACTGGCATGGCGGTGATCAGGGACACTGACTGGTGACAGTATGAAAAAAATATATATATATTTTTTTTTTAGTATTTTTTATGAATTTTTTTTCTTTTTTTTAAGATTTATTTTTCATATTTCACTATGACCAAAGTAGTACAATGTTACCATAATAACATTGTACTACTTTGGGGAAGTGATCAGTATTTTTTTTTTTTCACACAATTTGCTTATAGCAAAGAATTACTTTGCTATAAGCAAGCATTTACCTGAATGACATCGATTCATTCAGGGTTTTTTTTTTTTTGTGCTTAACTGTGATTTGGCCACAGCTAATCACATGACATGTGCATGTGATTAGCTGTGACCAATCACAGCTAGACACTAGTATACAATGGATGGCATGAATGAAGCCATCCATTGTATACAACTGTCATGTGACCTGTTGTGACTGGTCACAGCAAGTCACATGGTACTGGCAACGGGGGCCGATACTCAGATCTGTCATCGGCCTTGTACGAGGTACACGGCCGGTGACAGATCGCGCCGCTGCGTGGCTTTGCAGGAGCGCGATCTGCACATGTGCGGGAGGACGCCATATGGCGTACATCCGGAACACTGATGACATTTGCCGGCCGCCATTCGGCCATAGGGCGGGCGGCAAATGGTTAAGGACTGTCATCCCGGCACAGCTGTCAGACGTGTCGAGGCAGAGTGTTTATTTTTTTTTTTCGGGTCGGCGGTGGCAGCGGGCATCATGATTGGCATCGGATCTACTTCGGGGACAGTTTTAAAATGTTTGTTTTTAATAAAGGACTAGTCAAAGACTCTGTCTCTTGCCATTTTTACACTACACTTTTTTTTTTTTGTGCATGGGTAGCGGTACCATGTACCCCCATACTCAGTCACATGGGGGGGCGGGATCTGGGGGTCCCCTTGTTAAAGGGGGTTTCCAGATTCCGATAAGCCCCCAGCCCGCAGTCCTCCACAACCACCGAGGGGAAGAGGCCCTTGTTCCCATCAACATTGGGACAAGGTGGTTTGGGGGGGAGCCTCCACTGCCCCAAAGCATCCGCCCATGTTGAGGGCATGTGGCCTGCTATGGTTGAGGAAGGGGGGGAGCCTGCTCGTCCCCCACCTTTCCTGACCTGCCGGGCTGCATGCTTGGATAAGGGTTTGGTACGGATTTTGGGGGTCATAGTGTAATATGAAAAAACAAATCTTAAAAAAAGAAAAAATTTACTAAATTACAAAAATAAAAAAATCAAAATTTTTTTTTTCGTACTGTTACTAGTCAGTGTCCCTGATCACCATCACATGCCGTTATATGATGGCAAATGACAGTATGTAAAATAAATTGTGAAAAAAATCTTTTTCATTTCTTCTTTTTCTGAAAAATTATGACAAAAAAATTACAACTTCACAAAACTCGCCAATGCCTCTTATGAAATACGTCGGACTGTCTACTTTACAAAAAGGAGTTATTTGGGGGATATCTGTACTGTCCTGACATTTGGGGGATATCTGTACTGTCCTGATATTTGGGGGATATCTGTACTGTTCTGACATTTGGGGGATATCTGTACCGTCCTGACATTTGGGGGATATTTGTACTGTCCTGACATTTGGGGGATATCTGTACTCTTCTGACATTTGGGGGATATCTGTCCTGTTCTGACATTTGGGGGATATCCATACTGTCCTGACAGTTGGGGGATATCTGTACTGTCCCGACATTTGGGGGATATCTGTACTGTCCTGACATTTGGGGGATATCCGTACTGTCCTGACATTTGGGGGATATCTATACTGTCCCGACATTTGGGGGATATCTGTACTGTCCCGACATTTGGGGGATATCTGTACCGTCCCGACATTTGGGGGATATCTGTACCGTCCCGACATTTGGGGGATATCTGTACTGTCCCGACATTTGGGGGATATCTGTACCGTCCTGACATTTGGGGGATATCTGTACCGTCCTGACATTTGGGGGATATCCGTACCGTTCTGACATTTGGGGGATATCCGTACCGTCCTGACATTTGGTGGATATCTGTACCGTCCTGACATTTGGGGATATCCGTACCGTTCTGACATTTGGGGGATATCCGTACCGTCCTGACATTTGGGAGATATCCGTACTGTCCTGACATTTGGGGGATATCCGTACTGTTCTGACATTTGGGGGATATCTGTACTGTCCCGACATTTGGGGGATATCTGTACTGTCCCGACATTTGGGGGATATCTGTACTGTCCCGACATTTGGGGGATATCTGTACCGTTCTGACATTTGGGGGATATCTGTACCGTCCTGACATTTGGGGGATATCTGTACCGTCCTGACATTTGGGGGATATCCGTACCGTTCTGACATTTGGGGGATATCCGTACCGTTCTGACATTTGGGGGATATCCGTACCGTCCTGACATTTGGGGGATATCTGTACCGTCCTGACATTTGGGGGATATCCGTACTGTTCTGACATTTGGGGGATATCCGTACTGTCCTGACATTTGGGAGATATCTGTACTGTCCTGACATTTGGGGGATATCTGTACTGTTCTGACATTTGGGGGATATCTGTACTGTCCCGACATTTGGGGGATATCTGTACTGTCCTGACATTTGGGGGATATCTGTACTGTCCCGACATTTGGGGGATATCTGTACTGTCCCGACATTTGGGGGATATCTGTACCGTCCTGACATTTGGGGGATATCTGTACCGTCCTGACATTTGGGGGATATCCGTACCGTTCTGACATTTGGGGGATATCCGTACCGTCCTGACATTTGGGGGATATCCGTACCGTCCTGACATTTGGGGGATATCCGTACTGTTCTGACATTTGGGGGATATCCGTACTGTCCTGACATTTGGGAGATATCTGTACTGTCCTGACATTTGGGGGATATCTGTACTGTTCTGACATTTGGGGGATATCCATACTGTCCTGACAGTTGGGGGATATCTGTACTGTCCCGACATTTGGGGGATATCTGTACTGTCCTGACATTTGGGGGATATCCGTACTGTCCTGACATTTGGGGGATATCTGTACTGTCCCGACATTTGGGGGATATCTGTACTGTCCCGACATTTGGGGGATATCTGTACCGTCCCGACATTTGGGGGATATCTGTACCGTCCCGACATTTGGGGGATATCTGTACCGTCCCGACATTTGGGGGATATCTGTACCGTCCTGACATTTGGGGGATATCTGTACCGTCCTGACATTTGGGGGATATCCGTACCGTTCTGACATTTGGGGGATATCCGTACCGTCCTGACATTTGGTGGATATCTGTACCGTCCTGACATTTGGGGATATCCGTACCGTTCTGACATTTGGGGGATATCCGTACCGTCCTGACATTTGGGAGATATCCGTACCGTCCTGACATTTGGGGGATATCCGTACTGTTCTGACATTTGGGGGATATCTGTACTGTCCCGACATTTGGGGGATATCTGTACTGTCCCGACATTTGGGGGATATCTGTACTGTCCCGACATTTGGGGGATATCTGTACTGTCCCGACATTTGGGGGATATCTGTACCGTTCTGACATTTGGGGGATATCTGTACCGTTCTGACATTTGGGGGATATCTGTACCATCCTGACATTTGGGGGATATCTGTACCGTCCTGACATTTGGGGGATATCCGTACCGTTCTGACATTTGGGGGATATCCGTACCGTTCTGACATTTGGGGGATATCCGTACCGTCCTGACATTTGGGGGATATCTGTACCGTCCTGACATTTGGGGGATATCCGTACTGTTCTGACATTTGGGGGATATCCGTACTGTCCTGACATTTGGGAGATATCTGTACTGTCCTGACATTTGGGGGATATCTGTACTGTTCTGACATTTGGGGGATATCTGTACTGTCCCGACATTTGGGGGATATCTGTACTGTCCTGATATTTGGGGGATATCTGTACTGTCCCGACATTTGGGGGATATCTGTACTGTCCCGACATTTGGGGGATATCTGTACCGTCCTGACATTTGGGGGATATCCGTACCGTCCTGACATTTGGGGGATATCCGTACCATTCTGACATTTGGGGGATATCCGTACCGTCCTGACATTTGGGGGATATCCGTACCGTCCTGACATTTGGGGGATATCCGTACTGTTCTGACATTTGGGGGATATCCGTACTGTCCTGACATTTGGGAGATATCCGTACTGTCCTGACATTTGGGGGATATCTGTACTGTCCTGACATTTGGGGGATATCTGTACTATTCTGACATTTTTGGACCTCAAGAAATTAGATTGGCTGTCAGTACTTCAGGGTTGATCGATTTTCAGATATATACCATAGTTTGTGAACTCTATGACTTTCCTACAGACTAAATAATAAATACTAATTTGGGTTATTTTCATCAAAGACATGTAGCAGAATATATATTGGCCTAAATTTATGAAGAACAATTATTTATTTGCAAATTTTTCTAACAGAAACAAAGAAAAACGTGTTTGTTTGTTTTTTTTTTTAATTCAGTCTTTTTTTGTTAATTTAGCAAATGATAAAACCCCCAGCGGTCATTAAATACCACCAAAAGAAAGCTCTAGTTGTGTGAAGAAAATGATAAAATTGTAGTTTGGGTACAATGTTGTATGACCGCGCAATTGTCATTCAAAGTGTGAGAGCGCTGAAAGCTGAAAACTGGCCTGGGCAGGAAGGTGGTAAAAGTGCCCGGTATGGAAGTGGTTAAAAAAAATTTGGTCTGGGGGTTCCCCTCCAAATCCATACCAGACCAGAAGGGCTTGGTATGGATGGGGGGGGGGGGCCCAGCCGGGGGGGGGGGCCACCACACACATTTTTTAAAATTTTTTTTAATTGCCAGGCAATGCCGACAGTTCTTTTTACATTCAGCTTTCATCAAATGCATTTTTCCGCGTTTGCGTTTTTAACACAAAAAAAAAACTTTGGTTAACCAAAAATAAACACCCAAAAACACAGATTTGCCACGTTTTACTGTGTTTTTTCATGTTTTTCAGCATTAGAGCGTTTTTCCAGCTAAAAACTCCCCTAGAAACCCACTAGTTCTGCTTTTTTTTTTTCCAGCCAAAAAACGCTGATTAAAATTTATGTGTATATGGACACATAGGATAACATGCTGGGGGGTTTACTGGCTGTAGGAAAACTGCCAAAAGCCAAAAACAGCCGCTGTAAAAACGTCCCGTGTGCATGGGGACAGAAGAATGTTTTTAGTAGCTGTGTGGCCTCTTATCCCATACTCAGATGCTGTAAGATACCGCTTAGTGAATTGTCCCCTCTGTTTAAAGTTTGCGGTCGAATGTTTGACCCCAAACCGAAAAGGGGGGTGCTCAGCTCATCACTATCTGCTATCTCCTCCTATCTCCTCCTGACCAAGTTAATTGCACTACAGGACAACTGATTGGCTCCTCGTGCTGCTTGTGGTTGGAGTTTGGTTTTAGTATGTAATATTGCATATGATGACTTTGTTTTCAGATTTTGCAGCCAGTAAGTGGCACACTTGAAGAGACTCTCCACCGCTTTGAGTCATTTTATTACTATGCTGTGAACAGGCTGTAATCTCATCTGCTATTCAGAACACATGCAGTTCAGCCCACACTCCTTGAATTTTCAGATAGACTATGTTAAATTGATCAGATTTTCAAAATTAAATCCGGGTGCAATTTACTGACCAAGCCCACTTCTCCTGGAGGGTGGGGCAGGGGGTGGAGCAGGGGGTGGCCAAATTCTTCTAACAATGGAGGATGGGGGAGCCTAAAGAAATATGGTATAGTAACACCTGAGCCTACTTTGCTCTGGGTCCGGTGCAGGAGTGCACTGCAGGTCAAGCAAGAGCAAGGCTGCAAATAATCCACATCCTTACCTCCCTGCACAGACTAAGACCTCATTATTAACCACTTAAAGTGTTACTAAACCCACAACAGTACAATCAGTCTGTAGATGCAGTAAAGCATGCTTGTTATACTCACTGTGGAACCTAAGGGGTTAATTCTCTGCACTGTGAAAAAAGGCTGTTTGATACTGTCTTCTCTGATCTTCCCCTTCTTCCAGTGTCCCCCTCTTATCTCCTGATAAGATATATCGTTCAGAGACACTCTCTGCACATGCTCAGTTTGGTGTGTATTGCTAGAGGGGATCCGGGGAGAGCGGATATAGTGAATGCAGGGTCTGGGGAGACTGGATATAGTGAATGCAGGGTCTGGGGAGACCAGATATAGTGAATGCAGGGTCCGGGGAGACCGGATATAGTGAATGCAGGGTCCGGGGAGACCGGATATAGTGAATGCAGGGTCCGGGGAGACTGGATATAGTGGATGCAGGGTGCTTTTTTTTTCCTTGGGAGAGTGCATGTGATCAGCACAGGGCCAATCAGCACTCTCAGGACAGAGGGTCAAGGGTTCTGCATCCTCCTAGAGCAGAAAGAAAACTCCTCCTACAAGTTGTAACCAGTGCTCTGCTGGACACTGATAGAAGTCACAAGACTGCTCTAACTGCTGATGAGAAAATGTATTTAGCAGTTTATATATACTAAAATAATTGCATTTCCATGTTGTGTGTACTGTGGGAGACCAGATACAGTGAATGCAGGGTCCGGGGAGACCGGATATAGTGAATGCAGGGTCCGGGGAGACCAGATATAGTAAATGCAGGGTCCGGGGAGGCCAGATATAGTGAATGCAGGGTCCGGGGAGACCAGATATAGTAAATGCAGGGTCCGGGGAGGCCAGATATAGTGAATGCAGGGTCCGGGGAGACCAGATATAGTAAATGCAGGGTCCGGGGAGAGCAGATACAGTGAATGCAGGGTCCGGGGAGACCGGATATAGTGAATGCAGGGTCCAGGGAGACCGGATATAGTGAATGCCGGGTCCGGGGAGACCGGATATAGTGAATGCCGGGTCTGGGGAGACCGGATATAGTGAATGCAGGGTCCGGGGAGATCAGATATAGTGAATGCAGGGTCCGGGGAGACTGGATATAGTGAATGCCGGGTCCGGGGAGACCGGATATAGTGAATGCCGGGTCTGGGGAGACCGGATATAGTGAATGCCGGGTCTGGGAAGACCAGATATAGTGAATGCCGGGTCTGGGGAGACCGGATATAGTGAATGCCGGGTCCGGGGAGACCGGATATAGTGAATGCAGGGTCCAGGGAGACCGGATATAGTGAATGCAGGGTCCGGGGAGACCGGATATAGTGAATGCAGGGTCCGGGGAGAGCGGATATAGTGAATGCAGGGTCCGGGGAGACCAGATATAGTGAATGCACGGTCTGGGGAGACCGGATATAGTGAATGCAGGGTCCGGGGAGAGCGGATATAGTGAATGCAGGGTCCGGGAAGACCAGATATAGTGAATGCACAGTCCGGGGAGAGCGGATATAGTGAATGCAGGGTCCGGGGAGACCAGATATAGTAAATGCAGGGTCCGGGGAGAGCAGATACAGTGAATGCAGGGTCCGGGGAGACCGGATATAGTGAATGCCGGGTCCGGGTCCGGGGAGACCGGATATAGTGAATGCAGGGTCCGGGGAGACCGGATATAGTGAATGCAGGGTCCGGGGAGACCGGATATAGTGAATGCAGCGTCCGGGGAGACCGGATATAGTGAATGCAGGGTCCGGGGAGACCGGATATAGTGATTGCGGGGTCCTGAGTTTAGTAACACTTTAATTGCATCCCAAACTTATCTTGCGAGCACAAAAGATTTGTGGCCACCAAACTGCATGGTACCACAGTAACATGTCGCTCGGTGCGATGCAATTTGTAAGAGTAATGCTTGCTTTTTATGCGTTTTGCATTCTAAATCTGCCTAGCAACAAGAACAAAAAAAACACACAAAATGCATCAAAAACACAGCAAAAATGCAAGTGCAAAATGCAACGCAATGCAGAAACAGCTCAAACGCAAACCTGCATAGGTGTCAACCTAGCCTTAGCGTTTTGTTTGCATGGTGCTAAGTGGAGCTAAAGGAGGAGGCGGATATCAGGGTGTGGAGAATAACAGTGGGTGTACCAAACAATCTGTACGGTTTTAGGGGACAAATAAAGTGCAGTTTGATCAAGTATGTAATGTGAGGTCAAATAGTTGAGGTGAGCGCACATCTGGTGGCGTCCACGTTTGCATGCGATATTTAACACTGATGGAACACTTCTAATATACATTACACTAAAAAGTTTTGGAGGACTTTTATAGGTTTATATTTATTATCTGAATTTGATTTTTGTTCATATTTTCATTTATGTACGGTATATACTGTATGCTAAAATGCTTTTTTATTACAAAATATATGAAAAATATAAAAAAAATTAATTTTCAAATATACTGTATGTCTTTAAAAATACATTTAATCTACATTTTTGGAATGCATTTACAAATATATGTAAAAAATATATGATTAAATGACTTTTTTATATGTTAAAAAAAATTTGAAGAATGTATTTTAAAAATATATATTTTTTAAAATATTTTTCATATATTTTGTAATATATAATAAATGCATTTCAACATGCAGTATATGTGTGTGTATATTTATATATATATATATATATATATATATAAATATATATTGTGCATGGCCAAAATTGTAGTATCTGAAATATCTGTCAATATATTTGGGAAGAATATTTAAAAAATATATTTCAAATATATTTTTCTTCCATGTGGGTGAGCCTGCTCAGGTGCCCCCATAGCAAGCTGCCAGGGACCAGGAGCTTTGGTGTGGGACCCGAGAAGAGAGGAGTGGGGCTACTCCCTGCAAAAACATTACACAGAGCAGGTAAGTATGACACGTTTGTTTGTTATTTAAAAAAACTAAAACAAAAAACAAAAAAAAACAAGCCTTTAATATCACTTTAACTCTACACTAATAGGGCTCTCCCTCCTTCCACTTTTCTTTTCCGGTGGACACCCTGAGTCACGCCATGGGTCTTTAATCAGCATTTTACGTGCCAAATCTCTTGGACCACTGTGGACCACCACATCCTAATCCCAAAGCGAAGGGAAATCTCCCCATTAGGGCATAGACAGCATAAATGAATAAATATAAAAAAACTAAAAAAAAAAGAAATAAGGAAAAAAAAAATTAAAAACCTGACACAGTATCTTGCCATTCTCTTCTCTGCCCAAAAAGAATAAAAGTTTCGGCTTTGGAAATACTTTAATCATTAATATTGGTCCTTCAGGAACTGATCTTAAAACCAGATAATTCCCAGATGAACATATCTTAAAATTATAAATGTTTAACTTTAGTTCTTTACGATTTTTTTGAAATGACGATTATGTTTCATGCTAGACAAGCTTTGATAAATATATAAAAAGTTGAAAGCCATTTTTTTATGGGTTTATCCATTTCTTTTGTATAATACACCTTGTGCTTTTGTTGTATGTTTGTAAAAAAGAAAATCAAAATATGAAACACCGTTTTACAGGCAATGCAAGGATGTATTAAAAACATCAGGTGGTTTTAAGTAAACGCAATATTCTAATATTTAATATCTATCTACATTTTTATGGTGAAAAAAAAACCCAGAAGAAATGCTTTAATCCTCCTAAAATGATTCTTCGTTGTGGTAGGGATGCATTTAAGTTAGTTTAAAAGGACAGCAAAATAAATAATCTTTGTTTTTTTACACACAATTTTATGACTATGTAGCAGCCACAGCCGCTGGTGAAACTGATGCTTTCCCCCCTCTCCTCCCCTCTCTCCCCCCTCCCTCTCCCTCTCTCTCTCTCGCTCTCTCTGCATGCACAGCCAAGCACACAGCATTTCTTCCAGTTTCACTGGCTCAAATAGAACTGTCTGGGAGTGTATTTTTGATGCTTTATTGAAAAGTTGAACTTGGATGGGGTGAAGGTAGCATGGGATACCCCAAACTGGAGAATTGAATTTATTGAGGGCTCGTCTCTCGCTCTCACTCCCTCTCTCTCTCTCCCCTTCTCTTTCTCCCCTTCTCTCTTTCTTCCTCTCTCTCTCCCCCCCTTCTCTCTCCCTCCCTCTCACCCCCCTTCTCGCTCTCTCCCCTTCTCTTTCCCACTCTTTCTCCCCCTTCTCTCCCCCCCCATCTCTCTCTCTCCTCCCCTCTCTCCCCCTCTCCCCCTTCCCCCTCCCTCTCTCTCTCTTTCACTCTCACTCTCGCTCTCTCTCCCCCCTCTCTCTCACTCTCTCCCCCTTCTCTCTCCCGCTCTCTCCCCCCTCTCTCTCTCCCTCTCTCTCCCACTCCCCCCCTTCTCTCTCCCTCTCTCCCTCTCCTTCTCTCTCTCCCCCCCTTCTCTTCCCCCCCCCTCTCTCCCCTTCTTTCCCTCCCCCCTCTCTCCCTCTCCTTCTCTCTCCCCCCTTCTCTTTCCCTCCCCCCTCTCTCTCCCCTTCTTTCCCTCCCCCCTCTCTCTTTCTCTCTCCCCCTTCTCCTCTGTTCCCCCCTCCTTCTCTCCCCCCTCTCTCTTTCTCTCTCCCCCCTCTCTCTCCCCCTTCTCCTCTGTCCCCCCCTCCTTCTCTCCCCCCTCTCTCTCCCCTTCTCTCTCGCCCCCCTCCCTCTCTCTAAATCCCCCCCTCTCTCTCCCCCCTCCCTATCTCTCTCTCTCTCTCTCTCTCTCTCTCTCTCCCTTCTCTCTCTCCCCCCCTCCCTATCTCTCTCTCTCTCTCTCTCCCCCCTTCTCTCTCTTCCCCCCTCCCTATCTCCCTCTCCCCTTCTCTCTCTTCCCCCCTCCCTATCCCCCCCTCTCTCTCTCCCCTTCTCTCTCTTCCCCCTCCCTATCTTCCTCTCTCTCTCCCCCCCCTTCTCTCTCTCTCTCTCTCTTTCTATCTCTCCCTCTCTCTCTCCCCTGTAATATCGATCCCTAATGTTATGATTAGCCAAGGACTGCAAAAAATAAGAAACACTTTAGACCCCGGTCATATCAGTGCGCCTTGTCATGAGATTTGATATTATCAAATCGCTTGACAAGTCGCACCCTATTCTCCACAGAGTCACAATTGAAGTGGTAATATCAGTGCGATTCCGACTTTGAAAGTAGTACATGCACTACTCCTCCACTTTTGAGAAAAAAAAACTTCCTCTCTGGGTGATCTATGTACATTGAAAGGATCTTAACAAACATTGTTGCAAAGTCCTACCTGTTGTTATTCTGAACAAATAGTTGTTTGCTTGTCTGTGTCCATGTGGAAAGTGAATCTAAAGGGAGTGGTTTCATAATTATCAATCAGCTGCTACACCTTCAGGGCTCTAATGAGGAAAGTGGCAGGATCTGCATCCCTTTAGACGTAATTTCCTATTGGGAGTATCTTACCAAAAATGACATTTTAGTTGCAGGGGATGCCTGAAATCTGACTTGTTGCTTGCAGTAATGTTGCTGGGGGCGTTCTGTACACCATCTGTGTACAGAACACCTCCAGGTGGCCATATTGCATTTTACAGAAAATGACAGCGCTGCAGGCTGAAAAGGAAAGGTCATTTTTAATAACATTCAATTACAATATGACTTATGTTGTAGTTGTAAATTCTATATTGTTTTTTTTTTTAGTTGCTATTTTTTCTCCCATGAAAGTGAAGTAACAGTTTTCTCGCCGCCCTATAGCAGAAATGCTGCAACAGGGCGGCAGGGCTGCGTAAAATCACGTCTATATTTCTGAGTAGGGGGCACACGCGCCACCCTAACTGTACTGCCATTGGCGGCTATAGGTGTTGATTACCAGGTCCAGACCCGAGATTCCGCGCTAGCACCCAGCGATCACCGAGGAACAGTGACAGGGGAGAGGTCTGTGTGTACACAACACAGGTCACTCTCCTGTCAGCTAGGAGATGTTGCTTTGTATCTCTCTGGATAGCATGTCTCCTTACTAACACACACACACACACACACACGCACGCACGCACGCACACACACACACACACACACTTAACCCTTTGATCACCCCAGAGGTTAACCCCTTCCTACCCAGTGCCATTAGCAGTGTCAGTGCTTTTTATTAGCACTGATCACTGTATTGGTGTCACTGGGGATGTCAGTGACACCAAGTCACTTCCCCCCAGTGTCGGAATGTCCGCCGCAGTCCCGCAGACCTGCTATAAGTCGCTGATCGCGTCATTACTAGTATAAAAAAAAAATTCCAGTATCTATACCGTCATTTGTTGATGCTATAACTTTCATGTAAACCAATTAATTTACATGTATTTGGGATTTTTTTTTAGCAAAGACACGGAGCAGAATACATTTTGGCCTAAATTCATGACGAAATTTGATTTTTAAAAATGTATTTACTGGACATGTTTTATAGCAAAAAAGTAAAACAAAAGTTTTTTTCTCAAAATTTTCGGTCTTTTTTTGTTTATAGCGCAAAAAAAAAAACCCACACAGGTGATCAAATACCACCAAAAGAAAGCTCCATTTGTGGGGAAAAAAGCAGCAAATTTTATTTGGGTGCAGTGTTGCATGACCGCGCAATTGTCAGTAAGTAATGTAGTGTCATATCGCTAAAAATGGCCTGGTCTGGAAGGGGGGGGATCCTCAGGAGGGTGAGGGGTTAATGCATTCTTTGCATTAAGATGAAAAAAAAAAACCTTCTGTAGCAGATGATCCTCCCAGCCCCCTCTAATATTTACCTGAGCCCAATCTCGGTCTTGCGCTGTGCATGAGAGCTTCAGCTCTCCCAGCTCTCTCCCTCCCCACTGTGCAGATTGATAACAGTGGGAGCCATTGGCTCCTGCTCCTGTCAGTTGGATCCTACGGCGAGGGAGCAGGGGGGTGGGGTCAAGCCTCGCTGTCCATGACAAAAGATGCAAACAGGGCAGCTCAGGGGTGACCCCGCATGACTGCCCCCATAGAAAGCAGCTTTCTGTTGTCGCACTGGACCAGAGGGGGAGGGAGAGCCAGAAGCAACAGCAGGGGATCCGAGAAGAGAGAGATCAGGGCTGCTCTGTGCAAAACCATTACACAGAGCAGGTCCATATAACATGTTTATTATTTAATCTAAAAAATGAAGCTTTAATATCACTTTAAACACTCAGTTTTTCAATGACCTTCAACTGCTGATGTACACCCCGGCCGCACCGATCCGACTTTGAAATCTTGCGACTTCCAGTAAAGTTGCATGATTTCAAAGTCGGATGTCATTCCGACTTGAGGTGCGACTTGCAAGACACATGCAAGTTGCACCTGCAGTAGAGCATGCACTACTTTAGAAATCGGTGCGGCTCCGACCAAGTCAGAATCGCACCGATACGACCGCTTTAATTACGGACAATAGGGTGCGGCTTGCCATATGATTTGCAACTCGCATGGTATGGCAGATCGCATGGCAAGTCACACCCGATGTGATCGGAGAGGAGACTTAATCAATTTCCGAGTATGCAGGTTCCAGGGGCGGACTGACCATTTGGAAACGCGGGCACTGCCCAAGGGCCCGGGGTCAGTAGGGGGCCCCATGAGATGCCCCTGGTACCTTTTTCATAGGCTTTTTTGAGTTTGGGCAAGGACACAGGGGCCCCATGATCCCCTATTGCCCAGGGGCCCCATGAGTTGTCGGTCCGCCCCTGGCAGGTTCCTTATCTTTTAATCCTTGCCTATGTGCCAGTTTAACCCATTGCCTACTGGCCACATTCACCTGCTTCCTGCCCAGGCCAATTTTCAGCCTTCAGCGATGTTGCACTTTGAATGAAAATTGCGCGGTCATGCAACAGGGCACCCAAATGAAATTTTTAGCATTTCTTTTTAGACAGAGAGTTCTGTTGGTGGCATTTAATCATCACTGAGTTTGTTTTTTTTTTTGCTAAACAAACGAAAGATCAAAAAAGACCAAAAATTAAAAAAAAAAATAGTTTGTCATAGTTTCTATTATAACATTTTGTAAATAAGTAATTTTTCTTCTTTACTGATGAGCACTGATAGGTTGCACTGATGAGCACTGATAGGCTGTGCTGATGGGCACTGATGAGGTGGCACTGATGAGCAGCACTGATGGGTGACACTGATGGGCACTGATAGACGGCACTAATGGACACTGACAGACATCACTGATGAGCATTGAAAGGCAGCACTGATGGGTACTGATAGGCAGCATTAATGGGCATTGAGAGGCATCATTGATGGGCACAGATAAGCAGCACTGATGGGCACTGAAGGGCGGCACTGATGGGCACTGATAGGCAGCACTGATGGACACTGATAGACGGAACTGATAGGCATCACTAATAGGCACTGACAGACATCACTGATGGGCATTGAAAGGCAGCACTGATGGGTACTGATAGGCAGCATTAATGTGCACTGAGAGGCATCACTGATGGGCACTGAAAGGAAGCAATGATGGGCATTGATGAGGCTGCAATGATGGGCACTGATAGACGGAACTGATAGGCATCACTAATAGGCACTGACAGACATTACTGATGGGCATTGAAAGGCAGCACTGATGGGTATTGATAGGCAGCATTAATGGGCACTGAAAGGCATCACTGATGGGCACTGAAAATGGACACTGAAAGGCAGCAATGATGGGCACTGCTGGGGCTGCACTGATGATCAGTGCCCTGGCTATCAGTGTAGATGCCCCCTGTGTGGATTTCCACTTAACCGCTCTCTTCTCCTCATACGCTGTCAGCGATAACCAGCAAATAATGTTTACAATGTGATCAGCTGTGATTGGCCCTTTACCTCGATCTGTGATCAGCTGTATCTGAAGGATACGGCGATCGCAGAGAGTAACTGATACGCCACGGGGGGTGTGGGGTTCTGGGAGGATGTCCCCCTCCCAGAACTGGATGACCGATCTGTAGCCGTCATTTGCCTGTAGTGCAGTTGGCAGGAGGTTAAGTTGGTGCCATGACTTCTGTCCTAGGTTTCCTCTTTTTTTCAGGGTGGCCCCTTTCTCTTGCGGCATTCGTATGGAGCTACCCTTGCATTCAGGAACTAGAGTTGTGTCTCCGTACACTGTGTGAATCAATAGAAGCACACAGTCTAGGATGGCAAGACACTTCCCTGATTCTTCCTCCTCCTCCCCCTACAGACTGACTAAGACTGCACAGTCCTATGTTAACTCTTTCCTGTTAAGACCAGAAGTTCAGGGAAGCTGCACCGAGAGAGCAGGAGCCGAAAGCACTGGAAGCTGTAAACTGCAACTGCTGGGGTGAGAATTTTAACAAAACGTTTACTGGGGAATGTTTATTGTATTGAGGTCAAGGTGGTAAACTAAAAATCGCTGAAGGTTTAATACTACCTTAAATGTAAAGTTGTCAGTCTTCAACCAGCGATAAAATCAACAGGTTTTATTTCCACTCAACGACCTTCTTTCTGAGTGGTACAATGATAATAATAATCAATGTGCCTGTCCGGTCTCTTGATACATGTGAATTTTTCATGACACAAATCACTCAAGGCATATAGGTGTGCATACTACAGACATGTCATACATGATTAATGGGCTTTAGTACATGGGGCTGGACACGTTATCCAGGGACACACTGCCATCTGCTGTTTCCAGGTGGGAAAACGTTGATGAGTGCGTCTGTTTGTATCTGGAGAATAATGAGAAATTACCTCTTCAGGTTTTCTCAGAAGTATAGACTTCTTTAGATGTTGTATACGTATTACCCGCGTCCGCGCTGCCCTATAGCAGAAAAACTGCTACAGGGCGGCACGGGTGCGCAAAATCACATACAGTATATACAAGATTTTATATTTCAGGGTAGGGGGCGCCCTACCCGCGCCGCCATTCGCAGCCTCGGCTGTCAGTCACCGGTGATTACTGGCCGGCACCCGATGGTCACCGAGTATCTCCGACGGGGGAGAGACCTGTATATAAACAATACAGATCTCTCCCCTGTCAGCTCTTGTACACTGCTTTGTATGGCTGTGCATAACACAGCCATACAAAGCAGTGTGCTTACAGTGAAACACACACACAGCACACAGTTAACCCTTTGATCGCCCCAGATGTTAATCCCTTCCTGCCCAGTGCCATTAGTACAGTGTCAGTGTTTTTTATTAGCACTGGTCACTGTATTGGTGTCACTGGGGATGTCAGTGACACCAAGTCAGTTCCCCCCCAGTGTCAGAATGCCCACCGCAGTCCCGCTATAAGTCTCTGATCACCACCATTACTAATAAAAAAAAATTCAAAATCCCAGTATCTATACAGCCATTTGTAAACGCTATAACTTTCACGTAAACTAATTAATTTACACTCATTGGGATTTTTTTTAACAAAGACACGGAGCAGAATACATTTTGGTCTAAATTTATGACAAAATTTGATTTTTTAAATTTTTTTACTGTTTAATAGCAAAAAGTAAAAAATATTGTTTTTTTCTCAAAATTGTCGGTCTTTTTTTTTTTATAGCACAGTGGCTAAATGGTTAGCACTTCCGCCTGGCAGTACTCGGGTCGTTGGTTCGAATCCCAGCCATGGCACCACCTGCCTGGAGTTTTCATGTTCTCCCTGTGCCTGTGTGGGTTTCCTCCGGGTACTCCGGTTTCCTCCCACACTCCAAAGACATGCTGGTAGGTTAATTGGCTCCTGTCTAAATTGTCCCTAGTATGTATATGTATGAATGTGAGTTAGGGACCTTAGATTGTACTCCCCTTGAGGGTTAGGAACTGATGTGAATGTACAATATATATGTAAAGTGCTGCGTAAATTGACAGCGCTATAAAAGTACCTGAAATAAATAAATAGCACAAAAAATGTAAAACGCACAGGCAATCAAATACCACCAAAAAAAAAGCTGCATTTGTTGGAAAAAAAGGGGGTAAATTTCATATGAGAGCAGCATTGCATGACCGTGCAATTGTCAGTTAAAGTAACGCAGCGTCGCATTGCATAAAGTGGCCTGGTCAGGAAAGGGGGGAAATCCCTAGGAGGGAAAGTGGTTATTAACCCCTTTGCGCCGGCACCTCCTGGCATTTTAAGAGTTTCAGAAGCCGGGAGGCGTGGCTTTAGGGTCATGTGACTGCCGTGATTCGCTGTCACGGTGGTCACATGATCAGAGTCACGGATACATGTGCTGGGAACGCGCTCTCAGTACATATGTATTTTCAAATGGTATGCAAATATGCGTCCGCTCGGTGTCAAGGCCCAGATGCTGAGAGGCCGCATATTTGCATGTGCTCGGCGTCTAGGGGTTATAGCAGATGTAAACTGAGCTGACGCTCATATCATAAACAATTGCTATTTTTGTAATAAAATGAACATTGGTTTGGCTTTTTTCATCCATTTTTGCATTTCAGTGCTGCTAATCTCTTCCAGCCTCTTCCATGTCTACCTTTCAGCATCAGTCAACAGTCAGTGCACCATGTCCTTCTGCAGCTCCCCACCCAGGGGCGGACTGACAACTCATGGGGCCCCCGAGCAATAGGGGATCATGGGGCCCCTGTGTCCTTGCCCAAACTCAAAAAAGACTATGAAAAAGGTACCAGGGGCATCTCATGGGGCCCCCTACTGACCCCGGGCCCTCAAAAGGGGATCATGGGGCCCCTGTGTCCTTGCCCAAACTCAAAAAAGCCTATGAAAAAGGTACCAGGGGCATCTCATGGGGCCCCCCTACTGACCCCGGGCCCTTGGGCAGTGCCCGAATTTCCAAATGGTCAGTCCGCCCCTGTCCCCACCTCTAACTTCTTGGCAATTCCAACTGTCAAAATGACAGCAGGGAGTTGTTATGTAAGTACAGAAGCTGTAGAAGCTATTTTAAAAAAAAAAAAGGAAATATACCATCTGACTCAATGTTTATAAACACTATTCAGATGGCGGGCCGGTTCTCGCTGGAACGTGCATGACCCTCGAGTCCTGGTTTTGACAGCCTATTCATTTAAATAGGCTGCCAAATGCAATGCAACACACAAAAAGTAGCAAAAGAAGCAAGCACTACTCTTACAAATTGAACCGCACTGAGCGACATGTTACTGTGGTACATGTTGGTACATTCGGTAGCCACAAATGCTTCGTGTTTGCAAAATGAGTTTGGGGTGCAGTTAAAGTGTTGCTAAACCCCTGACCCTGCATTCACTATATCTGCTCTCCCCGGACCCCGCATTCACTAAATATTGTCTCCCCAAACCCTGCATTCACTATATCTGCTCTCCCTGGACCCTGCATTCACTATATCCGGTCTCCCCGGACCCTGCATTCACTATATCCGGTCTCCCAGACCCTGCATTCACTATATCCGCTCTCCCCAGACCCTGCATTCACTATATCTGCTCTCCCTGGACCCTGCATTCACTATATCCGGTCTCCCCGGACCCTGCATTCACTATATCCGGTCTCCCCAGACCCTGCATTCACTATATCTGCTCTCCCCGGACCCTGCATTCACTATATCTGCTCTCCCTGGACCCTGCATTCACTAAATATTGTCTCCCCAGACCCTGCATTCACTAAATATTGTCTCCCCAAACCCTGCATTCACTATATCTGCTCTCCCTGGACCCTGCATTCACTATATCCGGTCTCCCCGGACCCTGCATTCACTATATCCGGTCTCCCAGACCCTGCATTCACTATATCCGCTCTCCCCAGACCCTGCATTCACTATATCTGCTCTCCCTGGACCCTGCATTCACTATATCCGGTCTCCCCGGACCCTGCATTCACTATATCCGGTCTCCCCAGACCCTGCATTCACTATATCTGCTCTCCCCGGACCCTGCATTCACTATATCTGCTCTCCCTGGACCCTGCATTCACTAAATATTGTCTCCCCAGACCCTGCATTCACTAAATATTGTCTCCCCAAACCCTGCATTCACTATATCTGCTCTCCCTGGACCCTGCATTCACTATATCCGGTCTCCCCGGACCCTGCATTCACTATATCCGGTCTCCCAGACCCTGCATTCACTATATCCGCTCTCCCCAGACCCTGCATTCACTATATCTGCTCTCCCTGGACCCTGCATTCACTATATCCGGTCTCCCCGGACCCTGCATTCACTATATCCGGTCTCCCCAGACCCTGCATTCACTATATCTGCTCTCCCCGGACCCTGCATTCACTATATCTGCTCTCCCTGGACCCTGCATTCACTAAATATTGTCTCCCCAGACCCTGCATTCACTAAATATTGTCTCCCCAAACCCTGCATTCACTATATCTGCTCTCCCTGGACCCTGCATTCACTATATCCGGTCTCCCCGGACCCTGCATTCACTATATCCGGTCTCCCAGACCCTGCATTCACTATATCCGCTCTCCCCGGACCCTGCATTCACTATATCTGCTCTCCCTGGACCCTGCATTCACTATATTCGGTCTCCCCGGACCCTGCATTCACTATATCTGCTCTCCCTGGACCCTGCATTCACTATATCTGCTCTCCCTGGACCCTGCATTCACTATATCTGCTCTCCTCGGACCCCGCATTCACGATATCTGGTCTCCCCAGACCCTGCATTCACTATATCTGCTCTCCCCGGACCCTGCATTCACTATATCTGCTCTCCCTGGACCCTGCATTCACGATATCTGGTCTCCCTGGACCCTGCATTCACTATATCTGGTCTCCCCGGACCCCGCATTCAGTATATCTGCTCTCCCCGGACCCCGCATTCACTATATCTGGTCTCCCCGGACCCTGCATTCACTATAGCAGCTCTCCCCGGACCCTGCATTCAATATATCTGGTCTCCCCAGACCCTGCATTCACTATATCCGGTCTCCCCGGACCCTGCATTCACTATATCTGGTCTCCCCGGACCCTGCATTCACTATATCTGGTCTCCCCGGACCCTGCATTCACTATATCTGGTCTCCCCGGACCCTGCATTCACTATATCTGGTCTCCCCGGACCCTGCATTCACTATATCTGGTCTCCCCGGACCCTGCATTTACTATATCCGCTCTCCCCGGACCCCGCATTCACTATATCCGCTCTCCCCGGACCCCACATTCACTATATCCGCTCTCTCTGGATCCTGCATTCACTATATCCTCTTTCCCTGGACCCCGCATTCACTATATCCGCTCTCCCTGGACCCTGCATTCACTATATCCGGTCTCCCAGGACCCTGCATTCACTACATCCGCTCTCCCTGGACCCTGCATTCACTATATCCGCTCTCCCCGGACCCCGCATTCACTATATCCGGTCTCCCCGGACCCTGCATTCACTATATCCGGTCTCCCCGGACCCTCCATTCACTATATCCGGTCTCCCCGCACCCTGCATTCACTATATCTGGTCTCCCCGGACCCTGCATTCACTATACCTGGTCTCCCCGGACCCCGCATTTACTATATCCGCTCACCCCAGACCCTGCATTCACTATATCCCCTCTCCCCGGACCCTGCATTCACTATATCTGGTCTCCCCGGACCCCGCATTCACTATATCCGCTCTCCCCCCGGATCCCGCATTCACTATATCCGCTCACCCCGGACCCTGCATTCACTATATCCGCTCACCCCGGACCCTGCATTCAGTATATCTGGTCTCCCCGGATCCCGCATTCACTAGATCCGCTCACCCCGGATCCCGCATTCACTAGATCCGCTCACCCCGGATCCCGCATTCACTATATCCGCTCACCCCGGACCCTGCATTCAGTATATCCCCTCTCCCCGGACCCTGCATTCACTATATCTGGTCTCCCAGGACCCTGAAATCAGTATATTTGGTCACCCCTCTTGTCTCCGCCCCCAGCTTCTCTCAGCAGTCATCAGCACAGAGGTGGACAGAACTCTTCCTACACCTCTCTGTGTAGCCACAGCATCCCCTCGTCTCTGCATTTCCTGGTCTCAGCAATCAACCAACTCTGGCAACTGACTCCAACCCTCCTCTGGTCCTCCTCCAGGCTCTGCACTTTCTGCTTCCCAGCTCCGCCTCCAGATTCCTCCATGCAGCAGCACAAGGTAAGGGGGGATGCACTGTAATGTAAGGAAAGGTGACTCTTGACTTCTGATTGCGAGGGGGGCTTTTGACATTTGATGTAAGAAGGGGTGAGATGCTGTAGACATCTAGTCTTACAGATACAACCAGCCTTTTAAGGGCCACCATAGTTGAGTTTGACACCTCTGCATTAAAAGTACTTTATATTGGTCAATAGCCAACCCAAGAAGAAAAACATAATCTCTAGCACAGATCAATATAATATTCAGAAGTACCTTTTTTCCTGCCATATACCACAGTCATGTGACATTCAGAGATCGCTACTCACAGCACTGATAGCGGGTGGAGAAAACCGGAAAGCTCTTAGTATGCTGCAGACAGACCTGCTGATGCCACGCTAGGAAGGTCATATTGTTTTCCCTTGGTAGCACAAAGCCCATTTATGCTTTTGCAGTTACAGGGTTAAAGCGTGATGGAGCCATCTTACAAGCTGGCACAGATAACAAAGGTGCTTCAGGATGGTCTGCTCACCAGAAACCCACACATCTCCTGCTCGGCTGCTAAGCCCAGCTCGTCACGCTGAACAGTATGAATAGGGCGGCACAGTGCTAAATGGTTAGCACTTCCGCCTGGCAGTAATAGGGTCGCCGGTTCAAATCCCAACCACAACACCACCTGCCTGGAGTGTGCATGTTCTCCCTGTGCCTGTGTGGGTTTCCTCCCGGTACTGCGGTTTCCTCCCACACTCCAAAGACATGCTGGTAGGTGAATTGGCTCCTGTCTAAATTGTCCCTAGTATGTGTATGTATGAATGTGAGTTAGGGACCTTAGATTGTACACCCCTTGAGGGTTAGGAACTGATGTGAATGTACAATATGTATGTAAAGTGCTGCGTAAACTGACAGTGCTATATAAGTACCTGAAATAATAATAAATAATAATAGAGAAAAATTCGGACAACTGAACAATGAAATAGGACCATCTTTATTGGTTCAAATAAAAACAGCAACCAAAGCAGAGGAAAGCCAACAGGTTTTGAGCTGCTCTAGCGCTTTATCATGACGCTATCACGATTAAGTGCTAGAATAGCACGAAACGCGTTGATTATGGGTATCAATAAAGGTGGTCCAATTTTGGAGTGCAGCTATCTCCAAATAGTCACACGGGCACATTCTGGAGGAGAAAGGAAGCAGTGAACAGCTTCCTCTCAGGGTACTGGCGGAGCATGCTCAATGCCAGTGGCAACACAATGGCCAGAAGATTGGCTGTGATAGCCACAGACAATAAAGGAGCCTGCGGAGGTGGCAGGATCAGCCTGATATATTTTACCCAAACCATTATACTTTTTTATTGCATTGATAAAAGAAAGAGGAAACGAGAGATGGAGATCCAAATTCAGGTCTCACACCCTTACTTAACCTCCTTGGCGGTATTCCCGAGTGTAGCTCGGGGTAGAGTTTCAGTACCAAAAGCGGTAACCCCGAGCTACACTCGGGCTTACCATGCGGAGCTGCATAGGGAGTCCCTGCAGCGCTTACCTTGTCCTTCGCTCCCGCCATGTGTCCCCTGCAGCGTCCCCGGCCATCTCCTCCGGCCGATGCCGGCATCCGGCTTCTGTGTTCCGGTCCCTGTGACGTCGGGACGTACGGGCGGCGGCTAGAAATTTGAAAATTTTAAAAAATGTCATTTTTTTCAAAACACATTTTTCACAGTAAAACATTGCAGTTTCAACCCATTTCACATACATGTTGTCCCGAGTGCTTTGCCCTGTGCACTGCCTGCATTTTGTCTGTTCTTTCTGCCTGGAAACTGAGAAACGTCCATGGCGTCCAAAAAGCGTCCCTTTAGGTCAAAAGCGGTTTTAGACCGGCTAGAGAACAGCGATAGTAAATCAGAACCACTTGCAGAATTGAGTGATAATGATTCGTGGGGGAAATTCCTCATCAGACACTGAAAACGATTCTGCGACTTTGCTCAGTGATGTACGAACTCGGCGCTTTATTTCAAATTTCAGTGTTTTCGGTTTGATTATATTATTCAATTAAATGTATTATTATTATATTATTATTTTTTATGATTATTTATTAAATTATAATTTATATTTTCGTGTTTCAAATTTTATCATCCCCGGGATGTTTACTAGATTCTTGTTCGGACAGATTTCAGTGAGTTATTCCTAAAAATTACAGGCCTACAATAAAAAACTACATATTTCCATGCAAAATAATGGTACCGCTTTCAGCACCAAAAATCTGAAATAATCATACCGCCAGGGAGGTTAAGGGATTTTTTGGTGCCACACCCCTTAATAATAAGACACTGAAAATAACACCCCTAACTGAAAAAAATAATGGGGTTTTGTAGGCGCCATACCACAAAAATAATCAAAACACATGTAACAATTACAGCTTTATTGATAAAATTGAAACCACTATTGTGGTAATAGCAATTGAGCACATAATACATTCATCTTAAAAACGTGTATTTTTGATAACAGGCATAATTGATATACATCACTGCAAAATAAGGTCTAAGGTAGCCTGGGTATCATAACTGGCATAGTTAGCGCGAGTGGATATTTTGCTTATATTCTCCAACCAGGGGCGGACTGACAACTCATGGGGCCCCCGGGCAATAGGGGATCATGGGGCCCCTGTGTCCTTGCCCAAACCCAAAAAAGCCTATGAAAAAGGTACCAGGGGCATCTCATGGGGCCCCTTACTGACCCTGGGCCCTGGGGCATTGCCCGAGTTTCCAAATGGTCAGTCCGCCCCTGTCTCCGACGAATTACTGGCCATGAATGATAATTCTTCAGTCTCAGCTCAATTTCCACTTCAGAAAAACTTTAAATCTAAGTCCAAAACCTTTCCTTCACTACTATCAATGGAAACATCTTTGCCTTTGTACAGCAAACAACAAAAAAAATATATTGTACCAAAAGGTTGATCACCACCAGTGTCAGTATAGATATATCACAGAACACTTTTTAAACCAACATCATTGCGCCAATGTGCTTCAATTCAAAATATACACGGTAGGAGCTGCTATTAATAATAATAGTACACTGTAAATAATAAAAATGTGATGACAACCAACCACAAATAATAGCGCAACCCTACACCAATAAATAAATATTTAAATAAATATTCATATGAATTGATAAATAATAAATCAATAAATAAATAAATCTACCACCACATATGTGCACATAAAAATAAATAATAAATAAATAAGTCCATTAAAAAATGTGTGGACTTTTTAATGGACTTATTTATTTTTTATGTGCACATATGTGGTGGTGGATTTATTTATTGATTTATTATTTATCAATTCATATGAATATTTATTTAAATATTTGATTATGTATTTATTGGTGTAGGGTTGCGCTATTATTTGTGGTTGGTTGTCATCACATTTTTAAATAAATTATTGCCCTGCCCATTTTGGGCACACCTGGACAGAACCTGACCAAATCGTATTAGCTTTGGACAAATTGAAGAGAAGAAAGGATTTAGTGATAAAACCCTCTGATAAGGGAGGTAATGTTGTAATAATGTCCTGTGATTAATACAGTGCTATGTGTCAGCAGATTTTAGAAAAATACTAAATGGTATAAAAAAGTTCCCCAACATCAAGTAGACAAGGCTAATTTAAACTATTACAAGATCATCAATGATGCCTTGCAAAACAATATTATTCCTAAGAGTACGTGAGAATCTCTAAATACTGGATAGCCACGTCTTCCTACTTTCTATGCCCTTCCTAAAGTGCATAAAAATGTAAATAAACCCCCAGGCAGACCCATCATCTTTGGATGTGGTGGCCTTACGGAAAATGCAAGTACCTTGGTGGACATACATTTAAGATAACATGTTACCAGCCAACCGTTATATACTAAAGATACGATTCATCTGTTACTAATAATCAAAGACATGCAGGTCCATGCTAACACTTTACTAGTGGCCCTGGATGTGGTGGCTCTATATAGTAGCATACCACATAGTAAGGGCTTGGACATTGTTATAGTTTTTTACAAGAAAGAAGCAGGGATCAGACTGAATCCAATGTATTTGTTCTTGAGATTCTCCAATACATTTTGACCAATAACTATTTTACTTTTGATGGTCTCCACTTCCTCCAGGTACAGGGCGTGGCCATGGGCACTCGCTGTGCTCCATCCTATGCCAATTTGTACCTGGGGGATGGGAACGTCAATTATTTGGGGATGAGTATCTCTCAATGTACCTGTGCCATATTCACTCTTGGCACAGGTACATTGATGACATATTAACCCTGTGGGATGGCACTAGAGAATTGTTGGAGGCCTTTGTCACACATTTGGGAATAAATGACTTCAATTTGTCTTTTACAATGACATGTAATCCTGAACGTATTGCCTTTTTAGATGTGGTGATCTTTATAGGGTCCACTTTGTACCATAAGGCCACAGCTGGCAACACTATCTTAAGAGCCAACAGTGGCCACCCACGTAATTTAATTAGGTCTACACCATATAGCCAATACTTACGTCTTAAATGTAATTTTTCCAATCAAGAAGACTTCAAACGAGAGGTAGATGCATTAAGAATCAGATTGTTAGTTTGTGGATATTCAAATAAGATGCTGAAAAAAGCATACTGTCGAACAAATCAGCAGTCACGTACGGATCTAATTTTCCAGACTTCACACTCTAGTTCTAATACACTAACAACTACCAAATTAATTATGCGATATAATAAACAACAGCAACAAATCCGTCACACTGTGGACAAATACTGGTATCTACTGAAAGCTGATCCAATGGTGGCTACATGTGTGAAGGATAAAGCTGAGCTCACGTGCCGTAGGAATAGCTCAATTAGAGATGCTTTAGTACATAGTCATTTTAACAGATCAGGAAGGACAGACCCATGCCGCCATTGGGGAACCTTCATTTGTGGTGGCTGTGTGTATTGCCAATACATCTCCCAACGCAGGAAACATACTCTGCCAAATGGGGAGATTCATGAAGCACGACACTATGTTAACTGCCAAACAGCAGGCATGGTTTATATGATGACATGCAGTTGTGGTAGCTTCTATATTGGCAAAACCAAATGCAAGTTCTGCAAAATAATTTATGATCATGTTTCAGCCATCCAAATGGGAGATATTTCATCCCCCATTGGTAGACATGGGACCTGGTATCACTCTAAGAACCCACAATGTGTTAGGTTCTTTGCTCTTGAAAGAATGCATATAGATCCCAGAGGTGGTGATTGGGACCGCTGTATCCTTCAACAAGAAGCGAGATGGTTACATAATTTGGCGGCGATGCAGCCTCCGGGCTTGAATGACTCACTGAGTTTCAAACCCTTCTTGCCCTGATATTTAGCCACCATGCACTTCCATTTTCTTTGTTTTTTGTTTTTCTTTCTTGATTTTTTATTTTTTCATTTTTCCATATTTTGTTTATTGCTTATATTTTTTATATATGCATAGTTTTGATATATTCTATTTCTTTATATAAGTTTTGTATGCAATTTTGAGAGAAAATTCTGTAATATGTTATTATTACCTTTGATGTACTATGATTTTGGATAAGTAATACCTGTGTACAATTTATGTGTTTGTGGTTAATTAAATAATGAACTGTTAAAGTTGGATGATGAGTTAATTGACTTTGAGGAAGGTGTTTGGAACCATGAGCATATGTCCTTATAATAATGTGCTTTTGATATATATTTGTTTTATGTGTGCTTTTTGATTTGACAGATTGCTTGTCCCTCTTCTGGTTTGCGGTGGTCGATTGCTGTTTAATCCTGTACTGTATGTCTTCTCACAATGACTTCTTAAAAATGGCCACGATCATGTACCAGCATCAGGCTGCGTGACGCGATGATGCTGAGCGTCATGACATCATGCATTTACGTCAATGATGATGCCGTAGGGCAAGAACGCCGGTTATTTGGCGCCTCTGTCTCCTATTTAAGGCCCAAACAATGGAGACTTTATCTTTATGGCTGCGTCTATGGAATGGTTTGGCATCATTATTATTGCTGTATTTCATCCACTCCCTCATCATATCACGACTCGACTACTGCAACTCCCTCCTCACTGGCCTGCCTCGCCGCTGGCTATCCCCGCTTCAGTCGATCCTGAATACGGCAGCCAAACTCATTCACCTTTCCAACTGCTCCATCTCCGCCACCCCCCTCTGCCAATCCCTCCACTGGCTCCCGATTGCGCAACGGATCAAATTCAAAATCCTAACACTGACGTACAAAGCCGTCCACCATGCTGCCCCGAACTACATCACCGACTTAATATCCAAGTACCACCCAACACGCACACTCCGCTCCTCACAAGACCTCCTTCTCTCTAGTTCCCTGGTCTCCTCCTCCCATGCCCGCCTCCAGGACTTCTCCAGGGTGTCACCCATCCTCTGGAACTCCCTGCCCCAACCCATCAGATTATCACCTACTCTCCTTTCCTTTAGGCGCACCCTGAAAACCCATCTCTTCAGGGAAGCTTACCCCCTGCTAACTTGACCGACCTCCTCCACTCTTCCTACCACTCCATCCCCCACAGCTATCTCCTCCTGTGCCACCATCCCCTCCCTCCTAGATTGTAAGCTCCAAGGAGCAGGGCCCTCGATCCCCTCATGTTTTGCATTGTGTTGGTATTGTTCTGTCACATGTTCTGTCCCCCTTTGTAATGTACAGCGCTGAGCGAACTATTGGCGCTTTATAAATACTGTATAATAATAATAATATTTTGGAAACGGACTGACAGCACTATTACCGCCATAGGGGAATAGATTCCTTTTTCACCAGAGGGACTGTGACTGCTGGGAGCTACTGTTTTGGACCATATAAGCACTTTAGCTGACATGGTATGCATTCTACGACATTATAAATGGATCTATTTAGTCTCTCTTCTTTTTCTAAAGAAAATTAGAATAATGTAGAAAATTTGGCAACAGTGTAATGGAGAATTTAATAGTATCACGTTGTTAGTCCCATTAGGGGTATTATAGACATTCTTTCTTTTTTGCATCGTAGTCTCATTTCTAGGGGCTTATTATACAACTAGTGTGGGGAGTAGCGGTGTAGTTTGGCATTCCCTGGGATATTTTAAACATTTTGATTCAAAAGTCTGTAAAAAGTGAATTCTAATATACTGAAATATATCAGTAGATAAGACAAAAGTCCACTGTGAGTAAACTGAAACAAATCAGCATTCTGTGTTCTGTTCTTATGCTAGCACCAGTGCTACCCGTCACCACAGATGCGGGTTTACCAGATTTACCAGCATTTATATTCAGAGTGGTCATTAAATGCTTTGAGCTGCTGAGAGCCTGAGCCAGCTGCTCCATCCTTCTCCACAGCCTAGCCCTGGGGGGAGGGGGCAGAGCAGAGAGCGGTGACTGACAGTCACCAGCTCTCTGCTCACAGAGCACTGAGAACTGAGCAATCAGTGGTCTTTGATAGCTCAGTACTAACTCTTGAGCCGGAGGGGGTCAGATGCAGCAGCAGACCTAGGTAAGTGTGATTTGTTGAAAAACCCAAAAACTCAACTTCTCTTTAACCACCTCCCACCCGCCATATAAGTAAATGATGGGCGGGCGGCATTTCTCTCAATATGGGAGGACATCATATGACATCCTCCTACTCTAACTGCGCATGCATGCCCCCGGGGTTGCACAGTGATTGTTGGTGCACTGTGTCCCTGGGACACAGCGGATCACTGATCAGAGTAAAGAGCTGATGACGTCCGCTCTGTCATGTGATTGGCTGTGTCTAATCACAGCTGATTGCATGTAAACAAGGAAATGCCAGTTTTTGGCAGTCCTGTCCTCACACTGACAGCTCATGAGGAGAGGAGAGCAGGTAATCTTCATTCCTCAGAGGGGACATCTACACTGATCATCAGGGCACTGATGATCAGTGTCCTGATGATCAGTGTAGCCCCATCAGTGCTACCTGTCAGTGTCTATCAATGCCACCTGTAAGTGCCCATCAGAGCCACATACCAGTACCCATCAGTGCACATCAATGCCACATATCAGTGCCTACCAGTGCACGTCAATGCGACATATCAGTGCCCATCAGAGCTGCCTTTCAGTGCCAACTTTCAATGCCAGTCAGTGCCACCTATCAGTGCCAGCCAGTGTCGCTTATCAGTGCTGCCTATCAATGCCGCCTAACAGTTCCAATCAGTGCTGCCTAACAGTTCTAATCAGTGCCACCCATCAGTGCCACCTATCAGTGCCCATCAGTGCTGCCTATCAATGCCATATAAGAGTGCTGCCTTTCAATGCCCATCAGTGATGCCTGTCAATACCGCCTAACAGTTCCAATCAGTGCTGCCTAACGGTTCTAATCAGTGCCACCTATCAGTGCCCATCAGTGCTGCCTATCAATGCCATATATGAGTGCTGCCTTTCAATGCCCATCAGTGATGCCTGCCAATGCCCACAGTTGATGCCTGTCAATGCCCATCAATGCCTCCTCATCAGTGCTGCCTTTCAGTGCCGCCCATCAGTGCTGCCTATCAATGCCATATATGAATGCTACCTTTCAATGCCCATCAGTGATGCCTGTCAATGCCCACAAGTGATGCCTGTCAATGCCCATCAGTGCCGCCTATCAGTGCCCATCAGTGCAGCCTATCAGTGCCCATCACTGTAGCCTCATTAGTGCACATCAGTGAGAAAAATCACTGATTTTAGAACAGAAACTAAGAAAAAAGGTTTTTTTTCAAAATTTTCAGTCTTTTTTAGTTTAGCTAACAAATAAAACCCAGTGGTGATTAAATACCACCAAAAAGAAAGCTCTATCTGTCTAAAAAAAAGATAACAAATTTTGTTTGGGTACAGTGTTGCATGACCGCGCAATTGTCATTCAAAGTGTGACAGTGTTGAAAGCTGAAAATTGTCCTGGGCAGGAAGGGGGTAAAAGTGCCCTGTAGGTGAGGGATTAAAGAATAAATGACCACAATAATATTAAAATGCAACGTGAAACACGTAAATGTTTTGTGTGCAAAAATACAGGTCATTTAAAGGCAAACTGCAGAATTTGGAAAGCTAAGATGGCTTTTAGAGGGGGTAATAGGGAGGAGTTAAAAATGATTCAGAGGGACCTGAAGAAGAAGATTGGAGAGGCTATGAAGACATATAGGAGAAAGCTGGATTGGAAATTCCAACAAAACAACACGAGAGAAGTCTGGAGTGGCATGAGAACCATTACAGGTCTCAAGCCAGTTGGTGGAGGGACTGGGGGAGGTTTGGAGAGGGCAAATAAACTGAAACATTTTTTTTTTAACAGGTTGGATTTGGATGCCCTGGCTTTGGATCCCTCAGATTTAACACAAAATTGCAGACATGCAGAGTTAAGGCAAGTGCCCTCCATTCCTCATACTAGATGTCCTTCTCCCTTAGTGTGCGTTCTGCTTTCCCCTATTGGATACTTTTACTAGTTGTTCTTTTTAACAACTCTACTCCTCCTTCACAATAAAATACATCAATGTCTTTTGTAGCTCATCTGGTGACTAGAAAGCTGAGGAGATGTAAGGCAGGAAAATCAGCAGTTCTGATGGTGTTAGCCCCAGGGTGCTTAGGGAGTGTGCAGATCAGCTGATGGGTATCCTTCAACAGGTATTTAACCTGAGTCTACGAAAGGTCCTTGTATTGTCTATGACATCTTGGCTCCTACCTGTGTCAAATATACCGTGTCCTCATGGATCCAAGGATTACAGACCAGTGGCTTTGACCTCCCACATCATAAAGACCTTGGAGAGTCTTGTTTTACATCAGGTACTGCTTATGGTTAGTAAATATTTAGACCATTTGCAGTTTTCCTACCAGCCAAGACTGGGAGTTGAGGGCGTTATCATCTTCTTCTTAAATCGCATATATGCACACCTGAATAAGCCGATGAGCACTGTGAGGGTCATGTTTTTTACTTCTCCAGTGATTTTGATACTATCAGGCTAGCTCTTCTGGATGAGAAGCTAGCAGTGATACAGGTTGATGTCTCCCTTGTGCCATGGATTGTAGAGTACCTGACTGGACAACCACAATATGTGCATTTGCAAGACTGTGCATCAGATAGGGTGGTAAGCAATACTAGGATTCCACATGGGACAGTTCTCTCTTCTTTTTTTACTGTCTATACCACTGACTTCAGCTACCACACAAGGTCTTGCCATCTTCAGATGTTTTCTGATGACTGATGGGATGTATCAGGGATGGTGAAGAGACTGAATATAGCACTGCAGTGGAGAACTTTATCACAGGGTGTGAGTATAATCATCTTTACATGTGACTAAGACAAAGGAGCTGGTTGTGGATTTGAGGAGGAAGGCACTGGTGACCCCTGTCTCCATCCAAGGAGTTGATGTTTATGTGGCTGTAGAAGAGAATTACAAGTTTCTGGGGATGCACATAGATAAGAAGCTGGATTCAAGGATTTCTATTTTTTGATTAGGCTGAGGTCTTTTAACATCTGCCAGACAATGCTGAAGATGTTTTATGGGTCTGTGGTGGCCAGTGCTCTCCTGTATGCGGTGGCATGCTGGGGAAGCAGACTTAGGGTAGCCAACACCAACAGACTCAATAAACTGATTCGCAAGGTCAGTGATGTTGCTTGAGTAGGAGCCAACAGTGTTGGAGAGGTGAATGTTGTCCAAGGTAAGTTCAATCATAGACAACTCCAACCACCTACTCCACAATACTGTATGCTGGTCAGTCTGAAGAGTACCTTCAGTGATAGACTGTTACAACCATGATGCTCCACAGATCGACATAATTTTTGCCTGTGGCCATCAAACATATAATTCTTCTGGATGTGAGGATTTAATCTGGTTTATGATCCAGATTTTTATGTAGTTTTTTTTTTATTATGTTGGTATTAGGTTAACTATGTGAAATAATTTTTGGGTAATGTTAGAGAAAGCAGTGATATTTACATGTTGGTAGTTTGATTTTCTGTTATTTTTTCAATCGGTGTAATTTATTCTATGTTGTATTTTAATAGGATGGCACGGTTGATTACAGTACAGTACTAATTTGGTTTTGTGTCGTATTAATTGCTGTTATTGGTACTTTTATTGATGTTAGTTTAGTAATTTCCCTTTGGGATTAATAAAGTATTCTGAATCTGAATCAGAGGCGGACTGACCATTCGAGCACTCGGGCACTGCCCGAGGGCCCGGGGTCAGTAGGGGGCCCCATGAAATGCCCCTGGTATCTTTTTTATAGGCTTTTTTGAGTGTGGGCAAGGACACAGGGGCCCCATGATCCCCTCTTGCCCAGGGGCCCTATGAGTTGTCAGTCCGCCCCTGATCTAAATCAACCAAAGTGACAAGTTGAACATCAAAATGCCTAAAGTGGTAGAAAGAAATGGAAGTGTGGCCAAAGAAGGCACTTAATTTTTTTATTCATCTGGTCCATTCAGTCCGGATCTGTAAATCATATGGCCTATGATAAAAATGTCTTCAATCACCAAATCAAAGCAGGACAGAAATTATCAGCTGATAGACAGTATATGTTTACACAGGGCTTTTTTCTCAGAAAGTAGGTGCAGGAACTCCCCTCTTCTGGGACACTTCTTGTCTCCGCCCCCTACCCACCTGCGAGCACCATCCATTAGTAGATCTCCACAATAGATCTCCACAGCAACCATAGACAGCCACATAAAATAGATGTCTTTCAGAAAGACCCCCAGAAGTCAGCAACAGTAGACCCCCACCCCTCAACAGTAGATTCCATCCAGCAACAATTGATCCCCTGTGACGGAAGTTACTTTGGGTGGGGGGGTCCATGGAATCCAGCTCACTTTGGAGAGGTAGGGATACTCCTGTCTCAGCTCCCCATATCCCTCTTATGTGTAAATCACCCTGTGCCTGTTAGGGGTACAGGCTGATCTGTCCTAGAATTGTGTAGGGGTTGTAGATTATTTAATGTCATATGGTTGCCTCCCATTGTTCTATTGTGTGCCTGGTTTGGGAGCAAACTATTATGGGATGTATGTGTATTAGCTTAATGGGGGGGGGGGTGTCTCCAGCAGCCCTCCCTCCTGATGGGATTGTCTGCTGGTATGAAGTTTGAATACCTGTGTGTCTCTTGTTGCTAAATGTAGATTGCCCAGCCCTGTGTCATTATGCAGGGAGGGGGGACTGTCCCCTGAGTGTATATATCTTGTATCTGTGTTCAAATAAACTAGTCTACCTCCTTGTTTACTTCAAGACTGGTGTTGTCTAATCTTATATGGTTGGCTGTGGTGTCTGTTGTCAGAGTTCAGACGGGGAAGCGGTAGTCTAACGGAAGTATTCAAGTATAGTCTGGGTCAGTTGTGTTACACCCCCTCAGCAACAAAAGCCTCCCCAGCAACAATAAATCCTCCACCAGCAACAATAGACCACCCAACAGCCAGCATTAATAGACCCTCCAGCACACCCCAGAAACCCTTGACATTACATATATTCAGTGCTGGAGGTGCTGGAACTGTGTTCCCCCATGTTGCCACTGAAAAAAAGCCCCATGTTTACAGAAGGTATAGTGGAAGGTTATCTACACGGCCTTATTTCTCAAACAAAAGCCAGAAAGATATCCAACAAAGATGTTCTATATGTTCCGACTCTCTTGAAAGTAACCTCCTTTCAGTCAAGAAGCTCACCAAGCAAGGATGTATGGTGGTATCAGAAGTAATACCTAAAGGAAAAATGACAGATGAACTGAATCAGCTGAAGTGCAGTAAACAGCTTTAACACTTTACTACAAAGAAAACCATTTGGACTGTACTGACATCTTGAACACAGGAATCCTGCAAAGAAACTAGATCAGCATTGAATTCAAACTACTAACACTGACATACAAAGCGATTCACAGCGCTGCCCCAAACTACCTCACTGACCTGATACCCAAATACCACCCAACCCGCAATCTTCGCTCCTCACAAGACCTACTTTCTAGCTCCCTGGTCTCCACCTCCCACGCCCGACTGCAGGACTTCTCCAGGACTTCCCCCATCCTCTGGAACTCACTACCCCAATCCATCAGACTGTCACCTACCCTCCTCACCTTTCGGCGCACCCTTAAAACCCATCTCTTCAGGGAAGCCTACCCCACCCTCACCTAACTGCCAATCTCCTCCACTCCTCCTACCACTCCATCCCCCACAGCCACTTCCTCCTGTACCACTATCCCCTCCCTCCTAGATTGTAAGCTCAAAAGACCAGGGCCCTTGAACCCCTCGTGTATTGTATTGTTACTGTACTGTCTCATGTACTGTCCCCCACTATAATGTAAAGCGCTGAGCAAACCTTTTGGCGCTATATAAATACTGTATAATAATAATAATTATGTACCCGAATACTGTATCCTACAATCCAGAAACAATGGTGTTGAAGAGAGAATGAATAGCACTTTATGTGAAAATGGCAGAAGAATGCTTTTTGATGCTGATATACCAACAACATACTGGGAAGAGGCAATTATGACAGCCCGCTATCTCCAAAACCATTTACCCGGAAAAGCAACAGAGAAGACTCCATGTAAACAATGGGATCAAAATATGCCTGACCTTAAACACATCAACATCTAAGGTAGTGAAGCATACATACATGATCCCAAAGAAAATATGCAAAATGAGAACCTTGTTGTTCTGTTTCAAATGTCGCTTTATACTTTGACATACGTCTTCAGACTCAATCTGTCTGGACAGTATAGACAGCTGCTGACTTGGCACTGTCCACAGGCAGCTTAACTCTTCACCTTAGCTCTTCAATAAGACACAGATGTTGAATGTAACACAATTTTTCTTTAGGCAATTGCAGTACACAGGATGTTTTTCAAGTCTTCTGAAGACAGTAAGGGGGGGGTTGGTGACCCTTTACACCAGAGTGCGCAGCATTTCCCCTTTCATCAGAGTCCACAGTGTTCTCTTTTACATCAGGATCCGCAGAGTTCCCCCTTGCACTGTAAAAGGGAACCCTGCAGACTTTGATGTAAGGAGAAACTCAAGGCTGTGTTATATTACCTGACGTTCACGTAAAAGGAGAAATATGTTCTTTGCATTTTGTTATACCTTAAACACATTGCTAATCAAACCTTTACGTTTGTAGCTTAAATATTGATATTTGCACCAAAAACTGTCATTTTAGCAAATTTTATGAACTACCAGTAAAAAAAAAATGGTCCTGTCAGTAAATTTTTGGTGTCCTGTCAGTAAATTCCACTTTGAGAGGTTGACAGCCCTGAAAGGATTCTACATCCTGACAAGGATAAAGTAACATCTAGCAAAAGCAGAATTATTAATGAAACACCTATGTGTCAAAAACATCATGAAGTGACACAATCAGCACCATCTGAAAGACATCCTGAGCATGAGGTCCGATGAGCACTGCAGGAAAAGGAACAGAACATCATTGAAATTGAAATTGGCATCAGTAATTATCCTTCTTGAAAGGAAGAAGCTGAACTGCCTGCAACCTCAGTCGGAGAGCCTGTGAGATCGAATAAAGGCACCCCAGCAAGATGTTTGTAATACAAGTTGTATATGGTTCATACAGTGCCACGGCCTGAGCCATAATCATAGGAGTAAATGCAAAAGGAACCTGTTCATAAGAAGTAAAAGAGCAGAGATGAGACCTCTCAACCAGCTCCAAGCTTGGGGACACGCATGATGCAACGGTGTGTACATACTAATTGAAACAGCATACCTAATGCTGAAAGATATTCTAATAGACCAGGGGTGGGCAAACTTTTTGACTTGAGGGCCGCAATGGGTTCATATATTGGACCCGGGGGCCGGACCAAGAGTAGATGAATGATGTGTATGTGTCATCCATAGTACGTATAGTAATATTCCCCCATAGTAATTAATCCCCCATAGTAATTCATCCCCCATATAGTAATTCATCCCCCATAGTAATTCATCCCCCATATAGTAATTCATCCCCCATATAGTAATTCATCCCCCATAGTAATTCATCCCCCATATAGTAATTCATCCCCCATAGTAATTCATCCCCCATAGTAATTCATCCCCCATATAGTAATTTATCCCCCATAGTAATTCATCCCCCATAGTAATTCATCCCCCATATAGTAATTCATCCCCCCTATAGTAATTCATCCCCCATATAGTAATTCATCCCCCCTATAGTAATTCATCCCCCCTATAGTAATTCATCCCCCCTATAGTAATACATCCCCCATATAGTAATTCATCCCCCATATAGTAATTCATCCCCCCTATAGTAATTCATCCCCCATATAGTAATACATCCCCCATAGTAATTCATCCCCCATATAGTAATTCATCCCCCATAGTAATTCATCCCCCATATAGTAATTCATCCCCCATATTAATTCATCCCCCATATTAAGTCCCCAAGTCCCCCCTGTGTTAATTCACTTACCTTTGCTCCGCGCGTTCCTCTCGCCGTGTTCCCACGCCGTTCCGGTGTAGCATGAAAATCTGTCTCCTATGAGGATCTGTCCCCCTCGACGTATCTGCGCATGTGCCAGTTTCAGGCATTAGCAGCCGATCGGCGATCTCCGGCACATGCGCAGATACGTCGAGGGGGACAGATCCTCATAGGAGACAGATTTTCATGCTACACTGGTCTTCAGGGCGGACTGTGAGAGGAGCCTAGCGGGAGCCTAGCTCCGCGGGCCGGATTAAAAGGTCCGCCGGGCCGTATACGGCCCGCGGGCCGTAGTTTGCCCATTGCTGTAATAGACAGTACTAACAAGCATTGGGGACACTTTTATATAGTGCAGCCACTACACGTCCAGATTTAGGAGCTGCCATGTCAACTCTCTGCAGATATGGAAGCAAACTCTGGCAAAGGGACTAGAATGCAATACAATTATTATTATTATTATACAGGATTTATATAGCGCCAACAGTTTGCTCAGCACTTTACAATATAAGGGAGACAATACAGCAACAATACAGTTTAATACAAGAGGGTCAGGAGGTCCCTGCTCCTCGGAGCTTACAATCTAGGAATGCAATGAAAAAAAGTCATGTATTATCTAACACATAATCAAGACATGAACCTGAGATTATCTGCACAGTGTGACCCAGAACTTCAACAGTAGAGGGGACTTATAGGAGAAGTCATTGTTGAATGGGGTATTAGTATACTATTTATACAGGCATAGATGCAACAACCATTCTCGTATAGTATACTATGAATACCAGTTCTGCCATTGGTGGTAGCATGTTTAGCCCATGTAATATTTTTCCTAGTGGAATCATGGTTATGATTTTGTTTTTTTCTCTGTTTTCCTCTCTTTCAACAAAACAAAAAGGTCATATCTGCAGTGGCTTTCCAACAATAATTCAACCCAGAAGAGGACCATTGCTGGGGCTTACAGGAAGTTAGGTTGAATGACAATGGATGTCATTCAAACCCAGAAGAGGACCATTGCTGGGGCGTACGGGAAGGTAGGTTGAATGACAAGGATGTCATTCAAACCCAGAAGGGGACCATTGCTGGGGCTTACGGGAAGGTAGGTTGAATGACAAGGATGTCATTCAAACCCAGAAGAGGACCTGTACTGAGGCTTACAGGAAAGGGACTGAATGATGATGGATGGCATTTACCGAGAAAATGGCATGTACTGTGGCTTACAGGAATTTGATTAAATGATGATGGGCATCATTTAGTCCAGAAGAGGACCTGTGCTAGGCCTAGCAAGATGTGGGCTGAATGACACTGGATGTTATGTAACCTAGAGGACCAGTACTGGGGCTTCCAGGAAGGTGAATTGAATGACAATGGACATCATTTAACCCAGAAGATCTTCTGTGCTGGGGAATAAAGGAAGTGGACTGAATGATGATGGGTATCATGTAACCCAGAAAAGGACCTGTGCTAGAACTTACAGGAAGTGGGCTGAATGACACTGGAGGTCATTCAGTCTATAAGAAAACCTGCATTGGGGTTTATGGAAAGTGGATTGAATGACAATGGGTGCTATTCAACCCAGAAGAGAACTAATGCTGGAGCTTACAAGAATTTGGTTTAATGCCAATGGATGCCTTTCAACCCAGAAGAGGATTGGTGCTGGGACTTTCAGGCAATGGGTCAAAAGACTTTGAAAGTCACTCAACCCAAGAATAGAACAGTGCTGGGGCTTTCAAAAAGTCGGTTAAATAATGATACATGACATTCAACACAGAAAATAAATGATACTGGGGCTTACAGTAAGTGAACTGATTGATAATGGGCATCATTCAACACAGAAGAGGAAATGTGCTTGGGTTTACAGGACGTGCATTGAATGACAATGGATGTCATTAAATCCAGAGGAGGACCCTCTCTGGGACCTACAGGAAGTGGATTGCATAATGTCCTTCAACCCAGAAGAGACCTATGTTATGAAACCAAAAGGACTAGTGCTGGAGTTTACAGAAAGGTGAGTTGAATGATAATGAACATCATTCAACCCAGAAGAGGACCTGTGCTAGGACTTACAGGAAGTGGGCTGAATGAGGCTGGATGTCATTCAATCAATAAGTGAATCTGCATTGGGATTTATGGGAAGAAGATTGAATGACAATGGGTGCCATTCAACCCAGAAGAGGTCCAGCGCTGGGGCTAAAAGATGTGGGTTAAATGACTATGGCTGCCTTTCAACCCAGAAGAGAACTGGTGCTTGGACTTTCAGGAAGTGGGTCAAAAGACTTTGGATGTCATTCAACCATTCAACCCAAAAGAAGACCAGTGCTGGGTAGTGGTGTTTTTAGGTTTTGTGATGTCCCAGGCAACACAAAAATCGGACAGTCCCCCTCCCCCTCCATGCCCAGGAAGAGAGCCTGACACTGACCAACACCACCAAACAAACCCCACCTCCTCCCTGGCAGAGAGATTGTTCCACTAACACCACCCCCCCATACACCCGTCACAACCCCCTCTCCCCCCCAGAGAGAGAGAGAAAGATGATCACAGATATTCACCTTCACAGCTCCGGACATTCCCCATTTCACCAGGATCTGCAGAGTTCCCCTTGCACAGGATCGAGAGTCAGGCTCTGCATACACTGTTAAAGCAGCCCACAGCCTCTCACAGATCCCACCTTGTCCCCAAGACACATGTGTTCTTTTTTCTGGGGTGCAGCACTGCCCCCTCCATAAATGCCTCCCTAGGCAAAAGCCTTGTTGCCTCGTGGTAAATACGATCTTTGGTGCTGGGGCTTACAGAAAGTGGGTTAAATGATAATACATATCATTCAACCCATAAATGAAATGGCACTGGGGCTTACAGAAAGCTGACTTAATGATGATGGGTATCGTTTAACCCAGAAGAGGAACAGTGCTGGGGCTTACAGGAAGTGGATTAAATGACAATGTTGGTCATTGAACCCAGAGGAGGACCTTCTCTGGGACTTACAGGAAATGGATTGTATGATAAGGATGTCATACAACCCAGAAGAGGACCTGCTCTGGGGCTTACAGTTGCAAGAAAGAGTATGTGAACCCCTTGGGATTACTTGGAGTTTTGCATGAATTGGGCATAAAATGTGCTTTGAACATCATCTAACTCACAACAATAGAAGAACACAGTCTGCTGAACATAATACTACACAAACATTAGATGTTGCAATAGTTTAATTGCACATAACATGTAAACATTCACAGTGCAGGGAGGAAAAAGTATGTGAGGCCCTAGCTTAATGACTTCTCCCAGAGCTAATTGGAGCCAGGAGTGAGCCAACCTTGACTCCAATCAGTGTGATGATATTGGATGTGTTGCTGACAGCTGTCCTGCCCTTAAAAAACACACACCTGTTTTGGGTTTACTGGTTTCAAGTAGCACTGTCTGATGTGAACCATGCCTCGCAGAAAAGAGCTCTCAGAAGACCTACGATCAAGAATTGTTGACTTGCATGAAGCTGGAAAGGGTTACAAAAGTATCTCCAAAAGCCTTGATGTTCATGTGTCCACGGTAAGACAGACTGTTTACAAATGGAGAAAGTTTAGCACTGTTGCTACTCTCCCTAGGCGTGGTCGTCCTGTAAAAATGACTGCAAGAGCACAGCGCAGAATGCTGCATGAGGTAAAGAAGAATCCCAGAGTGTCAGCTAAAGACCTACAGAAATCTCTGGCACATGCTAACATTTTTGTTGACACATCTACAATAAGGAATACATTAAACAAGAATAGAGTACATGGGAGGACACCACGGAGGAAGCCATTGCTGTCCAAAAAGAATATTGCAGCACGTTTGAAGTTTGCAAAAGAGCACCTGGATGTTCCACAGCACTACTGGCAAAATATACTGTGGACAGATGAAACCAAGATTGAGTTGTTTGGGAAGAACACACAACACTATGTGTGGAGAAAAAAAGGCACAGCACACCAACATCAAAACCTCATCCCCACTGTAAAACATGGCGGAGGGAGCATCATGGTTTGGGGCTGCTTTGCTGCCTCAGGGCCTGGACGGATTGTTGTCATTGATGGGAAAATGAATTCCAGAGTTTATCAAGACATTGTGCAGGAAAACGTACGACCATCTGTCCGCCAACTGAAGCTCCGCAGAGGATGGGTGATGCAACAGGACAATGACCCAAAGCATACAAGTAATTCAACAAAACAATGGCTGCAACAACACAGAATACGCCTTCTGGAGTGGCCCAGTCAGAGTCCTGACCTCAACCTGATTGAAATGCTGTGGCATGACCTTAAGAGAGCGATTCACACCAGACATCCCAAGAATATTGCTACACTTTTGTTTTGTGAAGAGGAGTTGTCCAAAATGACTCCAGATCGTTGTGCAGGTCTGATCTGCAACTACAGGAAACGTTTGGTTGAGGTTATTGCTGCCAAAGGAGGGTCAACCAGTTATTAAGTCCAAAGGTTCACAAACTTTTTCCTCCCTGCACTGTGAATGTTTACATGTTATGTGCAATTAAACCATGGCAACATCTAATGTTTGTGTAGTATTATGTTCAGCAGACTGTGTTCTTCTATTGTTGTGACTTAGATGACGTTCAGAGCACATTTTATGCCCAATTCATGCAAAACTTCACGTAATCCCAAGGGGTTCACATACTTTTTCTTGCAACTGTACATGAAAGGGACTGAATGATGATGGACATCATTCAACCCAAAAGAGGACCTGCTCTAGGGCTTACAGGAAAGGGACCAAAGGATGATGGACATCATTCAACCCAGAAGAGGACCTGCTCTGGGGCTTACAGGAAAGGGACTGAAGGATGATGGACATCATTCAACCCAGAAGAGGACCTGCTCTGGGGCTTACAGGAAAGGGACTGAAGGATGATGGACATCATTCAACCCAGAAGAGGACCTGCTCTGGGGCTTACAGGAAAGGGACTGAAGGATGATGGACATCATTCAACCCAGAAGAGGACCTGCTCTGGGGCTTACAGGACAGGGACTGAAGGATGATGGACATCATTCAACCCAGAAGAGGACCTGCTCTGGGGCTTACAGGACAGGGACTGAAGGATGATGGACATCATTCAACCCAGAAGAGGATCCCCTCTTGGGCTTACAGTAAGTGGACTGAATGATAGAAGACATATCAACCCAGAAGAGGACAGGTGCTGCAGCACTGTATCTTTTTTATTTTTACAAAAATTTGGATGACAACTTACAAAAAAAAAGTAAAGCTGGACTTGGGTTTTAAAAGGTTCTAATTCTTCATGAAGATCTTGAATGTGCTTTTGGTATTACTTATTATAGTAGCGACCCCATCTTGTGTATAACTTCGTAGGGAAAATTAGGCAGATTTCTGAAGAAAAACAAAAGGTTTTCCATACAGGGACCTGTAAAGTCATATATGAAACAATGTACAACTAATGTAGACTTTTCTAAGAAGTATGAATTCAATTAGACTTCTCCTTCTCAGCTTAGCAGCCTAGTTTTATAATGCCAGATTGCCCTCTCGTATACAATAACCTGTCACCGCGAAACCTATTACACAGACCTGCAGAGTGAATCGAGGTTAGCCCGCTGCACATTTTTTTGCTCGCTCCCTGTTAATGAAGCGCAGTTCGCTCACTCTCGTTAGATGGAGCCTGAGTAGCGTTTCCATGGATACATTACAAAAAAAAAAAAAGCGTAGAGAAGATTTCTCTACTCATAAACAAATTCTGGCACATAGATAATGGAGAAGGAAGCTGCATCCTCTAAGAGGTTCTGGAAGGCAAATCTACGGCCACCAGTTCCACCTAATTGAATATATTACAAATCTATGATCGCTATTGATAGTTTTATTTTTGCCTTTAATTTGAATCCGACCATTCCGTTCATTGTTGATTATCAAAGGAATACGGGTGAATTGTGGCTGCAATCAGCCTCACAGTGGAGGGCAGCTCGGAGAAGCAATTATGGCGTTTACTTACGATTTGCCTAATCTACTTCCTAAATTTTTATATGCACACATAACCGTTTTGCCTGATATCCTGTAAAAATAAAATTAAATGATCTTTATTGCTGACTGCCAAACTCTGACTGAACTCAACTGCGATATCCTGCAAATTGCAGAGATGATATAATTACTATAACCGGCTCATTAGAATTGATTACTATTAAAATATTTAAAGAAAAAAAGGTTTAACATGCCTAAAGCGGACCTTTCCACCAGGAAAATATGAAGTCATGTGAAAGGAAGGATGGCCACTGTCCCGATCAGCCCATGTGAACGGAAGATGAAAGGGGGCTCAGCCTGCGTGTCTCCACCAAAACCATACCCCTGATGCATTTTACCCCACCCACTGGGGCTAAGTGACAGTGCTCTATGACTAAGGTCCAGTGGGCAAGGCGAAACGCATCAGTTGGACCTGGTTGTGGTGGAGACATGCAGGTTGAGGCCACCTTTCATCTTTTGTTCCCATTGGCTGATCAGGAGAGCACTGATCCTTCGTTTCACATGAATTAGCTTTCTCGAGTGGTATACGGACACATCAGCACCCTGTCTTTTAGTGGATTCAGAGGTCACCCTTCAGCTTGGGCAGCACCACGTCCATTGATATGAGATATTAATGTCATTAGTTAATGAATTCTAGGTATGGCAATTTGTTACATTGGTCCAGCTTGGACCAATGTAAGTAAATATGTGCTATCCCTGTGGAATCCCTGTGGAAGATGGAAATCACTGTAGTAAGCTTTGCTTCTCCAATGATCTCACCCAGCTTCCGGGTCCTGTGTTGAGTGTCTGCCCTACTGCTTAGTGAGCACATGAGGTCACTTGCTCAACGTGGGTGCCTTTCAGAGAATACTTTACATTTTTTTTAATGAATGCAAAATGTTCTCTGATTGGATAAAGTAGAGATTGTGTTGTCACCACCCTGCCTCTCCAACCAGTGACATCACACATCAATCACATAGATGGCCAGGAATTCCATGTTTTCTCCTTCCCTGAACAACACCAGGTCATATGCCCTCAACATGGTGAAGAATCGCATGTGCATTCCCCCTCCTGAACCATACCAGGCCACATGCCCTCAACATGGTCAGGAATCTCTTGTGCCTTCCCTCTCCTGAACCATACCAGGCCACATGCTCTCAACATGGTCAGGAATCTCTTGTGCCTTCCCCCTCCTGAACCATACCAGGCCACATGCCCTCAACATGGTCAGGAATCTCTTGTGCCTTCCCTCTCCTGAACCATACCAGGCCACATGCTCTCAACATGGTCAGGAATCTCTTGTGCCTTCCCCCTCCTGAACCATACCAGGCCACATAAAGGTCTGGTTTGTTTTTTGGATGGGGGACCTCAAGTTTTTTTGATTTTTGCCTGGAAATCCCTCCTAAAATTCATACCAGACCTGAAGGGCCTGCTATATAATTTTGGGGAGATCTCACGCCTTTTTTTTGTTTTCTGCATGGGAGTCCCCCATTAACATCTATATGAGACCCTCATCTAGGAAAAGTGCCTGATATATATGAAAGGAATCTTCAGCCTGTTTACAAACAGAATGAAGCAGCTGGGAGCTGTCATTTTGCCAGCAATTAAAGCACAGTATTGTCTTTGTGAATATCAGTGTTGCTCTAGAGGGTTGTATACATGGTATAGATGTACCGCCTCCCAGACAGGGTCAGGTCATCCCCCCAGACATGTAATTTAGGGGAATTTAGCATTTCTAATGTTGCATTTTAACCACTTTGTGTCCAGGGTATTTTTTAAATTTTTCACACACATAGAAAAATCAACATTTTTTTGCTACAAAATTACTCAGAACCCCTAAACATGACAGCAGAGGATCTGCATAGTCGCATAGTATTTCCCCAGCTGTTTATCAAACACAAATTTTTGGGTAAATATACTCCAAATATATAGCAATATAATACTCAGATTTTTGGTATGTAGCACCCTTCTATTTAGCTAGGGGGAGCTAAGCTAATTATTTTTTAGTAGGAGGCAATATCACAGCCGGGAGAAATAGTCAGAGGGGTCAAATTTGTGTCAGGGTGGAGTTACCTGATACCACCCTCCTAATCTAGTGACGTCTCTAGAATTCAGAGGGTGGGGGTGAGGAGGAGCTGGTCTGCACTCTAAAGGGATCCTGGCCAATGCCGAAGCAGGAGGCTTGGCATGGGGTCAGGACAGCCCTTAAGAGCAGTTGACCCTGCACAGCAGCAGGAGAGTTTGGGTGGAAGATGGCATGAGCAGAATTAAGTGTGGAGCCTGGAAGGGGGTCAAGGAGACAGGCCTACCTACAGGTGGAGGAGCTGGAAGGGAGGATCTCTCAGCCTCATCGTCCCCTGAGAGAGGACAGCCTGGGAAGCAGGGAAGGAGCCAGCCTAGCATAAGGTCTGAAGGCAGCTATCAACCCACAAGCTTGCAGGAGAGACTGAGTAATCCCACACCCCCTAGTCCAGATAAGAAGAGAGGGCATTAGGGTGGGAAACCTGACTAGTCCCCATCTGGGATTGCTGATCTTAAGAAGCAGATTCTGGGTCCTCTTGCCCAAGGATTTCCTCAGGCAGCTGGGTGAAGAGATTTCATCTGGGGTCTGAGGTGGTACACCAGGAGAAGCTGGATAGCTCTCCAAGAAGAGAAAACCCCCTTCTGTGTACTTGTACATGTTTTCCAGGAAGTTTTCCTCAGTTAACAGTTCTTTGGGCATCACATATGTCCCTCATCCACATCCAAGTTTCAATCCCCTAATAAAATCACAAAAACAAGTTCAAGGACTGTTTCTGGAGTGCAAGTCTGGAGGGAAATGCATGTTGCCTGGCTGTGCAGGACTATAGGGGGACCCAAATCTCTAGCGACTCCTAAGGGGGTAGTGCTACAGTTAAAATATAAAAGATGGGGTTACGTATAGTTAACAAATACGTCAAGGCTTAAAACTGCGTGTGCCCATGAATTGACAAAAAACTATGGCACCAAAAATTTTTCATAGGTGACACTTTCAAAGTCCTTGCATTTTATCCTTTTAGAGTTAATCATTGTTTATAGCTCTTGAATTATTGCTCTCAGATGTTCACAGTAATACCTCTCATCAGTGGCGCAATTGCTGTTTATGTACATGCCCACATGGAAGAAAAATATATTAGAAATATATTTTAAAAATATTCTTCCCAAATATATTGACACATACCGTATATACTCGAGTATAAGCCGACCCGAATATAAGCCGAGGTACCTAATTTTACCACAAAAAACTGGGAAAAACTATTGACTCGAGTATAAGCCGAGGGTGGGAAATGAGGCACCTATCATTTGTCTATAAAATTGTTATAAGTAGGAATAGTGCCCCATCATTGGTCTCAGTGGGAGGAATAGTGCCCCATGATTGGTATCACTGGGAGGAATAGTACCCCATCATTGGTGTCAGTGGGAGGAATAATGCCCCATCATTAGTATCAGTGGGAGGAATAGTGCCCCATCATTGGTGTCAGTGGGAGGAATAGTGTCCCATCATTGGTGTCAGTGGGAGGAATAGTGCCCCATCATTGGTATCAGTGGGAGGAATAGTGTCCCATCATTAGTGTCAGTGGGAGGAATAGTGCCCCATCATTGGTATCAGTGGGAGGAATAGTGCCCCATCATTGGTGTCAGTGGGAGGAATAGTGCCCCATCATTGGTGTCAGTGGGAGGAATAGTGCCCCATCGTTGGTGTCAGTGGGAGGAATAATGCCCCATCATTGGTGTCAGTGGGAGGAATAGCGTACCATCATTGGTGTCAGTGGGAGGAATAATGCCCCATCATTGGTGTCAGTGGGAGGAATAGCGTCCCATCATTGGTGTCAGTGGGAGGAATAGTGTCCCAACATTGGTGTCAGTGGGAGTAGTAGCGCCCCATCATTGGTGTCAGTGGGAGGAATAGCGCCCCATCATTGGTGTCAGTGGGAGGAATAATGCCCCATCATTGGTGTCAGTGGGAGGAATAGCATCCCATCATTGGTGTCAGTGGGAGGAATAATGTCCCAACATTGGTGTCAGTGGGAGGAATAGTGTCCCAACATTGGTGTCAGTGGGAGGAATAGTACCCCATCATTGGTGTCAGTGGGGGGGAGGAATAGTGCCCCATCGTTTGTGTCAGTGGGAGGAAAAGTGCCCCATCGTTGGTGTCAGTGGGAGGAATAGTGCCCCATCATTGGTGTCAGTGGGAGGAATAATGCCCCATCATTAGTATCAGTGACACCAATGATGGGGCACTATTCCTCCCACTGACACCAATGACACTTGCTGACCCCTGTTGCAGTATGGTGCTGCTGCAGCCAGCATATGTGGTTGCAGCAGCACCTCTGCACTGCACACTTACCGGCTTTTCCCTCACTCGATTTTCGCGGGTCCGCTCGGCTCTGCCTCCTCGTCCGTGATTGGCCGCCTGTGTACCTTTCCTGAGCTACAGTTCTGGCGGCCAATCACCGGTGAGGAGGCGGAGCCGAGCGGCAGGAGTGAGGGAGTGGCCGGAGTGACGGAAGGAGCAGCACTTCCTGGATGGATCATCGTGGGAGCCAGGTAAGGGACAGCAGCCCTCTGCCCACCCCTGTACGCGCCCCCCTTGACGGAGCCTCACGCCCCCGCTGACATCTGCAGACGTTGACTCGAGTATAAGCCGAGGGGGCCATTTTTCAGCACAAAAAATGTGCTGAAAAACTCGGCTTATACTCGAGTATATACGGTAATTGAAATACTACAATTATGCCTGTATTCAATATATTTCAAAATATATTTCAAAATATATATATATACTGCATGTTGAAATGCGTTTTTTATATATTACAAATTATATGAAAAATATTTTTAAAAAATATATTTTTTATATATATTCTTCAGCTTTTTTTAACATATAAAATAGTAATTTTAACATATATTTGTAAATGCATTCCAAAAATGTAGATTAAATGTATTTTTAAAGACATACAGTATATTTGAAAATGTATTTTTAAAAATATTTTTCATGAATTTTGTAATAAAAACGAATTTCAACATACAGTGTATATATAATTTATTGAAATATATTGAATATGGCCAAAATTGTACTATTTCAAATATATGTCAATATATTAAAATATATTTTTCTTCCATGTGGGTGTGAAGGAGCTATGCACGTGTTTACATTTGTGTGTATGCACGAGGGGGAAAAAAAGGTGTTTTACATTTTTTTTTAATTATTTTAATTTATTTTATTACAATTTAATTTTTGTTTTTTACTTTTCTTTTTTATTTAACCCTACTGCTATCAGAAGGGGATCAACAAGCCACCTATGTTATAGCATAGGCAAAGCACAGGTGCTCTTTCTGGAGACATCAGCAATCTGTTAGACCCCCAATGTCTTCCCTGCCATCTACTGCAGCTAATCAAGTACAGATTGTGCTTGTGTAGCCAGGTGAAAGCTATTTTATTTTTCCATTCTGGGACATTTACAGAAGAGACTATGATTACTACTTTTCCCCCTAGTGCCCAGTGCTGGGACTTCCTATTAGCAGAGTTCATCCAGAGCATCTGACAACAGAGGATCCTGGGACCTGTAGTCCTATAGCCAATACATCCTGTGTTTCTGAGTGCTGATTGAACTACAACTACCAGAGAGCTGGGGAGCTAGAAGGTTGCTGGGAGAGCAGATATATTCTCCAGCAAGGGACTGGCTCACTCTCTTGGCATGCGATTCAGAGCTGAACTCAGTGGGACTGCCATTCTCCTCCAGAGACAGATTGTTGGCCTATTGTTGCTATGGGACTCTGCACATCAGTTCCGCACAGTGGTGACACCGATCGCCACACCAGGTTTGCATCAACTTCTCTGCATCGGGAGTGTCACTGTCTGGTCTTCACACAGACACCTCTGCTCCCTGCTACAACAGGCAACTCTGCACATCCCTGCAAATAGCCAAGAGCCTGTTCAAGAACTCTCATTCCTAGGAGACTGTGCTGTCCATAAGTTTGGTGTGCGGGCGGATGCCCAACCTCTTTCTGTCATCACTCTAGAGACACTGCATTCAGAGACCTTTACGCTTTAGTTACCAGATCTTTGCTTTGAGCATTTACCACAGCCTATCTGTTGCCTTCTCTGAATTACCAGTATTCACTAATATTTATGAGCCCCACCATTGCTAGCAGAAGACAAGGGATACCACCATAACAGGAACTTTAAACATCACAGAACTCAAATTGCAATCTCTAGTTAAAGGGACCTCTTCTCTTCTAGGATACTTGTATCTAGTTATGCCGGAGTATACATTTACATACTTCTCTGTATCCCCTATCCCCAATGGCCTAGAGGGAGCTGATAAGTCTACACACCTTTTCTTACTGCTGGTGTTGCAGTTTAATAGTTGAAGCTTACTACTCATGACTGTGTCCTTTGTTAAACATTTCTAATTGATTATTCCTATTTCACCAATGTTCTGCTTGTACCTGGAGTTGTATACCCTAAACCCATTATTCCTGTAGTCTGTTCTTTTGAACAAGTCTAATATAGAGGTGTTACTAAAGACTTGTGTCTCTTGTATTATTATTCTCTACTGTTGAAATATGTCTGAACCCCGAGTGTCAGAGGTGTCGGGAGGCTTGCAAGATCAGGACACCCACTGGGGACAAGCATTATAAAGCGGCCCCCGTGGGGGTAGTGCTACATTTGATTAGATGCTTCCCCGGCTACAGTAGCTGAGGAATGACAGCTAAGAAACTGGAAGTGACTAAATGCTTGTTAGACACGTGCAGAACAGATAAAATTGTTTTGTTTCAATTTACTATTTATATCATTTTGTTTCGTCAAATTTGTTTCTTTTGTTTTCGGAATTCATTTCATTCTCGGATTCTATTCTATTCGAATTCAGTGCGACTGAATTTGGAAAATTCGAATCGGCATTCGAATCAGCATTCATAGTTACATAGTTATTCTGTCTGAAAAAAGACAAAAGTCCATGCAGTTCAACCATAGGAAAAAAAAAGTTATCATTCTATACCCACAGTTGATCCAGAGGAAGGCAAAAACCCAGCAAAGCACGATCCAATTTGCTCCTGCAGGGGAAAATTCCTTCCTGATCCCCCGAGAGGCAATCAGATATTCCCTGGATCAACTTTACCTATAAATGTTATATCCAGTTATATTCTGTGTATCCAAGAAAGAATCCAGGACTTTCCTACAGCAATCCACTGAGCTGGCCAGAACCAACTCTTGAGGGAGTCTATTCCACATTCTCACAGCTCTCACTGTGAAGAAACCTTTCTGTGTTTGGAGATTACATTTCTTTTCCTCCAGACGAATTTGAAATCGAATTCTATTTGAAATTTGAATTTTGGAAGATAGTTATATTATTTCTATTCTATTCTATTTATTTTATTTATAATATTGTATTATTTTCTATTGTATTCTCTTATCCCAGTCAAAGTAGATATATACTAACAAACAACTGTGGTATCAAAAGCATATCAATGTCCAAAGCAAGCAAGTCACCAGGTCAGCTCCCAAATGTGAGAAGACCCTCAAATTCTGACGTGTTTTGAGGGGCTATCTCCTATGGCTCTGAGGAAGAGGGGATCTCCCCTCGAAACGCGTCAGACATTCGAGGGACTTCTCACGTTTTGGGAGCTGACCTGGTGACTTTGCTGCTTTGGTATGCTTTTGATACTATAGTTATTTGTCAATATATGTCTACTATGGATATGATATATTTACTTCTCGGGTAACACACTAGGCTGGGGCGCCCTCTTTTCCGTTGTTTTTTAGAGACTCATTTGGGTTTCCCCTCAACCCTCAGAGGGCGGCAAGGCCTGTGCTGACATTGGATGCACTAAGGACCTGATGCCCCTTTATCATCTTCCCAATCTTGAGCGCAGGGGACATTCTTCTTGTCTTCTAGGTAACGTGTGGCTAGATCCTCCAGAAGCTACTTCTCAGGTAACACACTAGGCTGGGGCGCCCTCTTTTCCCTTGTTTTCCAGAGACACATATTACCTAGGGTGCAAGATGGGGGTGAGCTAAGTATGATTCTGAACTTTTTCTTTACCGGTACATCTTACACCTACTAATAGTAGGATATTTGTGAAGAGGGAGGGGGCCCAGGCATTGCAAGTGGACTTTGCATCTTAATGAAAGGTCCTTTTGAAGCTATCAGCAATTACGTGTTTATGTGACTGAATTTCTGGCTGATATTCAGACATTATATTCATTTTCCAGCCAAAGCACCAGGCATGTTGAACATCTGGTTATCATAGGGTGAGTTTCCGTAGCAACAAGAGCATCCTGAAGAGCCATCAGAGCAGAAGTCACCTTAATCATCAGTCAGGGAGAGCAAAATCAGACACATCCTAATTACTGCAGTGTGAAGGTGGGATTGTTGTAGCATACTGCCATCCAGTGGTGAAAAAGTAAACTGCAGGGGATGCAATATAAAAAACTTAAAGTTTAGTCCACGCTTTCTCAAACTGTTTAAATCTTGAAATAACTTTTTGAGACTCAGGGAACCTCTGCTAATAATTATAGAATCTAAAGATCAGGGTACATTAGTGTGATATTCACTGGGAAGAATGCTCTTTAGATTAGTGGTCAGTGAGAAGAATTCTCCTTATACTGGTGGTCATTGGGAAAAAGGCTCCTGACACTATTGATTATTGGGAAAAATTCTCCTGACACTGGTGGTCATTTGAAAGAATGTTCCTGACACTGGTGGTCATTTGAAAGAATGCTTCTGACACTGATTGTCATTTGAAAGAATGTTCCTGACACTGGTTTCCATTGGGAAGAATGCTCCTGATACTGGTGGCCATTGGGAAGAATGCTCCTGACGCTGGTGGCTATTGGGAAGAATGCTCCTGACTCTGGTGGCCATTGGCAAGAATTCTCCTGATGCTGGTGGTCATTGGGAAGAATGTTCCTGACACTGGTGGCCATTGGAAAGAATGCTCCTGACACTGGTGACCATTGGAAAGAATGTTCCTGATCAGGGGCGGACTGACCATTCATGGGGCCCCTGGGCAATAGGGGATCATGGGGCCCCTGTGTCCTTGCCCAAACTCAAAAAAGCCTATGAAAAAGGTACCAGGGGCATCTCATGGGGACCCCTACTGACCCGGGCCCTCGGGCAGTGCCCGAGTTTCCAAATGGTCAGCCGCGCCTGCTCCTGATACTGGTGGTCATTGGGAAGAATTCTCCTGATGCTGGTGGTCATTGGGAAGAATGCTCCTGACACTGGTTGTCATTGGGAAGAATGCTCCTGACACTGGTTGCCATTGGAAAGAATGATCCTGACACTGGTTGCCATTGGAAAGAATGCTCCTGACACTGGTTGCCATTGGAAAGAATGCTCCTGACACTGGTTGCCATTGGGAAGAATGCTCCTGATACTGGTGGCCATTGGGAAGAATGCTCCTGACACTGGTGGCCATTGGGAAGAATGCTCTTGACACTGGTGGCCATTGGGAAGAATGCTCTTGATACTGGTGGCCATTGGGAAGAATGCTCCTGACACTGGTGGTCATTGGGAAGAATGCTCCTGATACTGGTGGCCATTGGGAAGAATGCTCCTGACACTGGTGGCCATTGGGAAGAATGCTCCTGACACTGGTGGCCATTGGGAAGAATGCTCCTAATACTGGTGGCCATTGGGAAGAATGCTGCTTATACTGGTGGCCATTGGGAAGAATGCTCCTGACACTGGTGGCCATTGGGAAGAATTCTCCTGATGCTGGCGGCCATTAGGAAGAATGCTCCTGACGCTGGCGGTCATTGGGAAGAATGCTCCTGACTCTGGTGGGCATTGGGAAGAATGCTTGTGACGCTGGTGGTCATTGAGAAGAAGACTCCTGATGCTGGTGGTCATTGAGAAGAAGGCTCCTGATGCTGGTGGTCATTGAGAAGAAGGCTCCTGACGCTGGTGGTTGTGACAGAACGAGGCATCAGACTGAAGCCCTTCTCACCAACTTGTGACCAAAGGACCAGCCGATCTCACACCGCGCTGTCACTTGCGTAACAATGCTACTCTCAGCTGCACCCTGCACAAAGATTTTCTAGCTCGTGGGACCACAATCTATGTGCCAGCAGCCTGAGAGCGATTGTTACAGGGTCAGGTTAATTACGCAATTAACCCTTCACACTGCCACCACCACCTTTTTACAGAGAAGGAGAAAACTCACAAATCTTAGCAGCAACACGATGATATTAGTATAAGCGTCTGTAACACACACTGTCACCACAGACAGGGATATTCAGAGGATTATCACATACAGTAGCACTCTTCAGAGACAGGGATAATTTAGTTTGCATTAAAAACTTTAGAGACAGTTTCAACACTTTTCAGAAAATAGGATTTATTACTAAAAAGGTCAAAATGGTGCAATTAAAATATTTACAGAAAAAGATGTAACAAAGATATAAAGAGAGCAATAAAACAACAGAGAAATAAAAGAAAGAAGTTCAGAAGGCAGAATACTTGCGAAAGTCCTTGGTTTGAGCAGAGTCCAATCGTCTTAACAAAAGGTTGCCTTTGCTCTCAAGATGGTTCTTGATCGATGTTAAAAGGAGAGCTACCTTTTCTCCAGGCTGTCAGTCTTTTTCTATTATCTCAAAGGGTTGTCTCCTGGGAATAAATAGCCATTTGGGTTCCTGACGCTGGTGGTCATTGAGAAGAAGGCTCCTGATGCTGGTGGTCATTGAGTTGAAGGCTCCTGATGCTGGTGGTCATTGAGAAGAAGGCTCCTGATGCTGGTGGTCATTGAGAAGAAGGCTCCTGATGCTGGTGGTCATTGAGAAGAAGGTTCCTGATGCTGGTGGTCATTAAGAAGAAGGCTCCTGACGCTGGTGGTCATTGAGAAGAAGGCTCCTGACGCTGGTGGTCATTGAGAAGAAGGCTCCTGATGCTGGTAGTCATTGGGAAGAAGGCTCCTGATGCTGGTTGTCAGTAAGCAGAAAGTTCCCTACATTGGCGGTCAGTGAGAAGAAGGTTCCTTACACTGGTGGCTATTGATAGAGATGTGCACAATGAAAAAATGAGTGTCGTTTTGGTTTCATTTGTTAAGTAAATAATTTTGCTTCATCATAATTGAGATGTTAGAATGATTTGTTTTCGGAACGATTCGTTATTTCGGGAGAGTATATATTTGTTCCAAACTGATTCGTTATTTTCGCGAGTTCTGTTATTCTTTTGTTATTTTGGAAGATTCAGTTTATTTGGTTTAACATGTTAATGTTAATAAGTAGGAAATTAATCCTCTTATTACACATTTATACCCAGGGTTGGGACAAGGGCTGGGCAGGAGGGGCCGCTGCCCTGGGCACGGTTGGGGATTTGGGGGGTTGTGCTAGAAAGGGTGATTTGGAGGGGGATTTGTGCTAAGAGGGATTGGGGGGTGGAGAATTTGTGTTAGTCGGGATGATTGGGGGCATTTGTGCTGGCAGAGGGGCATTTGGAGGGGGGAGCAAATGAATGCTCAGAGGGAAGATTTGGGGAGAGAGCAGATTTGAGCTGGGAGGGGGAATTTGTACTGGAAGAGGATACTTTTTTTTTTTTGTTTAAGGAGAATTTTGACTTTCAAAGGGAACTTTTACTTAGGGGATAAGTGTGAAAATGAGAGCTTGATTTTTTTTTTTTTGAGGGGGGAGGGGATTTTTGATGAAAAACAATGCTCAAATACTTGGAGGGGGGGCACCGTTTATGCACATTTATTGCAATATGTTTCAATTTCGTATGTAGTGTATTTTTTATAATAATGAAAAACACTCATCTCATCTCAACACTCTAATAAAAGAATATTTATACGTATTCATTCCTTATGTTAAAATTAAAGTCAAATTAATTTCCCTGTTCCCAATTGACTTTGTTGGGCGTCACACATACAAATTAGACAAATGGTCTCTCAACAACCGCAATACAAAAAGAATCCTATTAGAATATTCACGCTGCGCTCACTGTAATAAAAAACGAATGGATCCGAATTGATTCAGATCATTTGTGTGTCAATACGTTATTTCAGAGGCTTCAAACATTAACAAAAGGCCCAAACTATCGCATCCTGACATCTGAATGAAGTGAATGACTGCAAATTAATTTGTTCTTTTGTTATAATTTATTTCGGATTTGTTGAAATTCTTTACTATTGTGATTGGAGATTCGGATACATCCAAATCTCCGAACCACTCGAATTTCTTCTAAATTTCGATTTGTAGCAAAACGAATCACACATATCTAGTTATTGAGAAGAAGGCTCCTTACATTGGTGATTATCGAGAACAAATACTACGTATATTCGTGGTTATCAAGAAGACCCCCTCATCTTTACAGATAGCTAAAAACATTGTCGGTTACTTTTCTGAGAAGCAGAAATTGGTCATTACAGATATATAAATATATATAATAAAAAAAATTATGTAAATATATGAGTCCAATACTAAATAGAAAAGTTCATGTATTGTATCAAATGGATAATCAATTCAGCAGAAGATTTTAAATAGGCTTGTGACAGGAACCGATAGAAAAAGTGCGCACTCACCAGAAGCACATAGATTATCTATGCGCTTCTGGTGAGTGCGCACTTTTTGTGCGCATATAATTTAAAACCACCATGTTCTCTCTAGATAGGCAGGATATATAGGCGAGCTTCCATCTATGGATTGGGGGTGACCTGCAAGTTTAACCTCCCTGGCGGTATGATTATGTCAGGAATTTTGTGCTGAAAGCGGTACCATTTTTTTGCATGGAAATATGTAGTTTTTTATTGTAGGCTGTAATTTTTAGGAATAACTCACTGAAATCTATCCGAAAAAGAGTCTATCAAACATTCCGGATATGATAAAACTTGAAACACGAAATCATAAATTATAATTTAATAAATAATCATAAAAAATAATAATATAATAATAATAAATTTAATTCAATAATATAATCAAACCAAAAACACTGAAATTTGAAATACAGAGGCAAATTCGCACATCGCTGAGCAAAGTCGCAAAATCGTTTTCAGTATCTGATGACGAATTTCCCCCACGAATCATTATCACTCAATTCTGCAAGTGGTTCTGATTTACTATCGCTGTTCTAAAACCGCTTTTGACGTAAAGGGACGCTTTTTGGCCGCCATGTACTTTTCTAAGTTTCCAGGCAGAAAGAACAGTCAAAATGCAGGCAGGGCACAGGACAAAGCAGTGGGGACAAAATGTATGTGAAATGCAGTGAAAAAGCAATGACAGCAAAAATGTCATTTTTTAAAAATTTCAAATTTCCCGCCGGTTCCGCCGCCCGAACGTTCCGACGTCACGGGGACCGGAACACGGAAGCCAGATGCCGGCATCCGCCGGAGGAGATGGACGGGGACACTGCAGGGGACCCATCATGGGAGCGAAGGACAAGGTAACTGCTGCAGGGACCCCCAGAGAACGCTGCATGGTAAGCCCGAGTGTAGCTCGGGGTTACCGTTCTTGGTATAGAAATTCTACCCCGAGCTACACTCGGGAACACCGCCAAGGAGGTTAATAGCTCCAAGTAGGAGCCAAGAAACAGGTGCCCATAGTGTAGTATTTTAAGAAGCTTTAATTCCAGTAGATATAAAAAGTGACAGGGTAGTATGCACAGTAACTTCAACATTGCAGAGTGAAGCAGCACTGACCCCTATTAAAGATGGACGCCGGGCTTCCTCGTGGCTCCGGCGGCAGTGACGTCACGCTCTGTCAGCTCCTCCTTAGACCATCATCAGAGGGGAGGGTAGATGATGAGGCTAGGCTCCCCTCTGATGATGTGCTATGCATGAAAGGTCTAAGGAGGAGCTGACATCAATTTTTTTATTATATATATTTATTAGCACTGCACCTTATATATCTGTATTTATTTGGAGGTTTACCATGGTTACCTTTTGGTGTCTCAGCTGCTGCTATAAGAGCGCTCACTATATTTATTTATTTATCAAAAATTGGTCATTGCTCAAGGAATCCCTAGTAACCTCTGAAAGAACTATTTTGTTTTATTTGTCGCCATATAAATAAAAAAAATAAAACATTTTTGAAAGAAAAAAAACAATTTTTCTTAGTTTCTGTTATAAAATTTTGCTAAAAAATAATCATTCTTCATAAATTCAGGCCAAAATGTATTCTGCTATATTTCTTTGGTAAAAATAAAACAAATTAGTGTATATTATTTAGTCTGCAGGAAAGGTAGAGTCCACAAACTATGGTATACAGTATATATATTTAAAAAAATTGATCATTCATGATCAGGGGCGGACTGACCATTTGGAAACTCGGGCACTGCCCGAGGGTCCGGGGTCAGTAGGGGGCCCCATGAGATGCCCCTGGTATCTTTTTCATAGGCTTTTTTGAGTTTGGGCAAGGACACAGGGGCCCCATGATCCCCTATTGCCCGGGGGCCCCATGAGTTGTCAGCCCGCCCCTGGTCATGATGTACTGACGGCCTGTCTCATTTCTTGAGGCCCTAAAATGCTAGGACAGTACACATACCCCCAGATGACTTTTGGAAATTAGATAGTCTGATGTATTTAGTAAGAGGCATGGTTTTTTTGAAGTTGTAAATTTTTTGTCACAATTTTTTGTACAATAAGAAATTAAATTTTTTTTTACCAGTTTTTACACTGAATCATTATATGACTGATGTGGCTTGGGATACTGACTGGTGACAGTATGTAAAATAAATAAATACATTTTTGTATTCAATTTTTTTCTTTTTTTTTTTCTTTTTTTCCCTTTTTTTCCCTATTTTTGTTGTTTTAATATACTGTCCTCAGAGTACTTCGTTGTCAACATAGGTGATCAGGGATTTTCTTTTTTTTTATGCTGATATTGCTTATAACAGTGATAATCAGTGTTGCAAGCAATAGTTTTAACTGTCCTTTCATTCTTGATAGCTTGCATACTGTTTTGATGATGTGATTGACTACAGCTAATCACATGGTACAGTGTGCTGTGATGGGTCACGGATAGTCACACTCTGATGCGTTTCGTCATTCCGACTTCCTCTGAGGGTGTGGCCATACGTGAGAGCGAACAGTCTTATAAAGGAGCGCTCGTCTAGTCATTGGTTACTCAATCTAACCAACTACTGCCATCTAATTGGTAAAAACTATATTACATTCTCTGACACTAGATCTTCTTAACCACTTGCCCTCCTGAGGATTTACCCCCCTTAATGACCAGGCCTCTTTTTGCTACTCGGCGCTGCACTAATTCAACTGATAATTGCGCGGTCATGCAATGCTGCACCCAAACGAAATTTACGTATTTTTTTTCACACAAATAGAGCTTTCTTTCGGTGGTATTTGATCACCTGTGCGCTTTTTATTTTTCATGCTATAAACAAAAAAAGGCCAAACATTTTGAAGAAAAACAATATTTTTTACTTTCAGCTATAAAAAATATATAGTAAACTCAAAGTTAGTTATAAATTTAGGCCAAAATGTATTCTGCTCCATGTTTTTGGTAAAAAAAATCCCAATAAGTGTATATTGATTGCTTTGTGTGGAAGTTATAGCGTCTACAAACTATGGTATAGATACTGCAATTTACGCCATTTTTTGCTATACAGCACTGCGCTAGTTTAACGGACAATTGCGCGGTCATGCAATACGGTACATAAATAAAATTTACATCCTTTTTTCCCACAAATTGAGCTTTCTTTCAGTGGTTATTGATCACCTGTGCGGTTTTTATATTTTGCGCTATAGAAAAAAGGCTGACAATTTTGAGGAAAAAAAACAATACTTTGGACTTTTTGCTATAAAACATGTCCAGTAAAAAAAAAAATTTAAAAATCAAATTTAGTCATAAATTTCTGCCAAAATGCATTCTGCAACATGTCTTTGCTAAAAAAAAAACCGTGTAAATTAATTGGTTTACGTGAAAGTTATAGCGTTTAAAAATGGCGGGAAAGATACTGGGATTTTTAGTTTTTATTTATACTAATAATGGCGGCGATCAGCGACTTATGGCGGGACTGCGGTGGACATTCTGACATTGGGGGGTACTGACTTGGGGTCACTGACATCCCCAGTGTCACCAATACAGTGATCAGTGCAAAAAAAAAACATTGACACTGTACTAATGGCACTGGGGAGGAAGGGGTTAAGTTTATTATTCAGGGAAGGGTTATCTGAGTGAGGGGAGTGTTTTACTAGGGGGCGGGGGGGTGTACTGCAGGGAACACCGCTGATCGGGAGAGAGAAACTCTTCTGTCCCGATCAGCGTGTCCTGGAGCTGTCAGGGAACTGACAGAAACACAGCTACTGCAGCTGTGCTCTCTGTTAGCGATTGCCGCCGATCGCTGGGTCATAGCCGGTAACGACCGGCTGTGACCCGGCGACTGACATCCGCCGCTGTGATCGGACAGGTAGGGCGGCAGCACGCCTCGCACGCGCCCCCTACCTGTTTACAAAACACACGTTTTAAAACGTGCTTTTGCCCAGCCGTGTCGCCCTGCCGCCGTATTTATACAGTGGCTGGGCGGCATGTGGTTAATTACCTATTAAAAATAACAAACGTAACACTTCATCATAGTAGCATATTCAAGATCAGTAACATCTGAAACAGCACAAGAACTAAATTAAAATTAAATAAACCAATTAAATAACCTGATTAAAAACTATTTTTAAAAAAACATAATAATAAAAACATGTTGTATAATAATGAAATTCAGTTTATTTATTTATGCTTGTTTCATCATTGATATATAGTACTGAGCACTGTTTATGAGGAGAGTCAGCTATACTCATACAACTTTATAAAAAGTCAAAAATATTGTTTTTTTTTCTCAAAATTGTCAAACTTTTTTTTTTATAGTGCAAAAAATAAAAAACGCAGAGACAAATACCACCAAAAGAAAGCTCAATTTGTGGGGCGAAAAAAAATGTAAATTTCATTTGGATGCAGCATTGCATGACCGCGTAATTGTCAGTTAAAGTAACGCAGCGCCTTATCGCAAAAAATGGCCTGGTCAGGAAGAGGGGGAAATCCTCTGGAGGGCAAGTGGTGCAGTTGGTATGTGGATGTGCAGGATAACCAGATCCACTGTTTTGGAACGAAGGAATAAATGATTTATTAATTTGTTAGTTCTTCCTTCCTCCATTGTAAGAGGAAAGGGCGGGCTCTGCAATGTAAACACTACACTGTTTACACCTATCATCCCTGTGATTGGTCACAATTGCTCTTATCCACTTTCTGTACACAGTGCCTGTGAAACAAATCATCCAATGACAACTCAGTTCACACTAATCCGAGGACTGACTATAAAGGCACTGCAGAATTAAAAACTACCACGTTGCTGTTCAAAACACATAGGGGTAGAACCCAATTCCAGCTTTGCTAGGCCATATGGAAGGAAAATATATTTTAAATATACTTTTAAAATAGTCTTCCCAAATATATTGACATATATTTGAAATGCTACAATATTGGTCATATTCAATATATTTAAAAAAAAAAAAATAATAATAAAAAAAAATAAATAATTATATATATATATATACTGCATGTTGAAATGCGTTTTTATTACAAAATATATGAAACATATTTTTAAAAATACATTCCAAATATACTGTATGTCTTTCAAAATACAAATCTACATATTTGGAATGCATTTACAAATATATGTAAAAATATAGCAGTACTAGGGTCGCTGGTTCGAATCCCAACCCCGGCACCACCTGCCTGGAGTTTGCATGTTCTCCCTGTGACTGCGTGGGTTTCCTCCGGGTACTCCGGTTTCCTCCCACACGCCAAAGACATGCTGGTAGGTGAATTGTATCCTGTATAAATTGGCCCTAGTATGTGTATGTATGAATGTAAGTTAGGGACCTTAGATTGTACGCCCCTTGAGGGTTAGGAACTGATGTGAATGTACAATATATATGTAAAGTGCTGCGTAAATTGACGGCGCTATATAAGTACCTGAAATAAATAAATATATGTTAAAATGACTTTTTTATATGTTAAAAAAAATCTGAAGTATATATTTAAAAAATATATATATTTAAAAACTGACATGCAGACTCCTACCTGTCAGTTGGAAGCAGCTGGGTGGCTGCAATGCCACCTGATCGCTTCCACAGCCCCGGTCGCAGTGCCCCCCGCCCCCCCATGCTCGCTCCTGCCATGTATCGCCCATCTTTGGGCCTGGGGCAGGCGCCGGCGGGTGGAAGGTGGACAAGCGTCCGCTCCCCTCCCCTTCTTGCTGTGATGTTTATGACATCACTTCCAGATCAGAAATGTATTGCAATGCGATCTGCGTTGCAATACATCCAATGGAGCCCAGAGGAAACAAGCAGCGTATTTTAGACCCTGCATGTCTCATTAAAGAGAGCCTGTCACCTAAAAATCATCACCTAGGGGACTTGGTGTCCCCTATGTGATGAAAATTTTTTTTCCTTAAAAAAAAGTTTCACCCAAGCACATAACACCCCCCCAAAAAAAAATATTTGAGGCCCCCAACCTGTACGAACATAAATGCACCTATTGGGGTGGCTATGCGTGAAAACGGCGATTGCTATACACAGACATATCGGCACTTGACGCTGGAGTGAGAGCAATAATTCTAGCACAAGACCTGTAACATTAAAATGATGACTTGTAGGAGCTTTTGAAGCATCGCCTATAGACAAAATAGCATACTGAAGTTTGTCGCCATTTCACAGGTGCACACAAATTTAAGGTTTGGCATGTTGGGTATCTATTTACTCGGTGCAACCTTGTCTTTTATATTTTACCAAAATTTGTTGTATTTACAGTGGGGCAAAAAAGAATTTAGTCAGCCACCAATTGTGCAAGTTCTCCCACTTAAAAAGATGAGAGAGGCCTGTAATTGGCATCATAGGTAGACCTCAACTATGAGAGACAAAATGAGAAAACAAATCCAGACAATCACATTGGCTGATTCGGATAGAATTTATTTGCAAATTATGGTGGAAAATAATTATTTGGTCAATATGAAAAGTTCATCTCAATACTTTGTTATATATCCTTTGTTGGCAATGACAGAGGTCAGACGTTTCCTGTAAGTCTTCACAAGGTTGGCACACACTGTTGCTGGTATGTTGGCCCATCCTCCATGCAGATCTCCTCTAGAGCAGTGATGTTTTGGGGCTGTCGCTGGGCAACACGGACTTTCAACTCCCTCCAAAGGTTTTCTATGGGGTTGAGATCTGGAGACTGGCTAGGCCACTCCAGGACCTTGAAATGCTTCTTCATTGCCCAGGCGGTATGTTTAGGATTATTGTCATGTTGGAAGACCCAGCCACGTTTCATCTTCAATGCCCTTGCTGATGGAAGGAGGTTTGCACTCAAAATCTCACGATACATGGCCCCATTCATTCTGTCCTGTACATGGATCAGTCGTCCTGGTCCCTTTGCAGAGAAACAGCCCCAAAGCATGATGTTGCCACCCCCATGCTTCACAGTAGGTATGGTGTTCTTTGGATGCAACTCAGCATTCTCTCTCCTCCAAACACGACGAGTTGTGTTTCTATTCTATTCAGTTCTATTTTGGTTTCATCTGACCATATGACATTCTCCCAGTCCTCTTCTGGATCATCCAAATGCTCTCTAGCAAACTTCAGATTGGCCCGGACATGTACTGGCTTAAGCAGGGGGACACGTCTGGCACTGCAGGATCTGAGTCCCTGGCGGCGTAGTGTGTTACTGATGGTAGCCTTTGTTACGTTGGTCTCAGCTCTCTGCAGGTCATTCACTAGGTCCCCCCGTGTGGTCCTGGGATTTTTGCTCACTGTTCTTGTGATCATTTTGACCCCACGGGGTGAGCTCTTGCGTGGAGCCCCAGATCGAGGGAGATTATCAGTGGTCTTGTATGTCTTCCATTTTCTAATTATTGCTCACACAGTTGATTTATTCACACCAAGCTGCTTGCCTATTGCAGATTCAGTCTTCCCAGCCTGGTGCAGGTCTACAATTTGGTTTCTGGTGTCCTTCGACAGCTCTTTGGTCTTCACCATAGTGGAGTTTGGAGTGTGACTGTTTGAGGTTGTGGACAGGTGTCTTTTATACTGATAACAAGTTCAAACAGGTGCCACTGATACAGGTAATGAGTGCAGGACAGAGGAGCCTCTTAAAGAAGAAGGTACAGGTCTGTGAGAGCCAGAAATCTTGCTTGTTTGTAGGTGACCAAATACTTATTTTCCACCATAATTTGCAAATAAATTCTTTCCAGATCAGCCAATGTGATTGTCTGGATTTGTTTTCTCATTTTGTCTCTCATAGTTGAGGTCTACCTATGATGCCAATTACAGGCCTCTCTCATCTTTTTAAGTGGGAGAACTTGCACAATTGGTGGCTGACTAAATACTTTTTTGCCCCTCTGTATTTGCCCTAAAATTCACTTTAGTGTGTGTGTTTTTTTTTTAAATGTTGCATATCGTGTGGGATAAAAAAATGGAACTACCACTATTTTATTAAATTACAAAAATATACTGCGCTTCACTCAATAGTGCTAGTATCAAATGACGAATACATCCATGTGCTTCTATTAATAATAAGTGCCATCAAAAATAAATAAATAAATAAATAAACCAATATCAATAACCGCGGTTATTATTGTTATTGATACTGGTTTATTTATTTATTTATTTTTCATGGCATTTATTATTAATAGAAGCACATGGATGTATTCGTCATTTGATACTAGCACTATTGAGTGAAGCACAGCACATTTTTGTAATTTATTATAGATTTGGCACACTAGTATGAGTATGTGTTAGGTGCAGGAGATTCACAATTAGCATTTTGTACATCTTATTACTCATGTAGCAGCTCACAAGTCTTCACTTTTTATACCACTATTTTATTCTCTAACGTGTCCGCTTTCAGAAAATATATATAACATTTGGAGGCTTTTTTTGTACTGTTCAGACCTAAAATTGTTTTTTTTTTCTTTTTAAACATGCAAAAAATTGCAAAAACTGCTCTGGCAGCCCATATGAAAGAAAAATATATTTAAAATATATTTAAAAAATATTCTTCCCAAATATACTGACATATATTTGAAATGCTACAATTTTGGCCATATTCAATACATTTCAATATATATATATATATCAGGGGCGGACTGACAACTCATAGGGCCCTCAGGCAATAGGGGATCATGGGGCCCCTGTGTCCTCACCCACACTCAAATCACACCCAAAAAAGCCTATGAAAGGTACCAGGGGCATCTCATGGGGCCCCCTACTGCCCCCGGGCCCTCGGGCAGTGCCCGAATTCCCAAATGGTCAGTCTGCCCCTGATATATATATATATATGTATGCATACAGTGGGGATGGAAAGTTTGGGCACCCCAGCTAAAAATTTGTATTAATGTGCATAAAGAAGCCAAGGAAAGATGGAAAAATCTCCAAAAGGCATCAAATTACAGATTAGACATTCTTATAATATGTCAACAAAAGTTAGATTTTATTTCCATCATTTACACTTTCAAAATAACAGAAAACAAAAAAATGGCGTCTGCAAAAGTTTGGGCACCCTGCAGAATTTATAGCATGCAATGCCCCCTTTGCCAAGCTGAGACCTGCCAGTGTCATGGATTGTTCTCAATCATCATCTGGGAAGACCAGGTGATGTCAATCTCAAAGGTTTTAAATGCCCAGACTCATCTGACCTTGCCCCAACAATCAGCACCATGGGTTCTTCTAAGCAGTTGTCTAGAAAACTGAAACTGAAAATAGTTGACGCTCACAAAGCTGGAGAAGGCTATAAGAAGATAGCAAAGCGTTTTCAGATGTCAATATCCTCTGTTCGGAATGTAATTAAGAAATGGCAGTCATCAGGAACAGTGGAAGTTAAAGCAAGATCTGGAAGACCAAGAAAAATATCAGACAGAACAGCTCGCAGGATTGTGAGAAAAACAATTCAAAACCCACGTTTGACTGCACGATCCCTCCAGAAAGATCTGGCAGACACTGGAGTTGTGGTACACTATTCCACTATAAAGAGATACTTGTACAAATATGGTCTTCATGGAAGAGTCATCAGAAGAAAACCTCTTCTACGTCCTCACCACAAAAATCATCGTTTGAACTTTGCAAATGAACATATAGACAAGCCTGATGCATTTTGGAAACAAGTTCTGTGGTCCGATGAGGTTAAAATTGAACTTTTTGGCCGGAATGAGCAAAGGTACATTTGGAGAAGAAGGGGCACAGAATTGAATGAAAAGAACCTGTCCAACTGTTAGGCATGGGGTTGGATCAATCATGCTTTGGGGTTGTGTTGCAGCCAGTGGCACAGGGAACATCTCACGAGTAGAAGGAAAAATGGATTCAATAAATATATATATATACACACACTGCATGTTGAAATGTGTTTTTATTACAAAATGTATAAAAACATTTTTAAAAATATATTTCAAATATACTGTATGCCTTTAAAAATACAAATCTACATTTTTGGAATGCGTTTACAAATATATGTAAAAATATATGCTAAAGACTTTTTTATATGTTAAAAAAAATCTGAAAAATATATTTTAAAAAATATATATGTCAATATATTTGGGAAGAATATTTTAAAAATATATTTCAAATATATTTTTCTTCCATGTGGGTAGTTTAAATGTTTAAATTAACTTTGCCCAAACAAGCTTGAGGTGATAACAAAGTGCGCCCAGCTGACCAAGCTGTCATCGACAGCCATCGTAGTAATGAATGGGAGCCAGGAGGACCAGGTCTTGAAAACCTGACTGTGGTGATAGCCTGTGATTGGCTATTACAGTGATTGGCTACTGCACAACCCGCCTCTGTTCTCTTTCTTCTCTTGAATGGAGAAAAAGATACATTGTTTCCTAGAGGATAAGTATGTAAACAAGTAAAAGAAAAGAACATAAAATGAAAAAAAAAAAAAAAAAACTGAAGCAAAGATAAACTAGCTAGAGTCAGGGTTTGATCTAGGCCAGTGTCGGGGTCAAAGACCATGGTCGGGGTCGGTGCATTTTAGGTACGATCAGGGGCGGACTGACAACTCATGAGGCCCACGAGCAATAGGGGATCATGGGGCCCCTGTGTCCTTGCCCAAACTCAAAAAAGCCTATGAAAAAGGTACCAGGAGCATCTCATGGGGCCCCCTACTGACCCCGGGCCCTCGGGCAGTGCCTGAGTTTCCAAACGGTCAGTCCGCCCCTGGGTACGATACAAATGAGCAATATGCGCACTACTGTTTCTGAGCCCTACAACGTGTATAAACAACAACCAACCTACACATATGTGATATCACTGCGATCATCAGGAGCAGGAGAATTTATTTTGGGCTGTTTTTTGGAGTTAGTTCATGGTAATTGCAAAAATATACAGCTAAATTTAAAAAAAAATTTTTTTTTCATTATTTTTGGCCAGGTTTTCTCTAATCCCTTGCCCTCCAGACGATTCCCCTCCCCCCCCCCCCCCCCTCTTGACCAAGACCATTTTTTGTGTTACGGCGCTGTGTTACTTTAACTGACAATTGCGCGGTCATGCAACGCTGCACCCAATTGAAATGTACATCCTTTTTTTCCCCCACAAATAGAGCTTTCTATCGGTGGTATTTGATCACCTCTGTGTTTTTTTATTTTTTACGCTATAAACAAACAAAGACCGACAATTTTGAAAAAAAAAATCTATATTTTTGACTTTTTGCTATTTAAACATGTCCAGTAAAAAAAGTTTAAAAAAAAAATCAAATTTCATCATAAATTTAGGCCAAAATGTATTCTGCAACATTTTTTTGCTAAAAAAAATCCCAATACGTGTTAATGGCGGTATAGATACTGGATTTTTTTTTGTACTAGTAATGACGGCGATCAGCAACTTATTATGGGAATTTTGCTATGCAGAGCCATACAAAGCAGTGTGCAGGAGCTGATGGGAGAAATCTGTACTGTTTACATACAGGTCTCTCCCCCGTCGGAAATCCTCAGAGATTGCCGGGTGCTGGTGGGGAATCACCGGCCGGTACCTGGTGATTGACAGCCGAGACTGCGAATGGAGGCGCGTGTAGGGCGCCCCCTACCCGCAACTGCAAAATCATGTGATTTTGCACACCCGTGCCTCCCTGTAGCAGTATTTCTGATATATGGCAGCGTTGAAGCAGTTAACGACCGCCTGCCCACAATGCACTGTGGACGAGCGGCCACTGTAGGCAAAGGAACGTATCAGTACATCGCTACCTACTTCCCGGTATTGGGCAAGCGCATGCAGGCCCCCTGGCCAGCACCCTATGGAGCATGTCAGCAAGTCCCGATCAATTATTCACCGCTGGGAACTGCTGATCGGTTATGTACAATCACAGCCCAGGGCTCTGTTTTGACAATCAACACAGAGCTCTGTACACAGGGAATGATTTCTGTGTTTCTCATCCCTGCTAGGGATCTATTAGTGAAAGCCGCACACTTTAGGGATCTGTTAGTAAAAGCAGCACACATTACACATAGGTAGGCAGACATTTAACCCCTTGATAGCCCTAGATGTTAACCCCTTCCCAGCCAGTGTCACTAGTACAGCAACAGTGTATAGTGGTATTACTGATCACTGTATTGATGTCATCGGTGACGTCAGTTAGTTAATCAGTTCCCCCAGCATCAGTTATTGTCGAATTGTCTGCCACACTATCACAGTCCCATTATACTGTAAGTTGCTGATCACCGCCACTAGTAGTATAAAATAAAATTACAGTATACAATATATCCCATAATATGTAGGGCCTATAGCATTCTATAAAACAATCAACATAAACTTATCTGAATTTTTTTTTTTTTTAAAGACATGTGACAGAGTACATTTTGGGCAAAATTCATGGATATGGATATATTTTTACTGGATATGTTTTATAGAAGAAAGTTTTTTTTTTCAAAACTTCCTTCTTTTTTTTCCTCATTTAAATCTGAAAGAAATATAAAAAAGCAGTGGTGTTCATCTACCACCAAAAGAAAGCTCTACTTGCATGGAAACAAATGATATAAACTGTGTTTGGGAACAGCGTTGCATGACTGTGCAATTACCAGTTAAAGTAGCGCAGTGCGGTACAGCAAAATAATGGCCTGGTCACGAAGGGGGTAAAAACTTCTCAAGCGGTTAATAATACCAAAAATATCAGGAGCTTTCCATTATCATTTATCACCAAAGGAAAACCTCATTTGTACTGAAAAAAGGTATAATTCACCTGGACATAATGGGCAGTTGTGGTGGTATGTACAGTTTTACCAACATACGTCTCGGTTGCAAAACTGAACTCCAGTAATGGTCTGGATTGCACACTTACATTGGTCCAGCTTGGTCCAATGTAAGTATGAGGGACCGCGAGGAAAGTTGCTGCTACCACAGCGATTGCTATGATCTTCCGGGTCCTGTGCCAAGTGGCTACCTTTCTGCAGAGTGACCACAGGGGGTCCCTCACTTGGCAGTGCTGCCATTCACAGAAGCTCTAGTAATGTTTTTTTAACGAATATAAGGTGTTCTCTGATTGGATGAGATGGAGGATGTGATCGCACCACCCCTGCTTTCCACCTCTAATCAGAGAACGCCTTGCATTCATTAAAAAAATACAAGGCGTTCCATTTATGTTCTATGAAAGGTGGCGGTGCCGAGCGAGGAACCACCTGTGGTGACTATGCAGAAGGGCAACCACTCTGTACAGGACCCAGAAGATTTTGGCAATCACTGTAGTAAGAGTGATTTCTACAATCATCATCAGCTTCCCCAGTAAACCTTTACCCCGATTCACATCTATGTGGCCGTGCGGGCTGTTTTGCACGGGCACGAGAACACATTCATTTGAATGGACTCCCGTGCCCGTGACACGCAGGGAAGATGTCCGAACGGGAACCTCGGTCCCCGGTACGGTTGCGTTTTCCAGTGTGGGCGGCGTGCCATTAGAATTAATGGCACCTGCCCACGGGTCCGCAATTCTCTGTGCGGCTGCACGGAATTTCGTGCGGATCCGCAGCACCACCTGCACAGTTGTGAACCAAGGGTTAGGTATGAGGTTAGCAGACTAATGCAGGCCATAGACAGGTCGAAAACCAGCCGTTTTTAAAAAAAAAAACAAAAACGAAAAATCGGTCGTTCAATAGGCCGACGTTACCACCAACGGTGAAAAAAAATCAGCCGATTTTCTTCCCATCTACGGCCAGCATTTAATTACTTCTGTCCCTGCAGAGAGCTCCGCTATTATATTTGACATGAAAAAGTATTGCGGTTGCAACAATGTATCCATTTGTATCCATTTCGGATGCAGATGTTTTTATTCGGATACAAATAGATACAATGTTGCAACCGCAATACTTTTTCATGTCAAATATAATAGCGGACTGAAATTCTTTTTCTCCTTCTTTTTCTTCTTTTACTTTTTCTTCTTCTTTTTCTTCTGCTTGCAGGCCACGGCTCATGTGCAGATTTTGTTATCGGTAATAAGATCGGCCGATTTGCCCATCATTGCCGGGAAAATTGGCCGATCGACAAAATAGTACGATTTTTTTCCAACTTCACCGATAAAAAAAAATGTGCCAAAACCCCCAAAAACGGCCGACCAATTAACCCACTAACAGTGCGAAAATCGGCCGATTTTTTTTTTTTTTTCGGCCGAAAAATCAGCCGATTTTCCACCCGTCTATGGCCTGCATTAGATTGGTCCAAGCTGGACCAATGGAACTATGCAATAAGCCCTCATGCACACTTAACGTTTTTTTCCATCGGCTGCTTTTGGCGTTTGACTTTTTTTCTACGGTCAATAAAACCCCCGGCATGTTATCCTATGTGTCCATGCACAAACCCCCCCCCCCCAAAACTAGTGGGTTTCTAAAGGAGTTTTTCAGCTGTAAAAAGGCTCTAACACTGAAAAACGTGACAAAGCGTGGTAAAACACTGCAAACCGGTGTTTTTGGACCTTTTTTGACCCAAAAAAAATTTTTGTAAAAAAAAAACGCTAAAAAATGCAGGAAAACGCCACTAATCGTTGGCAAAACGCTGCTAAATGCTAATGCAAAAACGCTAAAAAAAATGGAAAAACTCCAATTTTTAACGTGACTTTACACAGCTAACATTACCAGCGTTATCAAAACGTCCCGTGTGCGTGAGGGCTAAAGATCACATCTAGACTTCAGCTTTAGTCCTCATGCACACGGGATGTTTTTACAGTGGCTGTTTTTGGCGTTTTGTTCAACAGCCAGTAAACCCCCCCAGCATGTTATCCTATGTGTCCATACACACCTAGACTGGAATCAACGTTATTTGACTGGAAAAAAAACCCAGTCACCATGCACACGGGGCGTTTTAATAACGCTGGTAGAGTTAGCTGTGTAAAGTCACGTTAAAAACACAATTTTTTTTAGCTTTTTTTGCATTAGCATTTTGCTGTGTTTTTCTGTGTCTTCCATGTTTGCATTTTTTAGCATTTTTTTTTTACCCAAAAAAAATATTTTTTTTCTCAAAAAACATCCAAAAACGCTGGTTTGCTGCATTTTACCTTGTTGTGCTGTGTTTTCCAGCGTTTTCCAGAATTGGAGCATATTTCCAGCCAAAAAACGCCCCTGCCAAAAAAAAGCTGATCAGAGCCTATGTGTGTATGGACACATAGGATAACATGCTGGGGGGTTTACTGGCTGTAGAAAAAAACGCCAAAAGCCAAAACAGCCGCTGTAAAAACGTCCAGTGTGCATGAGGACTTAACAGACCAAAATGAAGTGCGAGGACCCTGCCCCATGCTGTTGAGTCCCTAATCTCAGTTTAGCCTGTGTTCTTGGAAGGCTGTAACCAGCCTGAGCATTTGTTTGTGTAGCACTACGCCCTTAGGAGTCACTAAGTCTCCCTGCACAGCCAGGCAACACGCATTTCCTTCCAAACTTGCACTCCAGAGACAGTAAACAGTCCTTGAACTTGTTTTTGTGATTTTATTAAGGGATGATAACTTGGGCAGGTATGGGGGATGTATGGGATGGGAATTGCAACTGAGGAAAACTTCCTAGAACTATGTACAAGTCTTTATACAGGAACATCTCTTCTTGGAGAGCTCTACAGCCTCTCCTGGTGTACCACCCCAGACCCCAGATAATCATCCTCTACCCAGCTGTCTGAAGGAATCCATGGGCAAGGAAATCCAGTGCCTGCCACTTTAAGATGATCAGTCCTGGGCAGGGGCGGACTGACAACTCATGGGGCCCCCGGGCAATAGGGAATCATGGGGCCACTGTGTCCTTGCCCACACTCAAAGCACACCTAAAAAAGCCTATAAAAAGGTACCAGGGGCATTTCATGGGGCCCCCTACTGACCCTGGGCCCAATGGTCAGTCCACCCTTGGTCTTGGGTAAGGAGCTAATAAGATTCTCCACCAGAGTGCTCTTTTCCCCTTTAAGGGGGTGTAGGATTGCTCACTCATTCCTTTTCCTATGAGCTGGTGGGCCGGTAGCTGCTTTCAGGCCTTCCATTGGGTTGGCTCCTTCCCTGCTGCACTGGTGGTCCTTGCTCTGGGAGCCAATAAGGTCTGAGCTTTCCTCCGTTCCAGCACCACTGCCTGGACCTGGGCCCCCTCCCAGGCTCTTGCACCTCAGCCTTCTCCCACACAAACTCTCCTGCCACTGAGCAGGCTCTAGCACATTTAAGGGCTGCCTTGGCCCCATGCCACGACTCCTGCTTGGGGATTGGCCATGGTCCTAAGTGTGCAGGCCAGCCTCGATCCCGCCCACTGCTTCTAGAATCTTCGAGATTCTATAGCAAAGGGAAGTATCAGGGAACTGACCTGCAGAACCTCTCAGCCTTGACTTAAAATAATCTTTCTGACTCAGCCCAGGCTGCTGCTCAGCCTTCCTAGATGAAAACCTAATCTAGCTCCCCCTAGCTACCTATGAGGGTGCTACATTTGCCTTGGTGTCTGGGCTCTGCAGGTGTTCCCTAAGCTTAGGGTACTGATTGCTCCTGCCTGTTACTGTGAAAGAGGTTCCAGTAATCAGTGTGGGAAGGACAATCACCTAGTTATGAATATGTATCAGACCCAACCGGGGGCGGACTGACCATTTAAGCACTCAGGCACTGCCCAAGGGCCCTGGGTCAGTAGGGGGCCCCATGAGATGCTCCTGGTACCTTTCATTGGCTTTTTCATAGGCTTTTTTGGGTGTGGGCAAGGACACAGGGGCCCCATGATCCCCTATTGCCTGGGGACCCCATAAATTGTCAGTCCACCCCTGGACCCAACCAATCCCTGAGGTCCCTGAGGTATGGTTTGGGAGATAACACATGTATCATTGCTGCTACTATTGGGCTGTGTGTAGCCCCATCCACCACCTGAGATCACAGAGAGAGAGAGAGGGCATAGATACCCATGCCGTTCCTCCAGAGCACTGTGCCATGGCCCCGTGACTCCCTACCGCATGCGCAGAAGTGATGTCATTGCGGCCTGAGCTTGCGAACCCGGAAGGAAGACCGGGTGAAGATGGAAACCCTGTGAGCTGTGAAAGCGCGCTGTTGGAGGGCTTTGTTTTAAGGTAAATCTATCATAATGTGCTAGTATGCAATGCAATTGCCATGTAGGGGATTTTTTGTATTTGTTACTTTTTTTACCTGTTTACTACCACTTTAATGCAAGGAATGTATTAAGATAGACATGTGTGATTCGTTTCATTATGAATCGAAATTTGGACAAAAAGTTTTGTTATTCAGAGATTCGGATGTATCTGTATTTTCAAATCACAATAATAATGAAATTCAATGAATCCAAAATAAATTAAAATGAAACCAATTATTTGAATTTGAAAATGAGTTTGAATCCGAAAATTAATTTGAATTCTAAATGGAAATAATTGCATTAAATACAGTAAAGTATAAAAGTGAAATAAGATGATGATTCCAACTTAGGCTGCTTGATAGAATAGAAAAAAAATAGAATAAAATAAAAACAACAGAATGTAAAAGAATAAATCAAAATAAAATAGAATAGAAAAGAAAAGAATAGAATAGAAATGAAAAGAATCAAATAAAATAGAATAGAATGAAATAGAGAATAAACAAAATGGAATGGAGTAGAATAGAATAGCAATAAAATAGAACAAATATAGCAAATATACGAAACAAAGAAACAGCGGGTGTGAGTGCTACATAAATATTTGTCACCTTTCCATAGTGTTCTCTACCTCTTGGGCATCTTCCTGGAGAGAGTATTGGCTAAGAATATCTGTACATGGGCTTGGCCTCTGCTGGAGACATCTATTCTCTTCCTCCTAGGCATCTTCCTGGAGAGAGTATCGGCTAAGAATATCTCTACATGATCTTGGCCTCTGCTGGAGACACTTGTTCTTTACCTCCTGGGCATCTTTCTGGAGAGAGCATCATCTAAGAATATCTGTACATGGGCTTGGCCTCTGCCAGAGACATCTGTTCTCTACCTCCTGGGCATCTTCCTGGAGAGAGTATCAGCTAGAACTATCTCTACATGGACTTTGCCTCTGTCGGAGACATCTGTTCTCTACCTCCTGGGCATCTTCCTGGAGAGAGTATCAGCTAGAACTATCTCTACATGGACTTTGCCTCTGTCGGAGACATCTGTTCTCTACCTCCTGGGCATCTTCCTGGAGAAAGTATCAGCTAGAACTATCTCTACATGGGCTTGGCCTCTGCCAGAGACATCTGTTCTCTACCTCCTGGGCATCTTCCTGGAGAGAGTATCAGCTAGAACTATCTCTACATGGACTTTGCCTCTGTCGGAGACATCTGTTCTCTACCTCCTGGGCATCTTCCTGGAGAAAGTATCAGCTAGAACTATCTCTACATGGGGTTGGTCTCTGCCGGAGACATGTTCCAGAGGCCCAAGAACTTACCTTCCCTGCTGGAGTGAATATCTGGAGGTAGTTGAGCTAAAAAAGGATCATCTTGCTCAAGAGTGTGACAGAGGAGCTGGATTGAAGCTCCTGCTGAACATTGTAAGAAGGATTCATCGTCCATCAATCAAGGTAACTATGACTGCTATCAGAGGTTCAAGATCCAGATTCATCAGAGATAGATCCTATGCAACGGACTGTGACTGCTCCTATAGGGTTGTAGGTCTGTTTAGCTGCTCTCACAGGGCCAGCAGATACCAAGAGTCTGCTCTTAACACCTTCCCTCCTGCCCTCCCCGGCGCCCCTTCAAAAAGTTCTGAACTCCTGGGGGGCAGGAAGGATCAGCAATCATGTGGCCACCATGAATGGCTGGCAGTGGTCACATGCATGGGCGCTGATCCTGCCAACTACTGATTGTTATGCAGGCCATAGACGGGGAGAAAACCGGCCGTTTTTTTTTTTTTTTTTGAAAAATGAAAAATCGGTCGTTCAATCAGCCGACATTACCACTATTGGTAAAAAAAAGGTCGGCTGATTTTCGTCCCGTCTACGGCCGGCAATTATATAGAATATATGCAGAAGAAGAAATAGAATATGCAGAAGAAGAAGAAATAGAATATGCAGAAGAAGAAGAAATAGAATATGAAGTAGAAGAAATAGAATACGAATAAAAAGATGAACTAGAATATGCAGAAGAAGAAAAAGTTGCAACATTGTATCTATTTGTATCCATTTTGGATACAGATGTTTCTATTTGGATACAAATAGATACAATGTTGCTATACTTTTAAATGTCAAATATAATATTGGACTGAAATTCTTTTTTTTTCTTCTTCTTCTTCATATTCTATTTCTTCTTTTCTGCTTCTTCTATTTCTTCTTCTCATTCATATTCTATTTTTTTACTTTTCCTCTTTTCCTTCTTCTTTCATGTCACTGCTCATGCGCATTTTTAAATATCGCAAAAAGATCGGCAAATTTGTCCATCATTGCCGCGAAAATCGGCATAACGACAAATTTGGCCGATTATTTTCCAGCAGGACCGATAATCTAAATGGTCAAAAATCACGAAAAACGGCCGACCGATTACCGCACTAACAATCCGAAAATCGGCCGATTTATTTTTTTCGGACGATTTTTGGTCGTTTTTCATCTCATCAATGGCCTGCATAAGTCTGGATCAAGACCTGTCTTTGACAGCTCGGTCCCTGTTCTCAAAACATGCAATGAGCGTAGTCTCAGCACAGAAACATGGGCCACCCAGCAATGCATATGTGGACATTAAAGCCCACCCTTTCTGCTGCCACGCACAGGTGTTACGCGGGTAGTAACAGCTTAAAGAACCTTCTACTACTGCTACTTTTAGAATACCTCTCATATCCTACTTGGCCTACTTTTGTGTATCCTGCATCCCTAAACTCGCTCTCCTAGAAATGCGTTCAGCAATTAAAGGTAAAAAGACCAAAATGACTGACACCCAACCAGGGGCGGACTGACCATTTGGAAACTCGGGCACTGCCGAGGGCCCAGGGTCAGTAGGGGGCCCATGAGATGCCCCTGCTAGCTTTTTCATAGGCTTTTTTGAGTTTGGGCAAGGACACAGGGACCCCATGATCCCCTATTGCCCGGGGGGCCCCATGAGTTGTCAGTCCGCACCTACACCCAACTTATTTTTCTACTCACCATACACAAGGAACCCTAAGATGGAAATGTTAGCCTGCCACACTATTTAGAGGGTCATTCCGCATTTCTCCAACAGAAGGTGTGCTACAGGATCAAATAAGAGAAGCTCATTGTGAGGGTTTACGTACCGGTTTTTTTTCCGCAAATCTGTTGCAAATATTCGTACTTGGAGATCCTGCCAGTAACAGAAATTCCTCTTATAGGCTGGCAACATCAAGCCATTGCCTTGTAATTAGCAGACGTCCCTGTGGGTTGCTTCATTTGGACTGCCAATCAATATGGTGCGTGGCAATGTGGTGACGTTGGTGGGAGTGACGGGTGACTGTGGACAGGGAGGGGCTCTAATTGGAGGGCCCAGGTATGAATAAATAGGAAGGCGTGTTTATCCACCCCTAGCATCAAACACCAAAGGTACATCTACATGAACATGTTATCTGACAGGTATTAATATTTGACACTTGCACATTAAACTAAGATGTTCTACTGGGCCAGGGGTGGGCAACTGTGGCCCTCCAGCTGTTGGTGAACTACAAATTCCATCATGCCTCTGCCTTTGGGAGTCATGCTTGTAACTGTCAGTTTTGCAATGCATCATGGGACTTGTAGTTCTACAAGAGCTGGAGGGCCACAGTTGCCCACCCCTGTTCTGGGCTATTATACAGTACAGTTGCAAGAAAAAGTATGTGAACCCCTTGGGATTTCGTGGAGTTTTGCATGAATTGGGCATAAAATGTGCTCTGAACGTCATCTAAGTCACAACAATAGAAGAACACAGTCTGCTGAACATAATACTACACAAACATTAGATGTTGCCATGGTTTAATTGCAAATAACATGTAAACATTCACAGTGCAGGGAGGAAAAAGTATGTGAGGCCCTAGCTTAATGACTTCTCCCAGAGCTAATTGGAGCCAGGAGTGAGCCAACCTTGACTCCAATCAGTGTGATGATATTGGATGTGTTGCTGACAGCTGTACTGCCCTTAAAAAACACACACCTGTTTAGGGTTTACTGGTTTCAAGAAGCACTGTCTGATGTGATCCATGCCTCGCAGAAAAGAGCTCTCAGAAGACCTACGGTCAAGAATTGTTGACTTACATGAAGCTGGAAAGGGTTACAAAAGTATCTCCAAAAGCCTTGATGTTCATGTGTCCACGGTAAGACAGACTGTCTACAAATGGAGAAAGTTTAGCACTGTTGCTACTCTCCCTAGGCGTGGTCGTCCTGTAAAAATGACTGCAAGAGCACAGCGCAGAATGCTGCATGAGGTAAAGAAGAATCCCAGAGTGTCAGCTAAAGACCTACAGAAATCTCTGGCACATGCTAACATTTTTGTTGACACATCTACAATAAGGAAAACATTAAACAAGAATGGAGTACATGGGAGGACACCACGGAGGAAGCCATTGCTGTCCAAAAAGAATATTGCAGCACGTTTGAAGTTTGCAAAAGAACACCTGGATCTTCCACAGCACTCCTGGCAAAATATACTGTGGACAGATGAAACCAAGATTGAGTTGTTTGGGAAGAACACACAACACTATGTGTGGAGAAAAAAAGGCACAGCACACCAACATCAAAACCTCATCCCCACTGTAAAACATGGCGGAGGGAGCATCATGGTTTGGGGCTGCTTTGCTGCCTCAGGGCCTGGACGGATTGTTGTCATTGATGGGAAAATGAATTCCAGAGTTTATCAAGACATTTTGCAGGAAAACGTACGACCATCTGTCCGCCAACTGAAGCTCCGCAGAGGATGGGTGATGCAACAGGACAATGACCCAAAGCATACAAGTAATTCAACAAAACAATGGCTGCAACAGCACAGAATGAGTCCTGACCTCAACCTGATTGAAATGCTGTGGCATGACCTTAAGAGAGCGATTCACACCAGACATCCCAAGAATATTGCTACACTGAAACAGTTTTGTGAAGAGGAGTGGTCCAAAATGACTCCAGATCGTTGTGCAGGTCTGATCTGCAACTACAGGAAACGTTTGGTTGAGGTTATTGCTGCCAAAGGAGGGTCAACCAGTTATTAAGTCCAAAGGTTCACATACTTTTTCCTCCCTGAATGTTTACATGTAATGTGCAATTAAACCATGGCAACATCTAATGTTTGTGTAGTATTATGTTCAGCAGACTGTGTTCTTCTATTGTTGTGACTTAGATGACGTTCAGAGCACATTTAATGCCCAATTCATGCAAAACTCCACGTAATCCCAAGGGGTTCACATTTTCTTGCAACTGTATATCTTTATAAGGATACCTATTTTGGCACTTTACTTTTTGCGGGCTCCCTATATCGATACATCTTATGTACTACCTACTAACGTTGTCTTGTAAGTCCTTTTGGAATTTAACAAGGATAATAACAGAGAACCTTTTAGTTTTGTGCATACTAAATAAGTCATTTATTTTGATTAATGGCTGGCTGTTTTTCACTCTCTCGATTATAATTATATTATATTTATATAATTATGTTGAATATCTTAGGTGGATACCTACCTGTGTTCTGTCCTCTGCGGCGGATTCCTAGTTAGTGCGGCTGTGATTTTAAAAATATTCTTCCCAAATATATTGACCTATAATTGAAATACTACAATTTTGGCCATATTCAATATAATTCAACATATATTTCAATAAATATATACTGCATGTTGAAATGCATTTTTATTACAAAATATATGAAAAAATATTTTTAAAAATACATTTCAAATATACTGTATGTCTTTAAAAATACAAATCTACATTTTTTGGAATGCATTTACAGATATATGTAAAAATATATTTTTATGGAGTATGATCCCCCCCCTCCCCCCTGCTGAAGAGATGAGTATTCCTGATACCTGGAGAGTGATGACACATTGATTACCTGTCTTGCGTGGTTTGCCAGATGATCCTTTGACCCTCACCTTTCCAGATCCAGGCGACCAGGAGTGGTCTGATTATTCAAATGCACAGTATTTTGCGCCATCTGGTTAGTGCAATACATACTCATTTACTATCACTGGAGTCATGGAAATCACCTGATATTTTACATTTGGACTCTGATTTATTGTTTATTGGTGTTTTATCTAATATATCACTTTCGCACTTTAAACGTCATTCATAGACGTCTTACGCACCTATATATTTGAGCGCTCCACAGCGCATGTATGGTATTTTTATTATTTTCTTATCATCCTTTTTATAGACTTTATCATAGCGCTGCATATTTTATTCAGGTAATATATGTAAAAATATATGTTAAAATTTATTTTTTATATGTTAAAAAATATCTGAAGAATATATTTAAAAAATATATATTTTGTATGGCTCTGCATAGCAGACCATTACAAAGCAGTGTGCTTACAGGTGAACACACACACAGCATACAGTAAAACAGCGCACAGTTAACCCTTTGATCGCCCCATATGTTAACCCCTTCCTGACCAGTGCCATTAGTACAGTATCAGTGCTTTTTATAAGCACTGATCACTGTATTAGAATAGGTTCACACCTATGCAGTTTGTGTTTGATCCATTTCTGCAGTGTATTTTTCATTTTTGCAACTTGCATTTTTGATGTGCTTTTGCTGTGTTTTTGATGCGTTTTGTGAGGTTTTTTTTCTTGTTGCTAGGCAGATTAAAACGCAAAACGCATAAAAAATGCACTACATGCTTTTCTGCAGCATCTTCATTGAAGTCTGTACAACCAAAAATGCCACGTTTTGCATTTACAAAAGTCCCTGACCCTTTCCAAAAAGCGCAGCGGGTGAAAACGTGGCGATGTGAACGTGTCCCATAGGAAAATGTGTTAAATGGACGCATAGGTGTGAGCCTAGACTAAGTGTCACTGGAGATGTCAGTGGCAGTTAGTGGCAGAATGCCCGCCGCAGTCCTGCTATAGTCGCTGATCGCCGCCCATTACTAGTATAAAAAATTTTTTTTAAATCCCAGTATATATACCACCATTTGTAAACGCTAGAACTTTCACGTAAACCAATTAACTGACACGTATTGGGATTTTTTTTTAGCAAAGACCTGTAGCCAGAATACATTTTGGCCTAAATTTATGACAAAATTTGATTTTTAATTTTTTTTTCACTGGACATGTTTTATAGCAAAAAGTCCAAAATATATATTTTTTTCAAAATTGTCGGTCTTTTTTGTTTATAGCGCAGAAAATAAAAAATGCAGAGTTAATCAAATACCACCAAAAGAAAGCTCTATTTGTGGGGAAAAAAAGGACGTAAATTTCATTTGGGTGCAGCATTGCATGACCGCGCAATTATCAGTTAAAGTAACACAGCGTCATATTGCAAAAAATGGCCTGGTCAGGAAGGGGGGGGGGGAAATCCTCTGGAGGGCAAGTGGTTAAGGAAATGCTATACATTGAGACATGTTGCCAAACACATTAAATAATTCCTTTAGGGCGGACATACACTTTAATTACATAGTGCTGTAGTAAATGTCATTCAGTTGGGGTTTACGGCTGCATATTCTATTATTACCAGCAGATGGCAGCAGAGCTCCCTCCATGGTGCCTTCGGTTTAAGTACCGGCCTATGGCTTGCTGATTTTTGGCTACCCATTAGGCAATCTTCTGGCAATTTTGGATGTTTCCAAACACAGCAATTTTCCGGCTAGTATTTCCATCGCATCCAGTAACCAGATGACAATTTGAATGCTGCAAAGCCTTTTCTATCCATTTCCAACTCAATTTTATGCCTTGTATGCTTGAAACTGGCATATGATTCAAACTGTGTGACAGATTGCTGCGGACTGTTCAATTTCATGGTGCGTGTTTTCAACAAAAACTGCCAGTAATGTTGCCAAGTGTATGGCCGCTATTTGACTTTATATCGTCATATGCACAACATGTACCAAAACCTCAATGAACTACATTTATTGTTCAACAGCCACGCCCAACGAATGTACAATTCCCACAGCTGAATAAAACAGGAATATATTATGGCTTCACCCTTCAGGCATTTGTTAGCATGAATGTAGCACTGTTCAAATCTCTGTTGGGACACTATCTGCAGGGAGTTTGCATGTTCTCCCGCTGCTTGTGTGAGGTTCCTCTGAGTGTTCCAGTTTCCTCCTGCGCTCTAAAGACATGCTGGTAGGTCCAAATTGGGCCCTTAGATTGTAAGCTCCTCGAAGACAGTCCTAGTGTGTGTATGTATGCATGTAAGAGAAGGACCTTAGATTGTAAGCTCCTCAAGGGCAGTCCTAGTGTGTGTATGTATGAATGTAAGAGAGGGACCTCAGATTGTAAGCTCCTCGAGGGCAGTCCTAGTGTGTGTATGTATGCATGTAAGAGAGGGACCTCAAATTGTAAGCTCCTCGAGGGCAGTCCTAGTGTGTGTATGTATGCATGTAAGAGAGGGACCTCAAATTGTAAGCTCCTCAAGGGCAGTCCTAGTGTGTGTATGTATGCATGTAAGAGAAGGACCTTAGATTGTAAGCTCCTCAAGGGCAGTCCTAGTGTGTGTATGTATGCATGTAAGAGAAGGACCTTATATTGTAAGCTCCTCAAGGGCAGTCCTAGTGTGTGTATGTATGCATGTAAGAGAGGGACCTTAGATTGTAAGCTCCTCGATGGCAGTCCTAGTGTGTGTATGTATGCATGTAAGAGAGGGACCTTAGATTGTAAGCTCCTCGAGGGCAGTCCTAGTGTGTGTATGTATGCATGTAAGAGAAGGACCTTAGATTGTAAGCTCCTCGAGGGCAGTCCTAGTGTGTGTATGTATGCATGTAAGAGAAGGATCTTAGATTGTAAGCTCCTCGAGGGCAGTCCTAGTGTGTGTATGTATGAATGTAAGAGAGGGACCTCAGATTGTAAGCTCCTCGAGGGCAGTCCTAGTGTGTGTATGTATACATGTAAGAGAGGGACCTTAAATTGTAAGCTCCTCGAGGGCAGTCCTAGTGTGTGTATGTATGCATGTAAGAGAGGGACCTCAAATTGTAAGCTCCTCGAGGGCAGTCCTAGTGTGTGTATGTATGCATGTAAGAGAGGGACCTCAAATTGTAAGCTCCTCAAGGGCAGTCCTAGTGTGTGTATGTATGCATGTAAGAGAAGGACCTTAGATTGTAAGCTCCTCAAGGGCAGTCCTAGTGTGTGTATGTATGCATGTAAGAGAAGGACCTTAGATTGTAAGCTCCTCAAGGGCAGTCCTAGTGTGTGTATGTATGCATGTAAGAGAGGGACCTTAGATTGTAAGCTCCTCGAGGGCAGTCCTAGTGTGTGTATGTATGCATGTAAGAGAGGGACCTTAGATTGTAAGCTCCTCGAGGGCAGTCCTAGTGTGTGTATGTATGCATGTAAGTGAAAGGATCTAGATAACTTCCATTTTGTATTATGTACGCCATTTTAAGTATTAAGTATTAAGTTAGTTTTTGTAGAGATATTAAAAGTTTAATGAAACTGTTTCAGTTGTTCAAGGATGTATCAACAGAAGCTAACACGACCCTGACAATGTTTTTGTCTGTCTGTTTTCTCTAAAAGTTAGCCAAAACAATTTGTACCAAGAAATGTATATGTCATGTTTCATGTAGTCAGCTCATGATGGAAAGTTACAAGTTACAGTTTTGAAACTCGCTCCCCCCCTCCCTTATGATTATCTGTAGTCTATATAATCTCATTAATGTCTAATAAACTTTGAACATCTCTGAACATTAGCTGTCGTGATTTCCGTGTTCAAGGGGTGTTCCCAGAATTCTGCTGATAAACCAGGAATCTCTCCACAGACCGGGGGTCTCTGAGGGGAAAAGAAAATCATTCCTTTCAGCTGGGGGCTCGTCCGGGATGACCACCCACCGCACTTGGTAAGTAAACCTTTTGTCTTTTTATGACTAAAAGCTCTTTCTTGCCCTGTGTTGAGGGAAGGTCTTGAATCATTCTGTATTGTCTATATAGACCCGTGATAACCTGTAGCTGCTTTTGGTAAAGCAGACTTAACTCTTTGGTAAGAGTTACAAAATAGTGCACTATAATATAAAAAAAAAAAGGTGTTTTGGTAAACACAGTTCTCTGTTTTTGGTAAAACAGTGAAGAGATAACTTTTGGGAAGTTATCAAGAGGTTAATAAGTCTGTGGAGCAGATTCTGGTTTATCTGTCTTTTGCTTTTTCTTTCTGTTGCGTAGAAGTATAAGATAATTTGTTGTGTGGAACAAAATAAGATTTTAAGCTAAAATTGTTTTATCCACTGTCTAAATATGGGTCAAGGAGGTAGTTACCCACCAGGTCCCCCAGAAAAGGGAGAAAATTGTAAGGATTATGTTGCTAGAGTTTGTGGGACGGACTATTATTTAATAAATCCCTGGGTGGATTGTATGGCAGGCTGGACAGAAGCTATGGGGAGTACAGACCCATTACCAAGAAAGGGGGAGAAAACTGGTTAAAATGGTCACCGTATTGGGTTGATAATAGCAAGGGGAAGTTCAATTTGATTTTCTCTTTAAAACAAAAGAGGAAGTTGAAATTGGATACATTAAAAATATGCCAGGAAAAGCATCAATCTGAAAAGACATGCAGACCCAAGATTGGACTGAAAACAGTTCAGACACCAACCCCACCCCCTCCGTATAATATATATCCTTCATTAAGTGGTTTTAAAAATGCTGCTGATGATGATTTTTTGATTAGTTTGGGGATGATTACTCCCCAGCCTAATGCCCCTCCAGTCCCTGCCCCTGTCCCTGCGCCACTTCCCGTTCCGGATCTACAACCAATACAGCCAGGCCCCTCCACTAGACCCAAACAGATCATTAGTATAAAATCACCAGAGGAGGGTAGCCAAGTTCAAGGCATCCTTACAGAGAATAATGACAACGAAGGAGAGTTGGAATACGAAGAACAGGGACAGGTAAATATAATAAAATTACAGAAAAAGGATGGTCAATGGAGAAGAAGTGACACCAGTCATAGAAAGAGAGAGAGGTGGAGGAATTTAGAATGCAGCTTAGATCCATGGATAAGAAACAAGAGGGAAAAAGAGAAGATGAGGGGGCCGTAGGAGGAAAGGAGTTGGCTATATTGACACTACCTTTTCTCACAGCAGGAGAACTAATTCTAAAAAAACCCATAGAATTAGAAGATATTAATAAGATTGTTAAACATTGTCCCAAGCCTACAGTATCTCCTGGAGGTACACTTGCTTATTTAAAAAAGGCATGTTTAGGAAGAAATTACACACAGGAAGATATGAGATTGATCATTGATGGTATTCTGGGAAATAATCCAGCTTGGGATTGGATAAATGTAAAAGGCATTAGTCACATAGAACCAAGTAATACACAGGCTACTGCCTATAAACTGAATACCACAGAAGGGAGAGAAACTATGTGGGAGGAGCTTGACACAGAATTAAAAAGGGTTTTCAAGAATAAGGCTTCCCTCCCTATTGCTACAGCATGCAAACAGAAGGCAGAAGAAACGGTTTCTCCTTACAACACACCTATCAATCCTGTTAAGAAGCCGGATGGCTCTTACAGGTTTGTACAAGATTTGAGGGCCATAAATAATTTGGTGGTTCCATTAGCCCCAATAGTGCCTGATGTGCCATCACTCCTAACCTCCATTCCGTCCGATGCAGAATACTTTACAGTGATTGATTTAACAAATGCATTTTTTTCGGTTCCTGTGGACCACCAGACAAGGGCACTATTTGTATTTATATTCTGAAAATTGCCAGATGAGCTGGTGTAGAATGCCTAGGGCTATGTAGATTTGTTTGCAGTCTACTCACTTGCCCTCCAGACCACACTGAGGTCCTGGACCCCTCCCAATGGTTCGGTCCTCATTATATATGTGGATGACCTATTGATTTGTAGTTCAAGTCAGGAGGCCAGTCAGGAGGATAGTTGGTCTCTGTTAGAATGGTTGTCAGGGAATGGTCACAAAGCATCTAAAAAGAAATTGCAATGGTGCCAAAAACAGGTTGAATACCTTGGTTTTATTCTAAGTCATGGTGAGAGGAATGTCAGTCACAAAAGAGCTGCGGCTCTCGTGGGTCTGCCCCGCCCACAAACAAAAAAGGACATGCTAACTTTTCTTGGTATGATTGGTTACTGCCGCCAATGGATACCTGATTGTTCATTCTATGATCACACTCTGAGGTCTGCCACACTTTCAGAATCACCTGACATTCTCACATGGTCAAATGAAATGGTTGATGCCTTGTGTACCTAAAGAATGCTATGGTAACGGCCCCTGGTCTTGGACTACCTGATTATAAGAATATGTTTCATCTGTATGCTAGGGAAAATTGTACAACCATGGCGGGGGTCCTGGCTCAGGAACATGGAGGCAAGCTCCGCCCTGTAGTTTTTTTTCCAAAGTAGTGCCAACTCAGGTTCAGGGCATGCCTGCTTGTCTGAGAGCTGTTGCATCGTGCGCAATTCTGGTGGGGAGGGCTATTTCTTTCACATTGGGACATGAAACTACCCTACACACCACACACCAAGTGTCCTGAAAAACATACACACTCAACACATGTCAGCACAAAGGTTGAGCGGATATGAAGTGATCCTTCTATCTGATTCCAACTTGATTATTAAATATTCTTCAGCAAATTCAGGTCCTATTCCAATTTTGAATGCCCTACTGGGGCTAAAGGGGGAACAGGATGAAGTGGCACCAGAACACAATTGTATAACCCACATACAGCAAGACACTTCCCCTAGGTCCGACATGTCAGCTGTGGCTCTTGATGGGGCCCCAGATGTGTTTGTAGATGGCTCATGTTCTAGGCCAAATGATAGTACTTACCATGCAGGATACGGCATTGTGCAACTTCCTGACAAAATACTCGAGGCAAAGCCAATTCCATATCAGTCAGCCCAAGCAGCCGAACTGATTGCCCTTACAAGAGCATGTCAATTATTTGCAGGACAGGATGTCAACATTTACACAGACTCCAAGTACACCCATGGTGCTGTACATGATTTTGGGGTCATTTGGGAGAGAAGAGGATTCATTGCTGCTGATGGCAAAACCATATCTCACTCTTCTTTGATATCTGATCTACTCAAAGCCATACAGTTACCAAAAACATTAGCCATTCTACATTGCAGGGCACATACAAATCGCAGAGATCATATTGCCAAAGGAAATGCATTAGCAGATAAGGTAGCAAAGGAAGCCGCATTACAACAGGTGGCCAGTGAGCAGATGCCTTTGCTCACTTCAGGCATCACAATCACCCCACATGACCAGATGTATGCAGATTTACAGAAATTTGCTACAAAAATCGATTTAGCAGACTGGAATGGTTCTGGAGCACAACTAGATCCAGCTTCTGGTCTAGTGTGCTTAGAGGGGAAACCATGCATTCCCATGTCAAGTGCCCCATTGTTCATTGCACAGTACCACAGTCTAGGACATAGAGGATGGAAAACGACATGTGAAACATTATTGCAGGATTTTTACATTACAGGTTTATCTAGGTTGGTGAAAGAATATGTCTCTAGGTGTATTACATGTATAAGGAATAATCCACAGAACCCAAAGAAATCACAACACCAGCATCTAGTGTACCCAACTACACCTTTCACCCATTTACAAATAGATTTTACCCACATGCCAAAAACAGGACAGAGGCAAGAGTTTTTGTTGGTAATGGTGGATATGTTCAGCAGATGGGTGGAAGCATTTGTCACTAATAAAGAAGATGCACAAACTGTAGTCAGAATTCTCACATAGGAGATAATACCTAGATGGGGATGTCCGCTGCAGATAAATTCTGATAACGGACCAGCCTTTGTGGCCAAGGTATGTCAAGATTTGGTAAAAGTACTTAAGATAGATTGGAAATGTCATATTCCCTATCATCCTCAAAGTTCGGGTATAGTAGAAAGGATGAACAGGAGAATTAAGGATAAGTTGAGGAAGGCCACTGGAGGAACCTATACCCACTGGAAGAAGATGTTACCTGCAATTCTAGCAGAGGTAAGAATGACACCTAATAAGACTACAGGGTTATCTCCTTTTGAAATATTAATGGGAAGACCGTTCCCCACTCCTTGGGCTAGACAGCCACTTATGTTAGAAAGAGGGGACCTTGACCTGGTACAACAAGAATATGTGAGAAAATTGATTCAGAGTTTAGATAAGGTTGAAAGAAATGTTGCTCGCATTTTTTTTTTTATTTTTCAGGAACCAACACACCTTTTCCAAGTGGGAGATGTCGTAGTGGTCCGCCAACTCGCTAAAGACAAGAAGCAAGGCTACCCCTTTGGACCACCTACTACGGTGATAGCGGTTACCAGAACGGCTGTTCTGGTGGAGAATTCCCAGTCCTGGATTCATGCTAGTCGAGTGAAGAAGATGAACCAAACACCTGAGAAACATGAGATGGAAAAAGGAGGTGAAGTATGAGAGAAAAATCCTCGAAGAGTGGGTGAAGTAAGTGAAAAAGGCCCTGAAGATGAAATTTTTACTGCCCCTCATGGTGCTTTGAAACTCTGGATCCTATTGGGCACACTGACTGTGCTCTTTTTCCTGCCAGTATGGATCCTAACTAACTGTATTTATCACCCTGAGGACTTGGGCCTAATAAAAGGTATCTGTGGTCAAGGACTAGTTTTAAATGAGACCCAGATAACCAAAAGTGAAAGAAAGTCAAAAAGAAAGTTTTGAAGAGAACAATCCTTTTTCAGGAAAAATGTTGATGATGCAGTTTAAATCTGCTTATGCTCAAAAGTCAGGTTCTGATAAATGTTGGATATGTAGTAAGTTACATCCGAGCACATAGGAAATTCCTCTTCTGGCCGCTCCAGTCAAAATATTTTTGTTAATAAAAGGGAATGTAAGTATTGGTTTGACCAATATTACTTCTAATGCCACCATATCTTTTCCAACTCTGGGAGTCACTCAACTCCCCGATTGGTGTTTTAGACTGGGGAATATTTCTCACAAGGGAAGGGGAATGTGCTCTCAGTCCATATTAAACATATCTGATCCTGGAAGGAGGGATGGAACTTCTTCTGTGAAACTCTGGCAAGTAAATGGTAAAACCCTGAATGAAAGTTTAGAAGGGATACAAGATAATGTGGGGAAAACTATGTTTGGAAAACTTCTTTTTTATTTTACACTTGTTGTCACCCCTGAATTTCATTCTGCAATACAAAAATTGCCGATCTCTTTGGGAAATAATACCTATATCTGTTGTGGTAAGATCTGTTACCCTTGGATACCGAGTAATGTCCAGGGCTGGTGCTATGTAGCCCAATTAGTGCCAATTATGGCAGCTATAGACCAAAAGGAACACCAGGTAAAAGCCAGTACATACCCAAAACACCAACTAACTCTAAATAATTACACAAACATTATTGATGACATACTGGAGAGGAACTCTAAGGACATAGGGTTGCTAAATACTGAGACCAGAGCTATTAGAAAACAGCTGGAGATGTAAGAATTAGCTATTGAAAGTATGAGTGCTGCTCTGACAGGTCTGTGTGAGATGACAGAGGATTCTGAATGTTGTACTTGGATATATAATACCACAATGACTGTTCCAGATTATTATGAAATAATAAAGCAACACAGGGAACAGGTAGATGGTTTAATGGAAGAAGCTAGAGCTATAGGAAAAGATGGATGGACTCCTTTTGATTGGTTAGGATCAGGATTTGGTTCCATCTTTTCATGGATGAAAGGTATCGCGGTAAGCATAGTCATGATATTGTTTTTTGTTTTATCTTTATATCTATGTTTTAAATGCTCATTATATTGCATTGCTAGAGCTACCAAGCTGCAAAATACAAATGAAGGTTATCTAGCTATGTACAAAAAGATGAATGAAGTAAAGAATTGAGATCATGTTCATGATCTTAGAGGGGATTGAAAGGATCTAGATAACTTCCATTTTGTATTATGTACGCCATTTTAAGTATTAAGTATTAAGTTAGTTTTTGTAGAGATATTAAAAGTTTAATGAAACTGTTTCAGTTGTTCAAGGATGTATCAACAGAAGCTAACACGACCCTGACAATGTTTTTGTCTGTCTGTTTTCTCTAAAAGTTAGCCAAAACAATTTGTACCAAGAAATGTATATGTCATGTTTCATGTAGTCAGCTCATGATGGAAAGTTACAAGTTACAGTTTTGAAACTCGCTCCCCCCCTCCCTTATGATTATCTGTAGTCTATATAATCTCATTAATGTCTAATAAACTTTGAACATCTCTGAACATTAGCTGTCGTGATTTCCGTGTTCAAGGGGTGTTCCCAGAATTCTGCTGATAAACCAGGAATCTCTCCACAGACCGGGGGTCTCTGAGGGGAAAAGAAAATCATTCCTTTCAGTAAGAGAAGGACCTTAGATTGTAAGCTCCTCGAGGGCAGTCCTAGTGTGTGTATGTATGCATGTAAGAGAAGGATCTTAGATTGTAAGCTCCTCGAGGGCAGTCCTAGTGTGTGTATGTATGAATGTAAGAGAGGGACCTCAGATTGTAAGCTCCTCGAGGGCAGTCCTAGTGTGTGTATGTATGAATGTAAGAGAGGGACCTTAGATTGTAAGCTCCTCGAGGGCAGTCCTAGTGTGTGTATGTATGAATGTAAGAGAGGGACCTTAGATTGTAAGCTCCTCGAGGGCAGTCCTAGTGTGTGTATGTATGAATGTAAGAGAGGGACCTTAGATTGTAAGCTCCTCGAGGGCAGTCCTAGTGTGTGTATGTATGCATGTAAGAGAGGGACCTTAGATTGTAAGCTCCTTGAGGGCAGTCCTAGTGTATGTATGCATGTAAGAGAAGGACCTTAGATTGTAAGCTCCTCGAGGGCAGTTCTAGTATGTGTATGTATGCATGTAAGATGAGGGACCTTAGATTGTAAGCTCCGTGAGGGCAGTCCTATTATGTGTAGGTATGCATATAAATAGGGACCTTAGATTGTAAGCTCCTCAAGAGCAGTCCTAGTGTGTGTATGTATGCATGTAAGAGAGGGAACTTAGATTGTAAGCTCTTCAAGGACAGTCCTAGTGTGTGTATGTGTGCATGTAAAATAGGGACTTTAGATTGTAAGCTCCTCTAGGTCAGTCCTAGTGTGTGTATATGTGCATACTGTATTAGATAAGGACCTTAGAGTGTAAGCTCCATGACGGCAGTCCTATTATGTATAGGTATGCATATAAGATAGGCAGCTTAGATTGTAAGCTCCTTGAGGGCAGTCCTTGTATGTGTATATACTCATGCGAGATAGAGACCTTAGAGTGTAAGCTCCTCGAGGACAGTCTGAATGAGTGTATGTATGCATGTAAGATAGGGACCTTAGAGTGTAAGCTCCTCGAGGACAGTCTGAATGAGTGTATGTATGCATGTAAGATAGAGACCTTAGACTGTAAGCTCCTTGAGGGCAGGGACTGATGTGACTGTAAGCGCTCTGTGAATTTTCAGCACTATATAAATACCTTCAATAAGTTAATAAATGAATATGATAAAGTCATGAAAACAGAATGCCCCCCCCCCTTCCTCACCTTGCAAATCGTTCATGCTGGACAGAAAACAGGGATTGCTTTAGGACTTAGAAGAAATGTTAGGGAGGGCAAGGTTGTACCTACAGCCATAGAACACCATGTGACTGCTAGAGGGCCTGGAGCAGTCTTGTTAGGGTAGCTAGGTGATTAGTATTTTGTATCACAAGGGTTGAGTACTGCCCATGATATTTTTTCTGAATGTGACAAATTTTCAGGGGTGTTCTGCCCAAATGTTATAATATTTTTGTGTTTTATTAAACTGCATGAAGTCATTATTGGTTAGTAGTACGATGATATACATCAACTGGTGGTTTTGGGCTACTACAATTTGTTTACTATGTGATTCTGGTTTCTCTCTTTGTTCTCCTCCCCTATTTAGTGCTAATTAGTTCTTCTGCCCTAGCTAGAAGCCTCCACATTTCAGAAGCCCCTGATGACGTCCTATAGGATATCTGTGTGTATGTATATGTATATATATACAGTTGTACTCAAAAGTTTCCCTCCCCTGGCAGAAATTGTGAAATTTTGGCATTGATATTGAAAATATAACTGATCATGCCAAAAAATGCTCTTTTATTGAAGGATGATGATCATATGAAGCCATTTATTATCAAATAGTTATTTGGCTCCTTTTTAAATCATAATGATAACAGAAATGCCCCAAATGACCCGGATAAGAAGTCGCCGCCCCCTGGATCAGAAGTCTCTGCCCCCTGGAATGTTTGGCCTTAGTACAGACACACAAGGTGACGCACACGGGCTAAAATGCCAATTAGAGGTTGTTGTCCCACATCTGTGGCTTTTTAATTTGCATTTAGTGTCAGTGTGTAAATATTCAATGAGTTTGTTAGCTCTTACATGGAAGCACTGACTAGGCTAGATACTGAGCCATGAGGAGCAGAAAAGAACTGTCAAAAGTCCTGCGTAACAAGGTAATGGAACTTTATAAAGATGGAAAAGGATATAAAAAGATGTCCACAGCCTTGAATATGCCAGTCATCACTTCTACTAAGAATCAGTGTTCTACAACCATTTTCTTGTTGCAGAAATTCTTCCCTCTAGTGCTCAATCTTCTTCAAGAGCCCCAACGTGGCCGGCTGAAGATTTAAGCTGGCCATACACGGGTTGAATTCTGAAAGAATTTTCTTTGGAAAATCTTTTCTAAGAATTTTCGTTCGAATTTCACACCATTAGTGGGTCACAAAAACGGACGATTGTGACCATCGACATAGTGATCAAGCATGTTGGAAATTGTTTTGAAAAATGAACAGATTTCAAATCAATGATGGCAGAATCCTGAGGGAAATCTAAACGAAAAAGGAATGAGCATGAGCTGTGACCTGGAAAGAAAAGAAAATTCTTGGCCACGAAAATTATTTTCTGTAGCAACATGGGGGAAGGGGGGGATTGAAGGCTTGGTTGGTCGAATTTCAAAATCAATGGTGGCATCATCGGATTACAAAACGCACCAAATTTCCAATTTTCAAAAGAAAATTTGTTTGGAATTTGACCCAAGTATGGCCTACATTACTCTTAGGACTGTATTAGAGTACCTGTTATCCTGCCTAGTCAAGAGGTTACAGTTACTTTGTAGTTATTGCATTTTGGCCTAGGCCCCAGCCTCTTCACCATAAGTGACTTTTTTTTTACGTAATTCAACCCATGTATGGCCGGCTTTAGTCATTATTCTGTTGATACCAAATTCACTGTCACTTTATGTTGCTCATTTCCATTGGGTAAAGCTACAGTTTATGCAGCCTTACCAGCACCCAAGGAAGCATTCCTACTACATTGGTTGATATTTGAAACTGAATATGTCAAAAAGTGTTCTGCATTGTGATCTTCTGTCATTTTTAAGTACTCTTATTCTCAATATATCTTGTTATCACACTCCAAGGTCTCAAGTCTCATTTCAGGGTGACCCCGAGGCACTAGCCAAAAGATATCAATCTGTGTCTGTTGACGTGTATGCCCAAGGTGTCAGAGGAATGGAGGTCTTTGTAGAGGTCAAGGTAAGAACAGAGGACCCAATACAACCAGGGCTACATATATACAGTATCGCCCAGAAGTGAATACACCCCTCACATTTTTGTAAATATTTTATTATATCTTTTCATATGACAACACAGAAGAAATGACACCTAAACCCTATTGGACATCTGTGGGGCATCGTCAAACGGAAGGTGGAGGAGCACAAGGTCTCTAACATCCACCAGCTACGTGATGTCGTCATGGAGGAGTGGAAGAGGACTCCAGTGGCAACCTGTGAAGCTCTGGTGCCCAAGAGGGTTAAGGCCGTGCTGGAAAATAATGGCGGCCACACAAAATATTGACACTTTGGGCCCAATTTGAACATTTTCACTTAGGGGTGGACTCACTTTCGTTGCCAGCGGTTTAGACATTAGAAACCACTTCAAGTCCGGACACTTTCACCCAGGGGCGGACTGACAACTCCTGGGGCCCCCGGGCAATAGGGGATCATGGGGCCCCTGTGTCCTTCCCAAACTCAAAAAAGCCTATGAAAAAGGTATCAGGGGCATCTCATGGGGCCACCTACTGACCCCGGGCCCTCGGGCAATGCTCAAGTTTCCAAATGGTCAGTCCGCCCCTGCTTTCACCCCCTTCCCCCCCCCCCCCCCCCAGGCCAATTTTCAGCTTTCAGCGCTGTCGCAATTTAAATGACAATTGCGCGGTCATGCAACACTGTACCCATATACGTTTTTTAGCATTTTTTTGAGACAGATAAAACTTTATTTTGGTGATATTTATTCACCACTGGGATTTTTTTTTTTTTTTTTTTGCTATATAAATGAAAAAGTTCAAAAAAGTGTTTTTCTTATAAAAATTTGCAAATAAATAATCTTTCTTCATAAATCTTGGCCAAAATGTATTCAGTTATCTTTTTAGTAAAAAAAAAAAAAAATAACTCCAATTAGTTTATAACAAACATTTATAAAAAAAATTTGAAATTATATTTTTTTACTTAATTTTTTTTATATTATTATTTATTTATTTATTTTTAACATACTGTCACCCTAGCAATACAGTGTCACCATGGTGACACTACTACCTGTGGGGGGTTATGAAGATTTCTTTTTTGTTTTTTACACTGATTGCTTTTATACCCATAAAGGCTGTAAAAGCAATAATTTCTCCTTCTCTCTGGCTGCATTCCTGCAGCCATTGAGAAATACTGTGAGAGCTGTGATTGGCCACAGCTTGCCACATGGTACAAGGCTGTTATGAATAGCCCTGTACCATGTGATCTCTGTGATCATTCACAGATTTCACACGTAGTAAGCAATGATGTCAGAAGTAACATCTTGCTTACACCTATTCATGTGATCACTGATTGGTCAATCAGTGATCGCATGATCGGGACCTCACACAGAGGTCCCGTTCAGTGATCGTTGTACACAGATCCCAGGGAGTGCGCACAATCCAAAATGGCGGGCGCCGTTTATGGCATTGCCACCATCTGGCCGTTTATAGAAAGGGGCTGGATGGGAAGTGGTTAATGGCGGCGTGTTGAGTTATTTTGAGGGGACAGCAAATGTACATGTTATACAAGCTGTACACTGACTACGTCACATTGTAGCAAAGTGTAATTTCTTCAGTGTTGTCACATGAAAAGAGAGAATAAAATGGGGTGGACTCACTTCTGGGAGATACTGTATATAAGTATTGGTCGGCTGGCCTTTCCACACACATGAACTTTAATGGCCCCCCAGTCTTAGTCCGTAGGGTTCAATATTGAGTTGGCCCCGCCCTTTCCACGCACATGAATTTTAATGGCCCCCCAGTCTTAGTCCGTAGGGTTCAATATTGAGTTGGCCCCGCCCTTTCCACGCACATGAATTTTAATGGCCCCCCAGTCTTAGTCCGTAGGGTTCAATATTGAGTTGGCCCCGCCCTTTGCAGCTATAACAGCTTCAGCTCTTCTGGGAAGGCCGTCCACAAGGTTTAGGAGGGTGTCTATGGGAAGGTTGGACCATTCTTCCAGAAGCACATTTGTCAGGTCAGGCACTGATGTCGGGGGAGGAGGCCTGGCTTTGTTTTATGTAAAAATGTCCTTTTGGCCTAAAATTGGTGCCATTATACAAATATCAGTCCTTTGTCCTCCCATGAGAATATACAGGATTATACTTGGTTCTTACAAAGTGTACTAATCACTCACATCCACAAAATAAATATGAACGTTTGATAACGAGAAATGTGAAATTGGAAATGATAATGTGCTCGAGACGCCCTTGTTTTTGGTTTACTTTAATAAGAATGAATTAAGTGATTATTAATAAAACTGGGTCATGTCGCAGGAAGCGCCTTGTGCATCTCCTAAGTATCCCAAGTGTAATCCTATCAGCATCCGATAACGAATGTTAGCAATTTACTGAACTGAATGTAAGAGAGGTGAGAACCAACAGAAGCCGGTGATTGTGCTGAACAACACTCCTCTTGTAATTAATCATTTCAAAAGACAAGTGGAGGTTTAGATAAAAAGTCCCCATCACCTACTCCATACATACCCCTTAACTGTCAGTGTTAAAGTGTTACTAAACCCCCCACAGTACAATCAGTCTGTATATGTAAAGCATGCTTGTTATACTCACTGTGGAACCTAAGGGGTTAATCCTCTGCATTGTGCAAAAAGGATGTTTGATCCTGTCTTCTCTGATCCTCTCCTTCTTCCAGTGTCTCCTAAATATCTCCTGATAGAACAGAGGCTTGGGGGCAAGCTGCACATGCTCAGTTTGGTGAGTATTGCTAGAGAGGTTTTTATTTTCTTGGGAGAGTGCATGTGATCAGCACTGTCCAGACAGAGGTTAGGGGTTCTGCATCCTCTTCGTTTAGCTGGGCCAATCCTCCAGCTGCATAGGGAAATGGAACATTTGTGGTAACAAGTGGTATTGTTGCTGCTGCTAAACATACCTAGCTCAGGACTCCTGGTTGTCAGGGAGCTGGCAGCCTCTGGGTTGGGCTGAGAGGAGAAACTGTACCTGGGGGGGGGGGGGTCTGTATTGAGAGGTTTGGCCAAGGGGGTGATCTGCACAGAGGGGGTGGGCTGGGAGTGTCGGCAATGAGGAGGGTTTAGGGCTGTGGGTGAAAATCATTCTTGGGGAATTGAGACTGTTGGAGGAGATTGGTAGTGTGGAGGATATGAGCTTGGGAGAAGGGGGTATGTGTACTGGGTCATTTTTGGTTGTATTTGTACACTTGCCTGTGTGTTATTTCTATCTCCTACACTGTCTGCATTATACACTCCAGACCTCTGCACTCTCTGTGTTACGCACTCCTGACACCAGCACTCTGTGCAATAACCACTCCTGAACTCTGAGCTCTGCGTGATAACCAATCCCATCACCCACCACTCTGTGCATTACACACTCCTGAACCCTGAGCTCTGCGTGATAACCAATCCTCACCCCCACCACTCTGTGCGTTACACACTCCTGAACCCTGAGCTCTGCATAACAACCAATCCTCACCCCCACCACTCTGCATTACACACTCCTGAACCCTGAGCTCTGCGTGATAACCAATCCCATCACCCACCACTCTGTGCATTACACACTCCTGAACCCTGAGCTCTGCGTGATAACCAATCCTCACCCCCACCACTCTGTGCGTTACGCACTCCTTAACCCTACATTCTGACACCTGTGTGATAACCACTCCTGATTCCTGCACTTTGCGCATTACACCATCTTGACAACTGCACTCTGTGCGATAACCACTCCTGAACTCTGAGCTCTGCGTGATAACCAATCCCATCACCCACCACTCTGTGCATTACACACTCCTGAACCCTGAGCTCTGCATGACAACCAATCCTCACCCCCACCACTCTGTGCATTACACACTCCTGAACCCTGAGCTCTGCGTGATAACCAATCCTCACCCCCACCACTCTGTGCATTACGCACTCCTGAACCCTGAGCTCTGCATAATAACCAATCCTCACCCCCACCACTCTGTGCGTTACACACTTCTGAACCCTGAGCTCTGCGTGATAACCAATCCTCACCCCCACCACTCTGTGTGTTACACACTTCTGAACCCTGAGCTCTGCATGACAACCAATCCTCACCCCCACCACTCTGTGCATTACACACTCCTGAACCCTGAGCTCTGCATGACAACCAATCCTCACCCCCACCACTCTGTGCGTTACACACTTCTGAACCCTGAGCTCTGCATGACAACCAATCCTCACCCCCACCACTCTGTGCATTACACACTCCTGAACCCTGAGCTCTGAGTGATAACCAATCCTCACCCCCACCACTCTGTGCATTACACACTCCTGAACCCTGAGCTCTGAGTGATAACCAATCCCAACCCCCACCACTCTGTGCATTACGCACTCCTGAACACTACATTCTAACACCTGTGTGATAACCACTCCTGATCCCTGCACTTTGTGCATTACACCGTCTTGACAACTGCACTCTGTGCAATAACCACTCCTGACCCCTGCATTCTGTGTATAACCAATCCTCACACCACCATCCCACCACTCGTTACGTTACGCACTCCTGACCGTGAGCTCTGCGTGATAACCAAACCCAACCCCCACCACTCTGTGCATTACGCACTCCTGAACTCTGAGCTCTGCGTGATAACCAATCCCAACCCCCACCACTCTGTGCATTACGCACTCCTGAACTCTGAGCTCTGCGTGATAACCAATCCCAACCCCCACCACTCTGTGCATTACGCACTCCTGAACTCTGAGCTCTGCGTGATAACCAATCCCAACCCCCACCACTCTGTGCATTACGCACTCCTGAACTCTGAGCTCTGCGTGATAACCAATCCCAACCCCCACCACTCTGTGCATTACGCACTCCTGAACTCTGAGCTCTGCGTGATAACCAATCCCAACCCCCACCACTCTGTGCATTACGCACTCCTGAACTCTGAGCTCTGCGTGATAACCAATCCTCACCCCCACCACTCTGTGCATTACACACTCCTGAACCCTGAGCTCTGCGTGATAACCAATCCTCACCCCCACCACTCTGTGCATTACACACTCCTGAACCCTGAGCTCTGAGTGATAACCAATCCTCACCCCCACCACTCTGTGCGTTACGCACTCCTGAACCCTGAGCTCTGAGTGATAACCAATCCTCACCCCCACCACTCTGTGCGTTACGCACTCCTTAACCCTACATTCTGACACCTGTGTGATAACCACTCCTGATCCCTGCACTTTGCGCATTACACCATCTTGACAACTGCACTCTGTGCAATAACTACTCCTGACCCCTGAATTATGTGTATAACCAATTCTCACCCCCACCACTCTGTGCATTACACACTCCTGAACCCTGAACTCTGCGTGATAACCAATCCTCAACCCCACCACTCCTCACCACACCACTGACCCCAGTGTGATAACTATTGATCTCTGCACTCTGTGCGATAACAACTTCTGACCCCGCATTTTTGTGTGATAACCATGCCTGACCCCTAAGCTCTGTGTGATAACACTCCTGACTCCTGTCCCCCCCCCCCACCGCTCTGCACATTATGCACTACTGTACCCTGCACTCTGTGCATTACACTGTCTTGCACTTGCAATAACTCTTGTCCCCTGTGCGATGACAACTCTTGTCCCCTGTGCGATGACAACTCTTGTCCCCTGTGCGATGACAACTCTTGTCCCCTGTGCGATGACAACTCTTGTCCCCTGTGCGATGACAACTCTTGTCCCCTGTGCGATAACAACTCTTGTCCCCTGTGCGATAACAACTCTTGTCCCCTGTGCGATGACAACTCTTGTCCCCTGTGCGATAACAACTCTTGTCCCCTGTGCGATAACAAATCTTTTCCCATTGCACTCTGGGCATTATGTACTCCTGAACCCTGCACTCTGTGCGATAACCACTCCTGACCCCTGACACCAGCACTCTGTGGAATAACCATTCCAGAGCTCTGAACTCCATGCTTTATGCACTCCTGTCTCCTGTACTCTGTAAGTCATGCATTCATTGCCCCTGCACTCTGTGTGTTGCACACTCCTGGACCCTCGGCTGTATGCATTAGGAACATTTGACTCCTGCATTCTCTGCGATACCCTCTCCTGACTCCTAATCCTGTGCATTACACATGCTTTACCTTCCCTTACTCCTGCACTCTGTGCGACTTGCACTTATGAGCCCTGCACTCTGTGTATCACGTGTTTCTGTATGTTATACAGTTTTTACCCCTGCACTCTTTGCACTATGCCAGGGGTGGGCAAACTTTTTGACTTGAGGGCCGCAATGGGTTCATATATTGGACCCGGGGGCCGGACCAAGAGTAGATGAATGATGTGTATGTGTCATCCATAGTAAGTATAGTAATATTCCCCCATAGTAAGCATGGTAATTCATCCCCCATATGGTAATTCATCCCCCATATGGTAATTCATCCCCCATATGGTAATTCACCCCCCATATGGTAATTCACCCCCCCTATGGTAATTCATTCCCCATATTAAGTCCCCAAGTCCCCCCTGTGTCAATTCACTTACCTTTGCTCCGCGCGTTCCTCTCGCCGTTCCGGTGTAGCATGAAAATCTGTCTCCTATGAGGATCTGTACCCCTCGACGTATCTGCGCATGTGCCAGTTTCAGGCATTAGCAGCCGATCGGCGATCTCCGGCACATGCGCAGATACGTCGAGGGGGACAGATCCTCATAGGAGACAGATTTTCATACTACACCGGTCTTCAGGGCGGACTGTGAGAGGAGCCTAGCTCCGCGGGCCGGATTAAAAGGTCTGCCGGGCTGTATACGGCCCGCGGGCCGTAGTTTGCCCATTGCTGCACTATGCGATTCTGAGCCCTGCACACTATTGATGGGCCTGAATGTTCCCCCATGTTCGGTTCGCGGTCGAACATTCCAACCTAGTGAAAGTTTGACCACAAACTTTGAACTTAATGCAAGTCTATGGGACTCGAACTTGTAAATTCAAAAGTGCTCATTTTGAAGGCTTATATGCAAGTTATTGGCCATAAAAGGGGTATGGGGATTCGGGGACTGCCACGGGGGACATGAATCAGTGTGAAAAAAAGTGCCATTTTTAAAGAGGAAGTCATTTTTTATTGCTTGAAGTAAAAGAACAATGAAGAATGTCTTTAAATATCATGCCTGGGGGGGGGGGGGGGCTTAACCTCCCTAGCAGTCTGATTATGTCCATGTTTCTGTGCTCAAAGCGGTACCTTTTTTTGCATGGAAATATGTATTTTTTTATTGTAGGCCTGTAATTTTTAGGAATAACTCACTGAATCTGTCTGAACAAGAGTCTAGTAAACATCCCCGGTATGTTAAAATTTGAAACACGAAATCATAAATGATAATTTAATAATCATAAAAAATAATAATATAATAATAAATTTAATTCAATAATATAATCAAACCAAAAACACTGAAATGTGAAATATAGCGCCAAGTTCGCACATCACTGAGCAAAGTCGCAGAATCGTTTTCAGTGTCTGATGAGGAATTTCCCCCACGAATCATTATCACTCAATTCTGCAAGTGGTTCTGATTTCCTATCGCTGTTCTCTAGCCGGTCTAAAACCGCTTTTGACCTAAAGGGATGCTTTTTGGACGCCATGGACGTTTCTCAGTTTCCAGGCAGAAAGAACAGTAAAAATGCAGGCAGGGCGCCGGACAAAGCACTCGGGACAAAATGTATGTGAAATGGTTTGATACAGGAATGTTATACTATGTGATTTTAGTGTATTTAGTGAATGTCACTTTTGGTCATTTTCAAATTTCCCGCCAGTTCTGTCCCCCGTACGTCCCGACGTTGCAGGGAATGGAACCCAGAAGACAGATGCCGGCATCGGCCGGAGGACATTGCCGGGGACACTGCAGGAGGGACATCGCGGGAGCGCAGGACAAGGTAAGTGAAGAAGAGATCCCGGAGCAATGCTGCAGTGTATTCCCGAGTGTAGCTCAGGGTTACCGCTTGTGGTACTAAATCTTTACCCCGAGCTACACTCGGGAATACCACCAGGGAGGCTACACTACCTGCAAAAGGCGCACATTTGTACAATGTATAGAACCTGCTGTAGCAGGACTGACATTTGTTTTAAAAAATTAATTACATTTTTATAACAGACCTTTAGATCTGGTAGGAGGGACACTGGGACCCTGCAGTAAAAGAAAAAACGAAAATGTAAGTGTGCAGTGTTTCCCCTAAAAGCCATACCAGGCCCTTTAGGTCTGCTCTTGGGGCACTTGTCAGAAGGGAAGGGCCAGGAGCACCAGTGGGGGGACTCAAGAAGAGGAGGATCAGCATGAGGACGCAAACCAGACTGGGTGCTTGCACGATACCACACAATGTCCGGGGCAGTCATAAGACACCGCTGGCACAGGAGATTGCCTCCTAGGGATGACCAGACACCAGGGAAGATTCTCCCGTAGGGCCATCCATGTCTCATGCTGGATGTTCAACACTGGGCTCACCCACCAAAACAAGGCCAATGTCATCCTGGAATTCATCTAAGACACAAGAAAAACCAAGAAAAACAACATGAAAACATAAATATCATACGTAATACACATTTTCAAACATACAATATAACGAAATGATAATAGTGCACATCCCCTCAATAACGCCTAATTCAGGCTAATGTCAGAATCTATTGATAATAGAGAACATGAGTGAATCCAAGGGTCACAGGTATCCTAGGAGCTAATCCCATTTGTTTGAGAGAGGGGAATTCATCAGTTTTTACCAGAAATGAATCCCTTTAAAAAAGGGATGAAAAGATATGGCTTCATTTAAGTCTGGAGGGACTGTAGCCTGCATCATATATATCCATTTATGTTCTAATTGGAGGAGGTTCTTGTTCTAATCCCCCCCACGGTCAGGAATATGTATCCGATCTAGAGCAATGAATTTGACTTGAGGTACTCTAGTTATGCACTAATACTGCGTGTCTACCAATGGGGAGATAGCGATTTCCTATTTACATGCTATGAACATGGTTATAAATTCAACGCCAAAATTCCTGTTTGGTCTCGCCGATATAAAATTGCCCGCATTCACACGAAATAAGGTATACTACCCCACTAGTCTGACAGCAAAATGTTTAAGTGTGTAACGAGTCCCATTCGGTAATAACTACTTTTTTCTTATCCACCAAATGACAATATTAAAAATTCCCACTGGGGTAAGTCCCATACTCATGACAATGCTTGTCACTAGACTTCTACTTGTATTCACTGTGGACACTTTTGTCTTGTAGTGAACTGGCCCTTCTAAAAGCTCCATAAAAGGCTTATCCAACATATGTTGCAGAGCTCCATAAATGGAGGAACAAATGAGAAGGGAGGAAAGGAAATTAAAGAAAAAGGGGAAATGGGAAACAAAAAGGGGAAAGAGAAAGGGAAGGAACAAAAGGGAAAGAGAAAGAGAAGGAACAAAAGGGAAAGGGGAAGGGAAGGAAAGGGAAAGAAAAGGAAATGGAAGGGAAAGGAATGGAAATGAATGAAAAAGAAAAGGAAAGAAAAAGGAAAGAAAAGAAAAAGAAAAGGTAAGAAAAATGGGAAAGGGAAAGAAAAAAAGGGAAAGGGAAGGAAAGAGAAAAAGGAAGGGAAATGAAAGGAAAGGAAATGAAATAAAAAGGAAAGGGAAAGGAAAGAAAATGGAAGAAAAGAAAAAGAAAGAAAAAAAGGTAAGGAAATGAAAGGGAAAGGAAAGAAAAGGGAAGAAAAGAAAAAGAAAGGAAAGAAAAGGGAAGAAAAGAAAAAGAAAGGAAATGAAAGGGAAAGAGAAAGAAAAAGGAAAGAGAAAGAAAATGAAAGGTAAAGGAATGGAAATTAAATTAAAAGAAGAGGTAATAAAAAGGAGGAGAGGAAATAAAAAGGAAAGGAAAGGAAAAGAGAAAGGGAAAGAGAAAGAAAAAAAGGGAAAGGGAAGGAAAGAGAAAAAGGAAGGACAGAAAAAAGAAAGAAAGGGAAAGAAAAGGAAAGGAAAATGAAAGAAAAAGAAAATGAAAGGGAAAGGAAAGAAAGAGGAATGGAAATTAAAGGAAAAGGAAAGGAGAGGAAATGAAAGGGAAAGGAAAGAGAAAGGAAAAGGAATGAAAAGGGAAAGGAAAGAGAAAGGAAATTAAAGAAAAATAAAAGGAAAGAAAAAGGAAAGGGAAAGAGAAAGAAAAAGGAATGGAAATGAAAGGAAAAATAAAAGAAATGTAAAGAAGAAAGGAAAGGAAAAAAGAAAGGAAAGAGGAAAGGAAAGGGGAAAGAAAAGCTTTATAAAATGCCCCAATATCACTGTCTTCTCACTTAAAAAAAAATATTTCATGATAATTTAACCTTGTACTATACTTATTTTCCAACCTAAAAAGTTCCTGAAAAGAAAACGTAATTATAAGTGATTATTTTTTCCCCTGTTAATTCAATGTTTCTCTTTCAGTGATAAGTCAACTTCATTACTGGGGAAAAACATATGTGGAATAATTGTCTAAACTATTAAGAAACAATGTCTCTGCATCAGTAATTTCACAGAGGAGAGTCTCGTGTGTTCTCTGCCCTTACAGCAATTAGAGATGGAAATTCACTTCACTGATGTTTTGAATGGAGTCCATTACTTGCTCAGTGAAGGCGGCCATCTTCCCCATGGGAAACTTCCAGTCAACTGTCAATAACCAATGGTTCAGGAAGGCCCAATTCCTGATTTCACTGTTGGTGAAAATTTGCCAGAGTGTTAGCTCTCAATTTCCCTCATAAAGCTGCTTAGGTCAAGTTTGCTTGAAAAAAAGAAGCACTGGAGTTCATTTACTAAAGATGGTGAGTGCAAAATCAGGCTCACTTCTGCATAGAAACCAATTAGCTTCTAACCTCAGCTTGTTCAATTAAGCTTTGGCAATTAAAACCAAAAAGCTGATTGTTTTTTCTGCAGAAGTGAGCCTGATTTTGCACTGTCCAGCTTTATTAAATAAAACGCACTGTGGCGAGGCAAAAAAAACACTAACGTTGTACAGAGCCCATTCCCACCAACATGCTGCCTTGGCTTGCATTGCAATAAACTGAAAAATAAAAAAAAAAAAACACATATGATTTGTCAAAATGCTGCACATTACTATGCACTGCAACACTCCTCCATGTATGGCATTAAAAGAAGTGCCATTTAAGTAAAGTTTTTAAAAAAGCAAATGTTTTCATGTGCAGGAAAGAACAGCCTAGCATTATATTTCTACCAGCTGAGATTTTGACAAAGTTGGAGGCCACTGCTGTTGGAGGAGGAGGAGGTAATAGGGACCTTTACAGAGGATGGTTTAGGTTGATGTATTTGAGGGCTAGGGAGGGGGACTGGGAGGTTGTTAAAGTGTTGCTGAACTTGTCCTTTAACCCCCCTGTCGGTATTCCCGAGTGTAGTTCGGGGTAAAGTTTCAGTACCAAAAGCGGTAACCCCGAGCTACACTCAGGCTTACCATGCGGCGTTGCTCAGGGAGTCCCTGCAGCGCTTACCTTGTCCTTCGCTCCCGCGATGTGTCCCCTGCAGCGTCCCCGACCATGCCGGATGTCGGCATCCGGCTTCTGCGTTCCGGTCGGGACGTACGGGCGCCAGAACCGGTGGCAAATTTAAAATTTAAAAAAAATGTCATTTTTTTAAAAATGATTATTACATAGTAAAACATTGCTGTTTCAAACCATTTCACAGACATTTTGTCCCGAGTGCTTTGTCCTGTCCCCTGCCTGCATTTTGACTGTTCTTTCTGCCTGGAAACTGAGAAACGTCCATGGCGTCCAAAAAGCGTCCCTTTATTTCAAAAGCGGTTTTAGACCGGCTAGAGAACAGTGATAGTAAATCAGAACCACTTGCAGAATTGAGTGATAATGATTCGTGTGGGAAATTCCTCAGACACTGAAAACGATTCTGTGACTTTGCTCAGCGATGTGCAAACTTGGCGCTATATTTCACATTTCAGTGTTTTTGGTTTGATTATATTATTTAATTAAATGTATTATTATTATATTTTTATCATCCGGACGTCCGGCGAGAAGGACGTGCGTCGGCGAGCTCCTGCTCCCCTGGCCCCAATCCGCTGAAATCTGGGCAGCAGCGGACCCTAACGGGGGCCCCACGATCCTTCGGTCCCTGCTCATCAGCCAGGTAAGGCCACTGGACCTTTTTCCCGGACCTCCGGGACTTGCGGCCTACCCGGCACCCGAAGCCGCGGCCTCGATTTCTGGCGCGGCCGACCCGGATCGCCGGGCATCAGCCCAGGCCGCCGCTGCTCTGTTCCCCGGTCCCCGCCGATCAGCCAGCCTCCCCAGGGCCCCCCTCACTGGCCCTGGGTCCATCCCTCCCGACCACCGGGTACCAGCTCGCCCGGAGCAGCCACGTGCTCGTCAGCTCCGGCGCCCCCGCGCCCGATCCGCTGCCATCCGGGCCCCTGAGCCTGCTGCCGATGTCCCCACCAACACCCTGAAGGGGACACAGACACTCCGTCCCTCCAGCGGAGCTCCGGCGGTCCGAAGCGGCTTGAGGCCTACCACGGCACCCGAAGCCGCGGTGTTTCCTGCCGGCCGTGGCTGGAATCGCAGCGGGACGCCTCCGCTCCTCCGGGGAAGCTACTACCACCACCAACGGTCCTCCTAACATAGGAGGGATCCACCTCCACCCCGACGCTCCAGGACATCAGGTACTCCACCAGGGGCACCCACTACCCATCAGGGAGCCCAACCACCATCCCACCGCCAGCCACCAGGGATCCCACCACCCACCGGAAACCCTAACCACCAGGGACCCTTAACCACTATCCCTCCAGGGATCGCTACTAACCCATCAGGGATAGCACGGCCACCATCCCACCAGGGATCCCCTGCCCTCCACCCCACCTGGGACTACCAGCCACCTCCCACTGCGTTTCGGACACTGCTTCGCCATCCCTGACCAGCACCCACCCCGACCCTTCCTGCACCCCGCTCACCCCAACATGCCGCCCGCGCTCCTCCTCCTTGTCCTCCTCTCCTCCATCCCTAAAACCGCCTTCCTCTACTCACCCACCCCCGCTAAGCAGCTCTATATCGCCCCCTCACTTCTCCCCTCTCCCCACTATGGCACCCACCACCTCCTCCTGCTACTCCACTTCCCCGCTGACCCACTTGCCACCACTTTCAGACCCAAGCGCTCCTACACCTCCCGTTCCCACGCCACCTTCCTCACCCTCCTCCTTCTCATATCAGCTGGGGACATCTCCCCAAACCCTGGCCCCTCACCACCTCACACCCCCCCTAGAGCCCCCCCTGCTCACGCCAGCCGACGCGACCCCCTCAACCTCATACATGTACCCCTCCTCCCCATATCTATCCCCCCTCTCTCGGTTGCACTCCTGAATGCCCGTTCGGTTTGCAATAAGCTTACCTCCATCCATGACCTCTTCATCTCCCGCTCCCTCAACCTCCTAGCAGTCACCGAAACCTGGGTACAGGCCACTGACTCCACTTCCCCTGCGGCACTCACCCATGGAGGTCTCATCTGGACCCATTCACCAAGACTGAGCGATCGCAGAGGTGGTGGTGTCGGCTTGCTCCTATCACTGCTTAGCACCTTCCAGGTCCTCCCTAACCCACCCTCTCTTTCCTTCCCCTCCTTTGAGGCGCATTGCATCCGACTCTTCTCACCCACCCCCCTAAGGATCGCAGTGATCTACAGGCCTCCCGGATCCATAGCCCGCTTCCTGGATGACTTCGCCGCCTGGCTCCCCTTCTTCCTCTCCTCTGAGCTACCGACCATCATCCTCGGGGACTTCAACATCCCCATCAACGACAACACCCCGGCTACTTCCCAATTCCTCCACCTAACCTCCTCCTTCGCGCTCACACAGCACACTGAATCCTCCACCCACTTCGGAGGGAACACCCTGGACCTTGTCTTCTCCCACCTCTGTACCCTCAACCAGTTCTCGAACACCCCCTTCCCTCTCTCCGATCACCACCTCCTCACCTTCTCCATCTCCCCTTCCCCCAACTCCCCCCTCAAAAACGCCAAACCATCACCAGCCGCAACCTCCGCAACCTGAACCCGGCCCCCCTCCACTCTGCCGCCGACTGCCTACACGACAGCATCCTCCCACTGTCATGTCCTGACATAGCCACCACCTTGTACAATGACTCACTGTCAGCTGCCCTAGACTCTCTGGCACCCCTAACCACACGCATCATCAAACCCAGACCGCTTCAACCCTGGCAGACCAACAGCACTAAACGCCTCAAACGTCGCAGTCGCGCACTGGAGAGACTGTGGCGCAAAACCAGGTCCCCTCATACTTTCTCCCTCTACAAATCTGCATTTCTTATCTACACCTCCTCCCTCCACGCCGCCAAGCAGGCCTACTTTGTTAACCTAATAAACACCCTCTCCTCCTGCCCCCGCCGACTCTTCTCCACCTTCAACTCCCTGCTCTCCCCCCCCCTCCTCCACTCAGTACCTCTCTCACCGCCCACGAGATTGCCACCCATTTCCACAACAAGATTGACGCTATCCGTAAGGACATAGTCAACTTGCAATCTACCTCCCCACCTAGCCTCCTCGCCCCCGTCACCCCTTCATCTCCCCCCTCCTCTGCCCTCACAACTGCACTGCCCCCCTCCTCTCCCAATGCCTGCCCACCATAACCCCCCCCCCGCACTGCACTCCCTCAGCCCTGTCACTACTGAGGAAGTCGCCAAAGTCCTCTCAAAAGCCCGCCTCACTACCTGCCCCCTGGACCCTATCCCCTCTCAACTCCTCCGGTCACCCCCCTCTTCCCTCATCCGCTCCCTCACCCACATCTTCAATCTCTCCCTCTCTACTGGCGTATTCCCCTCCCCCCTAAAGCACGCGCATATCACCCCCATCCTCAAAAAGCCCTCCCTGGATCCCGCGGACCCCAACAACCTCAGACCCATCTCTCTGCTGCCACTCACCTCCAAGCTCCTTGAACGCATAGTCTACGATCGCCTAAGCGCCCACCTTACAGACAATAATCTCCTTGACCCTCTACAGTCCGGCTTCCGTCCCCTACACTCCACCGAAACTGCCCTCCTCAAAATCACTAACGACCTACTCAACGCCAAAGCCAAGGGCGACTACTCTGTCCTCCTTCTCCTGGACCTCTCTGCGGCCTTCGACACAGTTGACCACCCCCTCCTCCTTAATAAACTACTCTCCCTTGGAATCGGAGATACTGCTCTCTCTTGGTTCTCATCCTACCTATCCCGACGCTTCTTCAGTGTCACCTACAATGGTGCCACCTCCCCCTCCCTCCCCCTCTCTGTTGGGGTCCCCCAAGGCTCTGTCCTTGGACCCCTTCCCTTCTCCATCTACACCTCCTCCCTGGGCAAACTCATACAATCTCACGGCTTCAACTATCACCTCTATGCTGACGACACCCAAATCTACCTCTCCACCCCTCACCTCACCCCCACTATCTCCGCCCGCATCACTCACCTCCTAAATGACATCTCAGACTGGATGTCACTACATTTCCTCAAGCTCAACCTCTCCAAAACCGAGCTCCTCATCTTTCCCCCTGCCAACACCCCCCCCCCATCCTATCCATCATCACCAACAACTCCACTATCACTCCCGCCCTGCAAGCCAAAGTCCTTGGCGTCATTCTTGACGCGAACCTCTCCCTCCAACCGCATGTCAAATCACTCACAAACACATGCAGGCTCCATCTTCGCAACATTGCCAAGATACGCTCCTTCCTCACCCCAGACACCACCAAACTTCTAGTACACTCCCTCATCATCTCACCCCTTGACTACTGCAACTCCCTCCTCACTGGCCTACCCAAGTGCAGGCTCTCCCCGCTCCAGACCATCCTGAACTCAGCTGCCAGACTCATCCACCTCACCACCCGCTCCACCTCTGCCACCCCCCTCTGCCTCTCCCTCCACTGGCTCCCGATTGCCCAACGCATCAAATTTAAACTCCTAACCCTGACCTACAAAGCCGTTCACAACACTGCCCCTGACTACCTCACCAACCTGATCACCAAGTACCACCCTACCCGTACCCTTCGCTCCTCACAGGACCTCCTTCTATCCTGCTCCCTGGTCTCCTCCTCCCATGCACGACTGCAGGACTTCTCCAGGTCCTCCCCCATCCTCTGGAACTCACTGCCCCAATCCATCAGACTGTCGCCTTCCCTATTCACATTCAGGCGCTCCCTCAAAACCCATCTCTTCAGGGAAGCCTACCCCACCCTCACCTAACGGCCATCCTCCCTCATTCCTCCCACCACTTCATCCCCCTCAGCCACTTCCTACTGTACCTTTACCCCCTCCCTCCTAGATTGTAAGCTCGTAAGAGTAGGGCCCTCTTACCCCTCGTACGTTGTTTGTTGTTGTTGTACTGTGCCATGTATTGTCCCCCCTATTGTACAGCGCTGAGCAAACCCTTTGGCGCTATATAAACTCGTAGTAATAATAATAATAATAATAATTATATTATTATTTTTTATGATTATTTATTAAATGATAATTTTTGATTTCGTGTTTCAAGTTTTATCATACCCGGGATGTTTACTAGACTCTTGTTCGGACAGATTTCAGGGAGTTATTCCTAAATTACAGGCCTACAATAAAAAAAATACATATTTCCATGCAAAAAAATGGTACCGCTTTCAGCACCAAAAATCTGAAATAATCATACCGCCAGGGAGGTTAACCATGTCGAGTCTTGTACTTGTATATCCTTTATGGACTAGAGCAATTTTCACATTTCTACTATAGGCAGTTGTGTATTTAGGTTTTGTGCTGATCTAGGCAACACAAAAATTGTCGACCTTCTACCTCCCTGCCGAGAGAGCTTGACACCGACCAACATCACAGCACCGCCAAGAGAGCCTTCCAATAATACCTGCTAAAACCCACCCTCCCTCCCGCCGGATTAGAAAGCCTTCCACTAACACCCCCCCCCCCCCGGCTGAAAGAGCCTTCCACTACCACCGCCCCAATACACTTGCTACCACCCCCCTCCCCCCCAGCGACAAAGTGAAAGAAAGACACACATCTTCACAGCTCCAGACATCCCCAGGAACGAGAGTTGGGTTCTGCATACACTGTCAAGCAGCCCACAGCCTCTCTTGGATCCCATCTGGTCCCCATGCTGCATGTGTCCCTTTTTCTGGTAGTTTCAGTGCAGTCACCCTTAAGACACACAGAACTGGGCTTGGCCACACCCCTCTCACTGGCTGTGATTGACAACAGTGGAAGCCAATGGCTCCTACTGCTATCTCTCAGCCAATAAGGAGGCAGAGAACCTGTAGAGCAGTCACTCTCGTGTACATCGCTGGATCAAGATCAGGCTCGGGTGAGTATTAGAGTGGCTAAGGGGGGGAGCTTCATACTTCAACCTTAGAATCATTTTAATGTTTAGATCTTGCAGCACTGGGGTGCTTGGTTTAAATCCTGGATGAACACTACCTACAGTATTTGAGGGCTAGGGAGGGGGACTGGGAGGTTGTTAAAGTGTTGCTGAACTTGTCCTTTAACCATGTCAAGTCTCGTACTTGTATATCCTTTATGGACTAGAGCAATTTTTACATTTCTACTATAGGCAGTTGTGTATTTAGGTTTTGTGCTGACCTAGGCAACACACACCACCTTTAAGACACACAGATCTGGGCTCGGCCACACCCCTATCACTGGCTGTGATTGACAACAGTGGAAGCCAATGGCTCCTACTGCTATCTCTCAGCCAATAAGGAGGCAGAGAACCTGTAGAGCAGCCACTCTCGTGTACATCGCTGGATCAAGATCAGGCTCGGGTGAGTATTAGGGTAGTTAAGGGGGGAGCTTCATATTTCAACCTTAAAATCATTTTAATGTTTAGATCTTGCAGCACTGGGGTGCTTGGTTTAAATCCTAGATGAACACTACCTGCATGGAGTTTTCTGTGTGCTTGTGTAGGTTTCCACCAGTTGCTGCATTTTCCTCCCACACTCCAAAGCTATGCCGGTGGACTATTTGTCTCCTGTCCAAATTGGACCTAGCATGTGTGTGTATGCTTACGAGATGAAGACTATAGATAATATGGATTGTACGCTCCTTGAGGGAAGCTCAAAGAAAACTAAATAAAAAAATTTCAGGAGGGTGACTCAAAAAACACTGAAGCCCAGTAGACACCATGGGAAAATAGGACGACCAATGATCCGATTCTCCAAGAAAGTGTATATCATGATGTAGTCGGAATGGTATTGACTTATAAGAAAATTCTCAGCTGACAAAGGCCAACAACTGTAGGCAAACATAGCTATGTACTGTCGTAGTAGAAGAGAAATTGTAGGGTCGTTCTTTGCTTCTGATCATGCACGTTATGTTCTATTTAATTATTTCTGTGTGATTATTGTACACATTAAACAAAAATCTCTTACAATAAAAATTTTTAGCTTGCATCCTTGGTTTCTGTTGTCCGAAAATCAGAATTGGTTGTCAAAAGCTGTATACTAATGATAAGATAATCAGCCGATTGTTCCTTGTATGGGCCATGAAACTGGACAAGGAACCTAGTAATTGTTTAGAAGGCGTTCAGCACTGCCAGCTTCCATATTTCTCTTTCTAGTTTTCCTCTATTAAACATAAGTAGACCATGTTAGTATCTTGTAGCGTTAGAAGTAAATCAATAAAGCTGTTTTGTTGTGGGTCATCCTTTTTGGATAATGAATTCAAAGACAGATACAGAAGGAGGAAATGGTTTGGTCATTTTCTTTCCTCTTTTTCACTTTCGTACAGATAATTTGCTGTGTGGGAGTGAAACTCGTAGGCAGAGAAGAACAATTTCTGGAAGCGAGCTCATCTATTATAGGTTCTCTTCCATTGTGGACTGCTTATCCCTTTTATTACGGCCAAAGGTTCACCTATTGCAGCCCCGAAGAGCAATTAGATGTTTGTTTAAAAGACAATATAAAAGGTAAACCATACTTTCACCCATAGGGGCACACGACATGAAGAGCATGCTTCTGCTAGGTTAATTTCAAAACACTGAGAGTCTTATAAATGATAGGAATTGTTTATTTTCTCTAAGTTACAATTACCTGTAATAGTTCTAAATGGGGGGATAATTTTATTAAACGATAAATATCAGCATTTTGAGGGTTTACAGAGTTCAAGTAATCTGGGCAGCTGATGCGTTTCGAGACAGACACACAGAATCTTTTCTTCAAAGGTGCCTAGATGCTGTACAGGACAAAATACCCTGTGTGGATGGACTGATGAAGGAAAACTGCCAACATTTAAAATTAACCTCTTGCCGTCCGCCTGCTGTTTATAAACGGCAGGGCGGTGGCAGTCCAAGGTCGGGTTGCCGTTCCTAAACGGCACCCGCCTTTTCTAGCTGTGCGCGCTCCCTAGGAGCGCGCACCACCGCGATCCGGTGTCCGCTGTGTCCTCCGGACACAGTGAAACACCGATCGTCGGACGGGACCTCTGTACGAGGTCCCGGTCATGTGATCACTGATTGGCGAATCAGTGATCACATGCAAAGTAGTAAGCAAGATGTCACTTGTGACATCATTGCTTACTACGTGTGAAATCTGTGAATGATCACAGAGGTCACATGGTACAAGGCTATTCACAACAGCCTTGTACCATGTGACAAGCTGTGACCAATCACAGCTCACTCAGTATTTCTCAATGACTGCAAGAATGCAGACAGAGAGAAAGAGAAATGATTGCTTTTACATCCTATATGGGTGTAAAAGCAATCAGTGTAAAAAAAAAAAAAAAATCTTCATCACCCCCCACAAGTAGTACAGTGTCACCATGGTGACACTGTACTGCTAGGGTGACAGTATGTAAAAATAAAAATAAAAAATATAAAAAAAAATAAAATAAAAATGTAAAAAAAAAATGTTTAAAAATTATAATGTTTGGTTATAAACTAATTTGGATTTTTTTTTTTTACTAAAAAAAAAACGGAATAAATTTTGGCCAAGATTTAGGATGAAATATTATTTATTTGCAAAATTTTATAAAAAAAAACATTTTTTTTCAAAATTTTTGGACATTTTCATTTACATAGTAAAAAAAATAAAAATCCCAGCGGTGAATAAATACCACCAAAATAAAGCTTTATCTGTCTCAAAAAAATGGTAAAAAATTCATATGGGTACAGTATTGCATGACCGCGCAATTGTCATTCAAAGTGTGATAGCGCTGAAAGCTGAAAATTGCCCTGGACAGGAAGGGGGTAAAAGTGTCCGGACAGGAAGTGGTTAAGACATATTTGCTGTCGCCATCTCCAAAAATCACACTGGACGGGACCATGGAGGAATTTCTTACTGCTTCGGGCAGCTCCCAAGGGTGGCCAGAGGGGGCATCATGGGGGCTTGGCAAAGGAAAGTTATATATCCTTCAATGGTTCTTAGCAAAGAGTCTATATATGGGAAAAGGACTGGACTAGGATCCAAATTAATTTAAATAAAAGGCTTCCATATATTGGATTTGGAAGGATTTGTTTACAGCCAAACATATGAGCTCCCTCTACACCAGGGTATGTATACCTTCCATTACAAAATAGCTAATGTTTAGCATAGAATGAATGTACAAGAGAGAGACTGGACTAGGATCCAAAATTGCAAAAAAGGCTTCCGTGTGTTAAATTTGCATCCAAGTATGTGAGCTACCAGGGCTACCAGGGCATATATAGCTTCCATCACAAAATGGTTCATGTCCTGAGGAGGATAATTTGGCCTGTCCGGTACTGGCACAGCTTGACCTAATCATTTGACTTAATATAATACATTGTTACTCCTCACTCTAAGTACTGAAAACAAGTCAACAGTAGATGGAAGGAATAATCCATGTCCTGAGCTTAGGAGGAACCAGTGGTTGGGCGGGGGGGTATGTATATATATATATACACAGTATCCCTGTCAAAATCATGCCACCTCAACCTCTGCAACATCTCCAGAATATGCCCCTTTTTAACCAATGCCTCTACAAAGCTCCTAATTCACTCCCTGGTCATCTCTCGCCTCGATTACTGCAACTCCCTCCTCATTAGCTTACCTATACATAGGCTATCCCCCCTCCAGTCCATCATGAATACTGCTGCCAGGCTCATCCACCGTACCAACCGTTCAGTGTCTGCTACCCCTCTCTGCCAATCCCTCCACTGGCCTCCACTCAGTGTCCTCCACCCCTCTCTGCCAATCCCTCCACTGGCCTCCACTCAGTGTCCTCCACCCCTCTCTGCTAGTCCCTCCACTAACCTCCACTCAGTGTCCTCCACCCCTCTCTGCCAATCCCTCCATTGGCTTCCACCCCTCTCTGCCAATCCCTCCACTGGCCTCGATTCAGTGTCCTCTACCCCTCTCTGCCAATCCCTCCACTGACCTCCACTCAGTGTCCTCTACCCCTCTCTGCCAATCCCTCCACTGGCTTCCACTTAGTGTCCTCCATCCCTCTCTGCCAACCCCTCCACTGGCTTCCACTCGCCCAATGAATAAAATTCAAAATACTAGCAGCAACTTACAAAGCCATCCACAACTCTGCCCTCAGCTACATCACCAACCCGGTCTCAAAATATCAGCCAAACTGCTCTCTTCGATCCTCACAAGACCTTCTACTCTCTAGTTCCCGTGTCACCTCCTCCCATGCTTGCCTCCAGGACTTCTCCCGTCCTATGGAACTCCCTACCCCAATCTGTCCGGCTGTCTCCTAATCTATCCACCTCTAGATGATCCCTGAAAACCTCTCTTTAAAGAAGCCTATCCTGCTTCTACCTAGTAAACCGCCATTTATTTCCTCCATCAGCTCATCACCCCACAGCTATTACCTTTTGTATCACTCAACCCTTCCTCCTAGATTGTAAGTTCTAACGAGCCGGGCCCTCTGTGTCCTCTTGTACTAAATTGTATTGTAACTGTAATGTCTGCCTGCATTTTGTAAAGTGCTGAGCAAACTGTTGGCGCTATATAAATCCTGTATAATAATAATTATATATATATATATATATATATATATATATAGTATATGAAATCCATGGAATTAACTGATTTTCTGTAGTAATTTGCCATAAAATGAGATCCAATCCTCATCTACGTCACAACAATAGACATACTTAATGTGCTTAAGCTGATGACGCACAAAGATTTCTAATTTCTCGTGTCATTATTGAACACGCTCATTAAATATTCACAATGCTGGAGGAAAAATACTGTAAGTAAATCCATATTACTTCAACAAAAGCTAATTGGGGTCAGTAGTTTGCACATCTGGAATCCAATCAATGAAATGAGTTTGAAGATGTGGTTTTTAGTTACATGGATTGATAAAAGACACTCAGACATTTTAAGATAGCTGTTCATAAGAAGCATTAGCTGAAATGAACCATGCCTCACAAGACAAAAGAGCTCTCTGAAAACACACGGTCAAGAGTAGTTGATCTGCATAAGCCTGTAAAGGGTTACAAACAGGGGCAGACTGACCATTTGGGAACTCGGGCACTGCCCGAGGACCCTGGGTCAGTAGGGGGCCCCATGAGATGCCCCTGGTAACTTTTTCATAGGCTTTTTTGGGTGTAGGTGAGGACACAGGGGCCCCATGATTCCATATTGCCCGGGGGCCCCATGAGTTGTCAGTCCACCCCTGGTTACAAAGCAATCTCAAAGTGTTTAAGTGTCCATCAGTCAATAGTTAGACAAATTGTCTATAAATGAAGAGTCTTTAGTACTGTGGCTACTCTTCCTAGAAGTGGGCACCCAGCCAAGATGACTCCCAAGTCACAACGCAGAATCCTCGATGAGGAAAAGAAGAACCCATGAGTATTAGTTAAAGGTCTGAAGACATCACTGAAACTGGAAAACATCCCTGTTCATGAGTCTACCATACACAAGTCTTTGAAACAGGCAGGGTGTACATGGCAGAACACCACAGAGGAAGCTGCTACTGTTACATAGTTAGTCTGGCTGAAAAAAGACAAAAGTCCATCCAGTTCAACCATAGAAAAAAAAATGTATAATCCTATACCCACAGTTGATCCAGAGGAAGGCAAAAAAAAAAACTCAGCAAAGCATGATCCAATTTGCTTCTGCTGGGAAAAAAAATCCTTCCTGATCCCCTGAGAGGCAATCGGATATTCCCTGGATGTACTTTACCTATAAATGTTATATCCAGTTATATTCTGTGTATCCAAGAAAGAATCCAGGACTTTTTTGAAGCAATCCAGTGAGCTGGCCACAACCAACTCTTGAGGAAGTCTATTCCACATTTTCACAGCTCTTACTGTGAAGAAACCTTTCCGTGTTTGGAGATGAAATCTCTTTTCCTCCAGACATAAAGAGCGCCCCCTTGTCCTCTGTGATGACCTCAGGGTGAATAACTCTACACCGAGTTCACTGTATGAACCACTGATGTATTTATACATGGAGATCATATCCCCCTTATGTATTATACATGGAGATCATATCCCCCCTTATGTATTATACATGGAGATCATATCCCCCCTTATGTATTATACATGGAGATCATATCCCCCCTTATGTATTATACATGGTGATCATATCCCCCCTTATGTATTATACATGGTGATCATATCCCCCCTTATGTATTATACATGGAGATCATATCCCCCCTTATGTATTATACATGGAGATCATATCCCCCCTTATGTATTATACATGGAGATCATCATATCCCCCCTTATGTATTATACATGGTGATCATATCCCCCTTATGTATTATACATGGAGATCATATCCCCCCTTATGCATTATACATGGAGATCATACCCCCCTTATGTATTATACATGGTGATCATATCTCCCTTATGTATTATACATGGAGATCATATCCCCCTTATGTATTATATATGGAGATCATATCCCCCCTTATGTATTATACATGGTGATCATATCCCCCCTTATGTATTATACATGATGATCATATCCCCCCTTATATATTATACATGGAGATCATATCCCCCCTTATGTATTATACATGGAGATCATATCCCCCCTTATGTATTATACATGGAGATCATATCCCCCCTTATGTATTATACATGATGATCATATCCCCCCTTATATATTATACATGGAGATCATATCCCCCCTTATATATTATACATGGAGATCATATCCCCCCCTTATATATTATACATGGAGATCATATCCCCCCTTATGTATTATACATGGAGATCATATCCCCCTTATGTATTATACATGGAGATCATATCCCCCTTATGTATTATACATGGTGATCATATCCCCCCTTATGTATTATACATGGAGATCATATCCCCCCTTATGTATTATACATGGAGATCATATCCCCCCTTATGTATTATACATGGAGATCATATCCCCCCCTTATATATTATACATGGAGATCATATCCCCCCTTATGTATTATACATGGAGATCATATCCCCCTTATGTATTATACATGGAGATCATATCCCCCTTATGTATTATACATGGTGATCATATCCCCCCTTATGTATTATACATGGAGATCATATCCCCCCTTATGTATTATACATGGAGATCATACCCCCCCTTATGTATTATACATGGAGATCATATCCCCCTTATGTATTATACATGGAGATCATACCCCCCCTTATGTATTATACATGGAGATCATATCTCCCCTTAATCTCCTCTTCTCAAGAGCACCTTGGCAAACCACAGTGCTAATGGGACAATGTTTTGTAAAAAGTTGAATTGTTGGGGGAGAATACTCAGCACTATGTATGGCACAAAAAGGGCAGAGCTTACCAACTTCAAAACATCAACTCAACAGTGAAGTATGGTGGAGGACACATTATGATTTGGGCTTGCTTTGCTTTCTCAGGGCCTGGACCACTTGCCATCATCAAGGGGAAAATGAATTCCCAAGTTTACCAAAATATCCTACAGGATAATGTCAGGGTGGCTGTCCTCCAGCTGAAAAATAGTAGAAGTTAGGAGCAGGGGCGGACTGACAACTCATGGGGTCCCCAGGCAATAGGGGATCATGGGGCCCCTGTGTCCTTGCCCAAACTCAAAAAAGTCTATGAAAAAGGTACCAGGGGCATTTCATGGGGCCCCCTACTGACCCCGGGCCCTCAGGCAGTGCCTGAGTTTCCAAATGGTCAGTCCGCCCCTGGTTGGGAGATGTAGCAGGACAATAACCCGAAGCATCAAAGTAAATCCACCACGGACTGGCTTCAGAAAAAGAAAATGAGCCTTTTGGAGTGGTCCTGTCAGTGCCCAGACCTTAACCCCATAGAAATGCTGTGTAAGAACCTCAAGAGAGCCATTCGCACCAGGCATCCTACAAATGTGTCTGAGTTGAAGCAGTTTTTTAAAGAGGAATGGTCAAAAATTCCTCTTGAAGATGCAGCAGGACAATAACCCGAAGCATCGAAGTAAATGCACCACAGACTGGCTTCGGTAAAAGAAGATGAGCCTTTTGGAGTGGTCCAGTCAGTGCCCAGACCTTAACCCCATAGAGTTGAAGCAGTTTTTTAAAGAGGAATGGTCAAAAGTTCCTCCTGAACATTGTGCAGGTCTCATCCAGAGCTACCGAGAGCACTTGCTTGAAGTCATTGCTGGGGTTCGACCAGCTATTTCCTCCGGCACTGTAAATATTTAATGGGGATGTTCAATAAAGGCACAAGAAATTAGATTACTTGTGTGTTAGCAGCTTAAGCACGTTGTGTTTGTCTATTATATTATGACTTTTATGAGGAGCAGATCACATTTTATTATTATTATACAGTAATTATAAAGCGCCAATAGTTCGCTCAGCGCTGTACATTACAAAGGGGGACAGAACATGTGACAGAATAATACCAATACAATGCAAAACATGAGGGGATCGAGGGCCCTGCTCTTTCGTGCTTACAATCTAGGAGGGAGGGGATTGTGGCACAGGAGGAGATAGCTGTGGGGGATGGGGTGGTAGGAAGAGTGGAGGAGGTCGGCAAGTTAGCAGAGCGCAGGGTAGGCTTCCCTGAAGAGGTGGGTTTTCAGGGTGCGCCTAAAGGAGAGGAGAGTAGGTGATAATCTGATGGGTTGGGGCAGGAAGTTCCAGAGGATGGGTGACACCCTGGAGAAGTCCTGAAGGTGGGCATGGGAGGAGGAGACCAGGAAACTAGAGAGAAGGAGGTCTAGTGAGGAGCGGAGTGTGCGTGTTGGGTGGTACTTGGATATTAGGTCAGTGATGTAGTTTGGGGCAGTATGGTGGATGGCTTTGTATGTCAGTGTTAGGATTTTGAATTTGATCCGTTGCGCAATCGGAAGCCAGTGGAGGGATTGGCAGAGGGGGGTGGCGGAGATGGAGCGGTTGGAAAGGTGAATGAGTCTGGCAGCCGTATTCAGGATGGACTGAAGCGGGGATAGCCAGCGGCGAGGCAGGCCAGTGAGGAGGGAGTTGCAGTACATTTTATGGCAAATTACTGCAAAAAAACAGTTAATTCCAAGGGGTTCACATACTTTTTCTTGCCAAAAAAAAACCTTTCAATCGAAAACTTTTTCAAACAGTTAAATGGTCATTAGAAATGATAAAACAATTTTTCTTACTTTGAATAACAGGAAATGAGCTTGTTTGGCATTAACGGCATGCAGGTCCTCATTTTATTTGCTTTCCATCTCAGCCGGGATAAGTCCATGTTGCTTAGTTATAAAATGAAAAGCCTCTCTTTACCATGACAACTCGGCTTTTGTTGCCAGCATTCTAGCTGCTGGCCAGAAGGACAAACACAAAACCGTGCGTCACGCGGTCATTTAGACCCAGTCCTGTGGAAATGTCATTCACAAAATAGTACATCAGAGGTAAGGCTGCCCAAAATGCACTAGATTTTGAGAGATGCAAACAAAAAAAAAAAAAACGAAATTTTTTCCAAGTTGTGGCTTGTCTCTTGTCATTCGATCATTGATTACATTCTTTATTTCTTGTTTTAATCAACTGGAGCCAAAATCTTGGATGCGAACAGCAATAAAGATGAATTGTACACAGGTTTGTAGTAGAGATGGGCCGAACACACCCCCTGTTCAGTTCGCGGTCGAACATTTGAACCTACCAAAAGTTGGACCGCAAACTTCGAACAGGGACAATTCACGAGGCGGCATCATACCGCATCTAAGTATATGGTAAGATATCGCACAGCTACTATAATACGGCATGAGTTATATTATGAAGTCATGCAGTATTTTAGTAGTGAGCAGGGGCGGACTGACAACTCATGGGGCCCCCCGGGCAGTAGGGGATCATGGGGCCCCTGTGTCCTTGCCCAAACTCAAAAAAGCTTATGAAAAAAGGTACCAGGGGCATCTCATGGGGCCCCCTACTGACCCTGGGCCCTTGGGCAGTGCCCGAGTTTCCAAATGGTCAGTCCACCCCTGGTAGTGAGAACATTCTTTAATCACTAGGGGACCACCCACAGTCCATATACTATGGCAAAGTGGCCCCTGTGCGCAGGATCACATTCATAAACGTCATCCTGTTTACGTGCTAGGGGGCGCGCGAGGCGTGTGACCACCCTACCCGTGGCACCAATTGCGGCCACGGGTGTCACTCACCGGGTCCCAGCAAACACTGACAGGGAGCACAGCTGCATTGTTTTCAATGCAGCTCTCCTCCCTGTCAGTTTCCAGCACACTGTTTGGGAGAGCAAAGCTTCGCTTTCCAGATCAGTGTGTTCCTGTGAAGGACACACACCCCGCCAACTAGTAAACCACTCCACTCACACAGTTAACCCTTTGATTGCCTAAAAATGTTAACCCTTTCCTCCCCAGTGTCATTAGTACAGTGTCAGTGCTTTTTTTTTTGCACTGGTCACTGTATTGGTGTCACTGAGGATGTTAGTGACCCCAAGTCAGTCCCCCCCAGTGTCAGAATGTCCGCCGCAGTCCCGCAGTCCCTCCATAAGTCGCTGATTGCTGCCATAAGTCGCTGATCGCCACTATTATTAGTATATAGGAAAAAAAATCCAGTATCTATACCGCCATTTGTGCACACTATAACTTTCATGTAAACCAACAAATTTACACATAACGGGATTTTTTTTTAGCAAAGACTTCGCAAAATACATTTTGGCCTAAATTTATGACTAAATTTGATTTTTAAATTTTTTTACTGGACATGTTTTATAACAAAAAGTCCAAAATATTGTTTTTTTCTCAAAATTGTCGGACTTTCTTTTTTATAGCGCAAAAAATAAAAAACGCACAATCAAATACTACTGAAAGAAAGTTCAATTCCTGGGGAAAAAAAGATGTAACTTTTATTTTGGTGCAGCATTACATGCAATTGTCAGCTAAAATAACGCAGCGCCGTAACACAAACCGCTTCTTTAATGTTTCAGCTGTCAGTGGGGTTCCACGCTGGCAGCTGAATGTCAAAAGAATTGTCAGCATTGCCCGACAATTCAAATATTTTTTTTAAAAAATGGCGTGGGGTCCCCCTTCCCATCCATACCAAGCCCTTTGGGTCTGGTATGGATTTTGAGGGGAACCCCCACGCCAAAATTAAAAAAAAAGGCATGGGGTTCCCCCCCAAAATCCATACTGAACCCTTATCTGAGCATGCAGCCCGGCAGGTCAGAAAAGGGGGGGGACGAGCAAGCGCCCCCCCTCCTGAACCATACCAGGCCACATATTCTCAACTTGGGGGGTAGCTTTGGGACAGGGAGGCTCCCCGCCAAAGCACCTTGTCCTCATGTTGATGGGGACAAGGGCCTCTTCCCCACTACCCTAGCTGGTGGTTGTGGGGGTCTGCGGGGGGGGGCTTATCAGAATCTGGAAGCCCCCTTTAACAAGGGGCTCTCGGATCCCAGCCCCCCTATGTGAATGAGCATGGGGTACCTGGTACCGCTACCTGCGTTCACATTAGTATAGTGTCCCCAAAAACACTGCGTTAATGGGATCAGCCCCATGGACTGAATGACAGAAAAAGAACATTTCATGTGTGCCCACCATTAGAAGTGGTTGAATGCAGGGCGGTATATTCTAATGGTGGGCATGCCACACACTTTTCTGGCAGAGATTTCTTCTCTTTTTTTTCATTCAGCCCACAGGCTGCATAAAAAAAAAAAAAGAACATAGCATATACACCCAACAAGGACCAGCAACATACTGGTACATCACTGGACTTTGAATGGTTATACCAGGATGATGCCTACAGCTGCAGGCATCATCCTGGTATTGTTTTTTTCGGCAGGCGATCGGCTTTCATGTAAAAGCAATCCTAGTGGCTAATTAGCTGCAGGATTGCTTTTACAAGCAGCGGGAGAGGATGCTCCCCCTCCCCCGCTGCCTTCCATGGCCTTTTCGGGCAGTCTCGTGCCATCGGGGGAACCTGAGAATGCAGCCGGTGTTTCTGCCAGCTGACCATAGAGCTGATTGGAGACCGGAATGGCTCCAATCTTCTCTATAGTCTAAGAAATCGGAAGCTACGAGCATTTCATCACTTGAGTTTTGCAGGATATAAACAGCGCCGTTTGTAAATTGGGAGAGCATCTGATCACACCGATCTTGGTGAGGTTAGATAATGTAAGCGTAGAGGAGAGATCTAGAGCCTGATAGACCCCAGATTTCTCAAAAAAGAATATATGACAATGCTCATTGAAGTTAGAGGGGATATTTGCATTCCGTGTGATAGCATTAAAAGTGAAAAAAATGAAAGGGACAGTGTAAATATAATTTAAAAAATCAAATTAGAAAAAAAAAAAAAAAAAGGACCCTCGTCCCCTCCACTCGTGCACCTGCCTACGCGAGCGTTGACCCTGTGCCAATATGTAAACAGCAGTTGCGCCATGCATGTGAGGTATCACCATGAACATCAGATCAAGGGCAGTAATTCTAACACTAGACCTCCTCTGTAAATCTAAAATGGTAGCTTGTAAAGGCTTTTAATATGTTGCCCATGGATATTAAAAATGTATGCAGTTTGCCGCCATTGCACGGGGCATGCACAGTTTTAAAGAGTTTGGTATCTCTTTACTCGGCATACCATCATCTTTTATATTTTACCAAATAATTCACCAATATATTGTGTATTTGCGCATTAAAAGTAAAAAAAGTGTATTATTTTGAAAAAATTTGCGTTTGAAAAATCGCTGCGAGAGCAATATGTGACATAAAAAAATGACAGCACCCACCATTTTATTCACTAGGGTGTCTGCTTTAAAAAATATATATAATGTTTGGGGGTTCAAAGTAATTTCCTAGCAAAATATACTGATTTTTTTCATGTGAACAAAAAGTGTCAGAAAAGGCTTGGTCTTCAGGTGGTTAGAAGAGTGAGTGATGTGTGGCATAAACCTCTAATGCTGGGCATAAAATGCCCCCACCCCCCATAACGACCCCTTTTTGGAAAATAGACACCCCAAACTATTTGCTGAGAAGCATGTTGATAGAAGAATTTATTTATTTTACCACAAGTTTTTGGAAAATGACAAAAAAAAAATATATATTTTTTTTTTTTACACAAAATTGTCACTTAAATGATTTATTGCTCACACATGTCATGGGTATATGTGGAATTATTCCCCAAAATACATTCTGCTACTTCTCCCGAGTATGGGGGTACCACATGTGAGGGACTTTTTGGCAGTCTAGCCAAGTACAGAACCCCAAAATCCAATAAGCACCTTCAGGCTTTTAAAGGGCTTTATTTCCTCATTACACTTCCAGACTACCTATCACAGTTTCGGAGGCCCTGAAATGCCAGGATAGGACCTAACCCCCCAAATTACCCCTTTTTGGAAAGTAGACACCCCAAGGAATTTGATAAGAAGCATGGTATTTTGTAGATCTCGTTTGTTGCCACAAATTTTTGGAAAACGAAGAAAGAAAACAAAAACTTTTTTTTTTCATTTTTTATATTTCAAAACCTTGTGAGAAAAAATGAGATCTGCCACCATGTCACCATGCCTCTTTTTAAATTCCTTGGGGTGTCTACTTTCCAGAAAGGGGTCATTTGGGGGGTTTTGATGCTATCCTGGCATTTCAGGGCCTCCGAAACTGTGATAGGTAGTGAGGAAGTGAATTGAGGAAGTTACGCACCATCAGGCTTTCAAAGTGGTCATTGGATTTCAGGCTCCTGTATGTGGCTAGGCTCCCAAAAAGTCTCACACACGTGGTATCCCCATATTCGGTAGAAATAGCAGAATGTATTTTGCGGTGTAATTCCACATATACCCATGACTTGTGCAAGAAATATATAATTTAAGTGACAACTTTGTGTAAAAAAAATGTTTTTTTAATTTTCCAATAACTTGTGGAAACAAAATAAATCTTCCGTGGACTCAACATGCCTCTCAGAAGATAGCTTAGGGTGTCTACTTTCCGAAAAATGCGAAAAATAAAAAGTGCACAGGTGATCAAATACCACTGAAAGAAAGCTCTATTTGTGTGAAAAAAGGACATACATTTCATTTATGTACCGTCTTGCATGACCGCGCAATTGTCGTCAGTTAAACTAGTGCAGCGCTGTATAGCAAACAAATGGCGTAAATTGCAGTATCTATACCAGCAATGGGCAAACTACGGCCCGGCGGACCGTATACGGCCCGGCGGACCTTTTAATCCGGCCCGCGGAGCTAGGCTCCTGCTAGGCTCCTCTCACAGTCCGCCCTGAAGACCGGTGTAGCATGAAAATCTGTCTCCTATGAGGATCTGTCCCCCTCGACGTATCTGCGCATGTGCCGGAGATCGCCGATCGGCTGCTAATGCCTGAAACTGGCACATGCGCAGATACGTCGAGGGGGACAGATCCTCATAGGAGACAGATTTTCATGCTACACCTGAACGGCACGGGAACACGGCAAGAGGAACGCGCGGAGCAAAGGTAAGTGAATTGACACAGGGGGGACTTGGGGACTTAATATGGGGGATGAATTAATATGGGGAATGAATTACTATGGGGGATGAATTACTATGGGGGAGGAATTACTATATGGGGGATGAATTACTATATGGGGGATGAATTACTATATGGGGGATGAATTACTATATGGGGGATTAATTACTATATGGGGGATTAATTACTATGCTTACTATGGGGGAATATTACTATACTTACTATGGATGACACATACACATCATTCATCTACTCTTGGTCCGGCCCCCGGGTCCAATATATGAACCCATTGCGGCCCTCAAGTCAAAAAGTTTGCCCACCCCTGATCTATACCATAGTTTGTAGATGCTATAACTTTCACACATACACAGCTGCAGCAGATTCTGAGTGCTCCAGTTTTAGTAAATCCCCACCATTGTGTTGCTGCAGCCCATTCATTATCCATTGGCTCTGAACAAGCTGCATTCAGCATGCCAGAAAAAGTACTTGCCCATTTTTGTTTGCCTGAAGATGGTGGAATGGAAGGGTCATCTGTGTAATTTATTGTGTTGACGTACATTGGAGGCCCATTAGAAATACAGTATATAAAATGGCCTGTAAAAAGTTTACTCGTTTATTATCTGGAATAGGAGGGCCCGGCAGGGCCACTGATAAGGGGGTACCACTGGTCCTCCTGTAGGGGGCTCGGGCACACATGGGGGTTGAACAGCAGGGGGAATCAGATTTGGGCAGGACAGGGAGGAAGATCAGTGCGTTGGGAGGGCAATTGCAGGAACGATGCCCTGTGTGTCTCTCCCTGCAGCAGCTGAAACCGGTTGCTCCCCCTTTTTCGCCGGTTTTCAGCTGCTGAATGGAGAGGCTCACATGGCATAGTTCCTGTAATTGCCCCAAGGCTGAACCAATCCCTCTCTGTCCTGCCCACATCTGATTCCCCCTGCTGTGTGCCCCTCCGTGTGCCCAGGCCCCTGTACCGCTGCCGGCTTTCCGCTCCTGCGGCGGACATATAGGGGGATGTTTAGGATGGAGAGCGGGAGAAAGGCACGGTAAATACATCATTTACCGGCTTCTTTCTTTAGTGAATGAACACAATGAGTTATCAGTATCGATCACTCCTGTGTCCGTTCATAACTGAAGCATAGTAAAATGTGTTTACTATGCTTCAGTTTGTGAATGAACAGGAGCTTCTGTCTCCTGTTCATTTATCTGCAGTGAAGCTGCAGGGGACCCTGTCAGGTAGGCTTTATGGGACCCTCATGATTTCTAACAGTAGCCCTGGGTCCTGGGAACCACCGTGGGCAGCGATACTAGTAGTGGTGCTGGGAGGGGTGGGGACAGGGGCGTATTTACCACAAGGCAAACAAGGCATTTGCCTAGGGTGGCATTTTTTTAGGGGGGCAGAACAGGAGGGACATGGAGACCAGGTGGGATCCGAAAGAGGCTGTGGGCTGCTTGATGGTGTATGCAGAGCCCAACTGTTGTTCCTGGGGAGGGCCACAGCTGTGAACGTCAGTGTCTTTCTTTCTGTCGCTAGAGGGGATGTTAGTGGAAGGCTCTCTTGGGTTTGGGGAGATGGGGCAGAGGTGTTGTTGGTCACTGTCATGCTCTCTCCGTGGGAGGGGGAGTTCTGGTGCTGGTTGGTGTCAGGTTATCTTCATCGGGGAGAGGGGGTGGGGGCGTCCACTTTTTGTGTTGTCTAGAGCAGCACAAAACCTAAATACACCACTGGGTGGGGAAGCCCTTCTCCATAAAGTAAACGTATCACATACCTGGTGGTGGAGGCCAATGGAGAGAGGGCTTCCCTTGCGGCTAAGTTCCGGACTCCCCTGAGAGTGGGACAGCGGGAGTCTGGCCCAAAGTGGCACAGGTCGCCTGTAGGAGTGCTGGTTGGTGGTCCACTCAGAAGCACAGCTGGTGTATGGAGACAGGTCTTCAGACTGGTGGCGCCTGTGCGTGGTATGCTAGCCCTTCCGGGATTAGAGATTTACTGGATAACTGGTTCAAGCCAAGGTCAGGTACCAGGTGGGAATCAGAGCAGACACGGTCAGATGGGATAGCTGAAGTTATACATGGAGGAGCGAGAGAGAGAGAGAGAGAGTATCCTTTAGCCAAGCTGAGGTCAGATCAGGGGTTCATAGAGCAGACAGGTCCAAGTGCAAGCCGAGTCGGTATCAGGAAGTCACAGGAACCAGGCACAGGGAGCTAGAGATCATCCAGCAACCAGAGGAAGTGCTGAGCCTCCTTATAAAGGCCGTCTGGCACCAGAATGAGGCTGATGTGTACTTCGGCGACCATGTAGAGTATTGGCAGAAATGCCAGATCTTCCAGAATTCCTGTCGTGGACAGGACCCTGACAAAAAGTGATCGGATGGCTGAAGAGCCTCCCAGATCGCTTTTACTGAACATATAATGACCTGTAAAAAACAATACTGAGCTCATGGCTTGTTATAACTACTTGAACCCAGTATGTTTTTATACATTTGGTGGACAGCAAGTAGGTAAGCCAGCTTTAGGAGCTGTTTTTTTTTTTTTGAATATCATCTTATTTTTTGCATCCGCTTTGTTACATTTTTTTCCACTCAAAACTGCTTTGTGCTGAGCTTAGTCTGACCGCAAACTACGGATCTAAAAACTAACATAATGCTAGTAATAATGCGTATGTAGTTAAAATATATGTCATTTCTCTTTAGAAGCAAATAAACCGAAGTATCAGTGTCAGGCTCCATTCGGGTAGCGCAGAACTCTCCACCTAACATGATTTAGACAAATATTGCAACAATGTCCATTGGGCTTTGTGTGTTTTTTTTTTTTCGCACGCTTTTCACGGACCATGTAGAGCATACCTTCTTTTTCCCATTATTTATCAGGTAATGTATTTCTGTCATTTTGCCGGAGCTAACCACACTCTAGTTTATTGTCAAATGAAAGGCAAACAAGATATACAAAATGGCCTAATTATTTTACAGCCAGTAATTGCTCAGATATTAAATAGAGCGTGGGCCGGGGCTACCGACATGTCTTTTATTGTGTGTATCCATGGTGCCAGGCTTTGGGATGCAGAATTTGTGGTGTAATCAAAGGTTTGGTTTTCTAAAAAAAAATGGGCCCCTTGAAAAAATGTTTATGGTTTCAGGGAACCTCCTGCAAGTATTAAATAATTGGGGGTCAGTGGAAAGGATGCCCCCCTTACAGTGGTGGTCATAATATCACCCTATCAGACAGCTAAAAGATCATTGGTGTCATGCAGTTGGCTCTACCAAGTGGCCCTGGACTATCCAGGCTAGGACTTCAACCAGCCACAGTTCATGTACCCCCTCAGCAACTTATGGAGGAACCAACTTGAGAAAGGTAAAAGTATAACCTTTTCTTTGTTTTTATTTTTTTTTTCTTTACACACTATCATCAGAGTAGTTCAGTGTCCCCTTAGTGACACTGTACTACTCTAGGGGGGTGATCAGGGATTTTTTTTTTACACTGTTATTGCTTTTAACAGTGATGATCACCAATATAACCTTCCCATTGCCATGGTATAGCTTAACCACTTGAGCTCCAGAGGATTTACCCCCCTTAATGACCAGGCCTCTTTTTGCTACTAATTCAACTGATAATTGCGCGGTCACGCAATGCTGCACCCAAATGAAATTTACGTCCTTTTTTTCACACAAATAGAGCTTTCTTTCGGTGGTATTTGATCATCTGTGCGCTTTTTATTTTTCACGCTATAAACAAAAAAAGGCCAAAAATTTTGAAGAAAAACAATATTTTTTACTTTCAGCTATAAAAAATATATCGTAAACTCAAAGTTGGTTATAAATTTAGGCCAAAATGTATTCTGCTCCATGTTTTTGGTAAAAAAAATCCCAATAAGTGTATATTGATTGCTTTGTGTGGAAGTTATAGCGTCTACAAACTATGGTATAAATACTGCAATTTACGCCATTTTTCTGCTATACAGCGCTGTGCTAGTTTAACGGACAATTGCGCGGTCAGGCAATACGGTACATAAATGAAATTTACATCCTTTTTTTCCCAACAAATTGAGCTTTCTTTTGGTGGTATTTGATTGCCTGTGTGGTTTTTATTTTTTGCGCTATAAAAGAAAAGGCTGACAATTTTGAGGAAAAAAAAACAATATTTTGGACTTTTTGCTATAAAACATGTCCAGTAAAAAAAAAATGCAAAAATCAAATTTAGTCATAAATTTCTGCCAAAATGCATTCTGCGACATGTCTTTGCTAAAAAAAACCCAATACGTGTAAATTAATTGGTTTACGTGAAAGTTATAGCGTTTACAAATGGCAGGAAAGATACTGAGATTTTTAGGGGTTTTTTTTATACTAATAATGGTGCCGATCAGTGACTTATGGCGGCGATCAGGGACTTATGGCAGCGACCAGCGACTTATGGCGGGACTGTGGGACTGCGGCGGACATTCTGACATTGGGGGGTACTGACTTGGGGGTCACTGACATCCCCAAAAACACTAATACAGTGATCAGTGCAAAAAGAAAAACACTGACACTGTACTAATGGCACTGGGGAGGAAGGGGTTAACTTTATTTTGCAGGGAAGGGTTATAGGAGTGAGGGGGGTGTTTTACTAGGGGGCGGGGGTGTGTACTGGGCGGGACACCACTGATCGAGAGAGAGAAACTCTTCTGTCTCGATCAGCTCATCCTCGAGCTGACAAGGAAGTGACAGACGGCACAGCTACTGCAGCTGTGCTCTCTGTCACTGTTTACCGCCGATCGCCGGGAAACAGCCACTAAGGACCGGCTGTGACCCGGCGACTGACATCCGCGGCGGTGATCGGCAGGACAGATAGGGCGGCGGCGCGCCTCGCGCGCCCCCTATTTTTTACAAAACACACGTTTTAAAACGTGGTTTTGCCTGCCAGTGCCGCCCTGCCGCCGTATTTCTACAGTTGCAGGGCGGCAAGTGGTTAAAGACAGCTACAGCATGGTTTTCACATTCTGGGAGGGCGTCTATAGACATTTTTCCAGAACGCGCCTCACGTGTGCCCCCTGGGGCACGCATCAGGCACGCTTTGTGACCGCTGTGTCCTTTGGACACAGCTGATCGCAGATCGTTGTAAAGGGCCAATCACTGCGACCCTTTAGCATGTGATCATCTGTGTCTAATCACAGCTCATCACATGTAAACAGATGGCCGGTTAACAGCTTTTCTTTTCCTCAGCACTGTCACTGTGTGAGGAAAGGATCGCCGATGACCTTTGTTTACACTGATAATCAGGACACTGATCAACAGAGCCCTGAAAATCAGTGCAGCCCCATCAGTTTCCATCAGTGCAGCCTATCAGTGCTGCCTGTCAGTGTCCATCAGTGCCGCCTATCAGTGCTGTCTGTCAGTGTCCATCAGTGCCGCCTATCAGTGCTGTCTGTCAGTACCGCCTCATCAGTGCCCATCAGTGCAGCTTCGTTAGTGCCCATCAGTGTAGCCTACCAGTGCCCATCAGTGCAGCCTCATTACACATTCACATTGGTGAAGAATAAAACTACTCATCTGCAAAATGTTATAACAGAAACAAAGAAAAATTATTATTTTTTTCTAAATTTTCATTCCCTTTTTGTCTGTTTAGAAATAAATAAAATAATCCAGTGATAATTAAATACCACCAAAAGAAATCTCTATCTCTAAAAAAAAAAGATACAAATTTCATATGAGCACAGTGTTGCATGACCGAGCAATTGTCATTCAAAGTGTGATAGAGCTGAAAGCTAAAATTGGCCTGGACAGGAAGTGGGGGGAAACCGCCCATTATTGAAGTGGATGAGCAATTTTACCTGTCATGTACACTCACCAGCCACTTTATTAGGTACACCTGTTAAATTGCTGGTAATACAAATTGCTAATCAGCCAATCACATGGCAGCAACTCAATGCATTTAGGCATCTAGACGTGGTGAAGACGACTGAAGTTCAAACCGAGCATCAGAATGGGGAAGAAAGACATTTAGATGGTAGGGTCAGAATTTGAAGTAAATACCATGAAAGCATGGATCCATCCTGCCTTGTATCAGCGGTTCAGGCCAGTGGTGGTGTCATGGTGTGGGGGATCCATCCTGCCTTGTATCAGCGGTTCAGGCTGGTGGTGGTGGTGGTGTCATGGTGTGGGGGATCCATCCTGCCTTGTATCAACGGTTCAGGCTGGTGGTGGTGGTGTCATGGTGTGGAGGATCCATCCTGCCTTGTATCAACGGTTCAGGCTGGTGGTGGTGGTGTCATGGTGTGGAGGATCCATCCTGCCTTGTATCAATGGTTCAGGCTGGTGGTGGTGGTGTCATGGTGTGGGGGATCCATCCTGCCTTGTATCAGCGGTTCAGGCCAGTGGTGGTGGTGTCATGGTGTGGGGGATCCATCCTGCCTTGTATCAATGGTTCAGGCTGGTGGTGGTGGTGTCATGGTGTGGAGGATCCATCCTGCCTTGTATCAACGGTTCAGGCTGGTGGTGGTGGTGTCATGGTGTGGGGGATCCATCCTGCCTTGTATCAGCGGTTCAGGCCAGTGGTGGTGGTGTCATGGTGTGGGGGAAATTTTCTTGGTATTAGCAAGGTGTACCTAATAAAGTGGCCAGTGAGTGTAAATGTTCTATGGGCGTGTGGCTAAAGCCTGACATGTTGGGTATCTATTTACTCAGCACAACCTCATCTTTCATATCTTACCAGAAAATTAGGTAATACATTCTGTTTTTGTGCCCTAAATTGAACTTTAGTGTATTTTCTATAGAAAATTTGTGGTTGATAAACCATTGCGCAAATATTATGTGACAAAAAAATTGCAACTACTCCTATTTTAATCTCCAGGGCGCTTTCAGAAGATACACGGCTCAAAAAAATTCAAGGAACACTTTGAAAACACATCAGATCTCAATGGGGAAAAGTATCATGCTGGATCTCTATACTGATATGGACGGGGTCATGTGTTAGGAATGTAAGGATGCCCCATTGTTTGATGGAAATTAAAATGATCGACCTACAGAGGACTGAATTCAAACACACCCCGAAAATCAAAGTGAAAAAATGATGCAGCAGGAGAGTCCATTTTGCTGAAATTTCATTGCAGCAACTCTGAATGGTCCTCAGTAGTCTGTATGGCCCCCATGTGCTTGTATGCATGCCTGACAACGTCGGAGGAGGCTCCTAATGAGACCACGGATGGTGTCTTGGGGGATTTCCTCCCAGATCTGGACCAGAGCATCACTGACCTCCTGGACAGTCTGAGGAGCAACCTGGTAGCTTTGGATGGACTGGAACATGATATCCCAGAGGTATTATATTGGATTTAGGTCAGGTGAGCGTGGGGGCCGTTCAGTGGTATCAATCCCTCCAGGAACTGCCTGCATACTCTCACCACATGAGGCCGGGCATTGTCGTGCAACAGGAGGAACCCAGGACCTACTGCAGCAATGGGTCCAAGGATACCTAATGGCAGACAGGGGTGCCGTTGGCTAGCCTGTAGAGGTCTGTGTGTCCCTCCATGGATATGCCTCCCCAGACCATCACTGACCCACCACCAAAATGGTCATGCTGAATGATGTTACAGGCAACATAATGTTCTCCGCGGCTTCTCCAGACCCTTTCAAGTCTGTCACATGTGCTCAGGGTGAACCCGCTCTCATCTGTGAAAAGCACAGGGTGCCAGTGGTGGACCTGCCAATTCTGGTGTTCAATGGCAAATGCCAATCAAGCTGTATGGCGCTGGGCAGTGAGCACAGGGCCCACTAGAGGATGTTGGGCCCTCAGGCCACCCTCATGAAGTCTGTTTCTGATTGTTTGGTCAGAGACATTCACACCAGTGGCCTGCTGGAGGTCATTTTGTAGGGTTCTGGCAGGGCTTATCCTGTTCCTCCTTGCACAAAGGCGCAGATACCGGTCCTGCTGATGGGTTAAGGACCATCTACGGCCGTGTCCAGCTCTCCTAGAGTAACTGCCTGTCTCCTGGAATCTCCTCCATGCTCTTGAGACTGTGCTGGGAGACACAGAAAACCTTCTGGCAATGGAACGTATTGATGTACCATCCTGGAGTTGGACTGCCTGTGCAACCTCTGTAGGGTCCAGGTATCGCCTTTCCTGTTTTGGGGGGTTGTCTCATTGTTGCCCATCTAGTGCACCTGTTGTTAATTTCATTAACACCAAAGCAGCTGAAACGGATTACCAACCCCCTCTGCTACTTACCTGACCAGATCAATATCCCAGGAGTTTCATTGACTTGATGCAGTGCTCTGATTAACCTCTGATTAACCTCCTTAGCGGTATTCCCGAGTGTAGCTCGGGGTAAAATGTCAGTACCAAAAGCGGTAACCCTGAGCTACACTCGGGCTTACCATGCGGCGTTGCTCAGGGATTCCCTGCAGCACTTACCTTGTCCTTCGCTCCCGCGATGCGTCCCCTGCAGCATCCCCGGCCATCTCCTCCGGCTGATGCCGGCATCCGGCTTCCGTGTTCCGGTCCCTGTGACGTCAGCGGGAAATTGGAAATTTTTAAAAAATTTCATTTTTTTAAAAATTATTATTACATAGTAAAACATTGCTGTTTCAATGCATTTCACATACATTTTGTCCCTAGTGCTTTGTCCGGCGCCCTGCCTGCATTTTGACTGTTCTTTCTGCCTGGTAACTGAGAAAAGTCCATGGCGTCCAAAAAGCGTCCCTTTAGGTCAAAAGCGGTTTTAGACCGGCTAGAGAACAGCGATAGTAAATCAGAACCACTTGCAGAATTGAGTGATAATGATTCGTGGGGGAAATTCCTCATCAGACACTGAAAACGATTTAGCGACTTTGCTCAGCGATGTGAGAACTTGGCGCTATATTTCAAATTTCAGTGTTTTTGGTTTGATTATATTTTGAATTACATTTATTATTATTATATTATTATTATTTAGGATTATTTATTAAATTATAATTTATGATTTCGTGTTTCAAATTTTATCATACCCGGGATGTTTACTAGACTCTTGTTCGGACAGATTTCAGTGAGTTATTCCTAAAAATTACAGCCTACAATAAAAAACTACATATTTCCATGCAAAAAAAAGTACCGCTTTCAGCACAAAAAAAATCGAAAATAATCAGACCACCGAGGATGTTAAAAAGTCTTCCATTAGTTATTTTGAGCAGTGTATATAATGTTTGGGGGTTTTAAGTAATCATCAAGCCTAAAGTGATTTTGAAGCAAAAAAAAATCGAAGGAAAATAAAAATAAAGGGGGGGGGGGGGGGCCCTATGGAGGCTAAAAGGTTAAAGATACTAGTGCAAATAAATTGATATTAATCAACATTAACAAAAAGTAGTATTTTCCCTAACATGTTTCATTTCATCTAACACCCTTCGCTGTATCATGTGCTGCCAGTGTGGTTATCTGAGCAGTCGGGGTGTAATAGGGTGGAATGCGCTTTTATAATATATACAGAGTGTATCTAAGGGCATCGTCTAATGTTTATTTTTGCGCACTAATCTTGTTACATTGAGAATTCCATGTCGAACGGTCCACTATGGTCGATGGATTGTACGGTACTCTCATGTTATCTTGGAAAAACAAGTTGGCTGAACGTACAAAGTACAGACAAATACTTCCAGTCCTGGACTTGCATTAATCTATTAGCAAATGTTGAGCTCTCTGCAGATAATACCACAGATATTTGTTTATATAAAAAAGTATATTTTACTTGGCATAACAGCCAATACCATTCACAACATATTGAGGTAATGGAGCCTGGCATACGAAGCGAAAGTGGTGACTCATGTTTTCTTTTCATTAGCGTTGAGGCCATGAAAAAACACTCAACAACAGCTCATACGCCTTTTTTTTCCCTTAGATATTTATTTGCCATTCTTGTTCTTTCAGAATCCCATTACCAATTAAGATGAATAAAAATATTTGCCGATGTTTTTCCCAGAGAGGAGAAAATAGGATGTTATGTGCAATGTTTACTATACGAGATTAAATTACTACCTGTTAGCGTTTGGATCGCATTCAGATGGCGTACTCATTGGTATTTAGTGCAATGTACAAAAAAAAAAAATAAATAAATATATATATATATATATATATATATATATATATATATATATATATATATAGGGCTGAAAAAAAATTGAGGTTTTAGTTCCCAGAAATTTCATCAAAAGGCAAAAGACTTGGGCAAAATGTTTCCATTTTCTCAAAATGTATTGGAGGTAGTGGGGAAGGTGAGATTCAGTGCTGTGACAAGGTCTTCTAGAGCCCAAAGCGAACGTGCCATACTGTGACCCCCCCCCCCCTCAAGATGTATGAGAATTATGTATCAGCTAAAATCCCTTTCCTTTACAAAAAAAAGAAAAAGAGCACTAATCTACATGCTTACCCCTAAACATAACCCCCCCCCACCTCCCAGTACAAATCTGCCCCCCCTGCTGAAATCCCCCCTCCCAGCACAAATTTGTGATCCCCGATCCTCCCCCAGCTCAAATCCTCCCTCTCTCGAAGTCCCCCCGCCAGCACAAATCCCCACTCTCCTTGCAGTGCCCTCCCCTACCTCACATGATACCTTCCCATATGGAAGAAAAATATATTTGAAATATATTTCAAAAATATTCTTCCCATATATATTGACATATATTTGAAATGCTACAATTTTGGCCATATTCAATATATTTCAAAATATATTTCAATATTTTTTGCCCAGGCGCAACAGTCAGAGGGAGGTTAAATTTGGGTCAGAGCTGATAGGCGCTGCAGACCAACCCTTAGGAATTTCCCCCAGCTCTAGAACTTTGAAGAAAGGTCTAGAAGCAGTGGGTGGATCCGAGGAGTGGCTGACTTGTACTTTAGGGGATCCTGGCCAATCCCCAACAGGAGGCTTGGCAAGGGGCCAGGACAACTTTAAGAGTAGCTGAGCCTGCACGGCAGCAGGAAAGTTAAGGTGGAAGATGGAGAAGTAGGCTGAAGTGCAGTAGCCTGGGAGGGCCCCCTGAGAGAGGACCACCTGAGCAGCATAGGAGGAGTGGCCCAGCTAAAAGGCCTGGTAGCAGCCACCAAATCAATAGCAGCACAGGAGAGGGACAAGTGAGTAATCCTAGATCCCCTGGGCTAGATAGGGGAAGGAGCACTCTGGTGGGAAACCAGATTATCAAACCTGCTGGGACTGCCTTTTTCTTTTAAAGTGGCATGACTGGATGCCCTGTCCAGGGATCTTGCCACATACCTGATGGGAGACTGAATTGACGAGGTCGGCCTCACTTGTGTCACTAGCCCTGACCCCGCTGATGTTGGAACAGAGGGAGTCTAGGGACCAGGGGGACAAGAGCACCAGTGGTTGGTGCTTGCAGCTCTTGCAGATGATGACCTTGGAAGGCGGATGATCCTCTGATTTGGCCACCGTAGTAATAGGCAGAGCAGGTTCTGTGGATTGCCAGACGTGCAGTAGAGCAAGGTAGGTAGTGAGGCAAGAGACTGGAGCAGAGTCATGGGATAGCCAGGGTCATCAACAGTCGGGCAGCGCGGTACAGAATCAGAAGGAAAGGCCAAAGTCAGGATCAGAGCCGAAGTCAGGAACCGGTAGCAGGAGAGTAATCGAAGTCGGGTCAGGAACAAGCTCTGTTGGTAACGGAGGAATCGTACAGGAACAAGCAGGACATGGGGGGAGCTGAAGAACAGTCAGCACTGAACCTAAGCAGAGGCACTCCTTAAATGGGCCGTCTGGCACCAATCTTCGCCGTGTGTGTAGACGTGCGTGTGCGCGATCACGCGTTCCTGCACGCATGCGCACAACGGACAATTCTTCCTATGCGCATGCGCGTTCTCTATCGCAATTCTTCTTGCCGGAAATCTCTTACAGATCTACTTCAGGCACCCAGATCGAGGAATATTTGGGGTCTGGAGAGGCACACTGGGAGATACTGGCTAGCTCTCCAACAGAGACTGTGTTGCAGTAGGCTTGTAAATAGTTGCAGTAAGTTGTCCTTGGTTCCATTGGGCATCAAATATACTCCTTTCCCCATCCAAGTTGATAATCCCTTAATAAAATATCAAAAACAAGCTCAAGAACTGATTTTTGACTCCTAGAATCAAGTCGTTGTTTCTCCCCTGAGAATGTCCATTGCATGGACGAAATGCGTAGGCAGTGGCTTGCAGCCTTGCAGGCTAGCTGCCTATGATGTCATCACACCCCCTGGTGTACCGCAGCTTGGTGTTTTGGAGCTTTTATTACCCTGAGAAGCTTGTGAGTATATTTGCATGAAATAAATAGGTGTTTTCAGCCATATTACTGTATGGTCCTTTGTATTCTCTCCTGAATTTTACTGCAGAGTATTGCGCTTTCCAGACAGCCAGTGGAGGACCCAAAGGGCATGGAGGTTGTTACCATACCCTGGTGTGAACTAGTGTATGCTGCGCTATTGGTCTCTTATAATCTGCAGATCATGGATATCTAGTAAGGAAAGTATACCTATGTTCAAGGTGGTTTGGGACTAAAACATGCCCCTAGTGGAGCTCTGAAATATTCTTTGGGAGTGGACTTTTATTTTCACACAAGATTGTCTGTGTTGGCTAGTGGAGCCATGTACGATATTTTGGCAGTGGCCTTTTATTTCTATTATAGTATTCTTTGACTTATATTGAATATGATTTCATTTTTTCACTATATTGGTGATTTTACTCATTGATGTTGATATTATTTATATCATTTTACCATTTGGTTTTTTTGGGTGATTTTTATGGTTAGAGGTTTTGTACACTCTTTTTGTTTATTATAATATTTACTGTAGAAAGGAGGAAGTGATAAAGGAAGAAGATAAGAGGAAAAGAGGAAAGATAGGTGGGGATAGGGTTGGAGTCATGTCCAGGCTGGTCTTAGTAGGCAAAGGCAGCAAATGAGCACGGTATGGGTGGGTCGGCAAATGGTTCAAGCAAAGCCTGGTCGAAGTTTGGGGGAAGGTAATTGTCAACCCAAGATTTCCAAATGTTTAGGTGCTTTGGGATATAGTCCAACATGGTGGCCTCTATCTTACTGTGAACCATAGCTTGCATCACTTGCCGTTTCATTTCAGGAATGGAGAGGCTGGGTTTCTTCTAGGCTTTAGCTATTACTTGTTTGCAGAGGCTGGACAAAATTATGGAAACACCAGATAAAAGAGCACAATTGCTACCTAATATGGTGTTGGATCGCCTTTGGCATCCAATAGTCCAGGATTTATGGGTGTTGCACCATCTCCTCTTTTGAACATTATTATCGGTCACTAGTGGTTTGACAATTGCAGCTCACCCGTGAATGTTTTGCTTATGGCATTTCCCCTGCATAGTTTTTGTGGACATGGGCTTCGGAAGACTGAGCTCTTCAGTTGTTGCTTTCTTATTTCGGGTCACAATCCTGCACAATGTCCTTTTGTCTCTTGCATGACGATGACATAAAGGAGGAGTTTAAATGGACCTCTGGATATGTCCAGTGGATGTTTGTTCACTAAGGCAATTTTTTAAATTTTTTGCACACAATGTAAAATGCTGGAAATTACTGTAATCCCCCCTTAAAAAAAAGGATGTGTAGTGCTACCCCCAAAGGGGTAGTTGATTTAAATGGTTCTTTCCCAGCAAGTGCAGAGGCTTCTAATCACACAAGCAACAGTCCATTCACTCTCCATTAAACAGTCTAGGGGATGTTAATTTTTTATTTATTGCTTGTAGATCTATTAATGGGAGAGAGGTTGGGGTGGTATAGGATACCCCAAAAATTCTGACTTGTAACCGGATGACACACTTCACTAGGTGAAACTTCTCTGAATAGTCGTAGCTGGGTTTTCCCTGTTAGGGCAGTAAGGATGTGGAACTCCCTTCCACAACCTGTGGCGTCAGCAGGAAATATCAATAGTTTTAAAAGACTCTTGGGGTGCATCTTAGAGAACACAATATACAGGGACAGCAGATTCACACACCCTCACAGGTTGAACTAGATGGACTAGTGCCTTTATTCAACCTTGCCATCTATGTAACTATGTAGTCTTTAAGGCAGAAACAAAGAGGAATATCAGAGCTGAGACCTTGTAGAAGCAGTCTCAAAATGAGCATACAACTGGCACCCCAGGAGTAGGACAGCACACAGTCATTAAATCTTGAGCTGGGTGGTCAGTACTCAAGTTATTCCAGGGCAGCTGCAACCCTCCCAACCTTCCCCAAGCTCTTCTCAGTGAGTTCTCCTGACCAAGCCCTTAGCTCCAGAAGAAATTACAAACAGCTCCCCAGCTTTCCCATAGCTGGGACCTCAATGGACATCAAGCAACTCTAGCAGGATTGCCTCAAATTCTGGAAACTTCTCCAGCAGGACTAGACCAGGGCTTCTCAAGACCCCAACTATTTATGTTCTCCTCTAGCCACTTATTGAGCACACCTTCCCAGGGATTTGCTGAAGCACAATAAATATTCAGGCTGCCTATTTGACTTTCCCAGCCCTCTAAATTCAGGAAGCCTCCAGAATGCGGGGGGGGGGGGGAGCAATCAACCCTGCAGCAAGTGAAATCCAGAACAGTCCAAAGAAATCCACAGTAGCTCCAAAGATTACAGAAGAGCCAAAAAACTAAATGCACCTAGCATCCTGAACTAGGAGTGTGCTACATATATTTACTGAAATCAGAGGTTCCTGAGAATAAAATCGTGGTAGTTACAATGTTTTGTGTTGCATGATATTTGCAACTATTTATCAAATGCAGATTTTCAGAAAAAATACACTGAAATTAATTTTTCATTTGATATATCAAGTGTTAATGCTATGCTTAACCACCGGATAACTTCACAGAATTTTAATGCAAACAAACACAACATTATACCTACATTTTTGGTAAAATATAAAAGGTTGGGTTGGGTCGAGTAAATATGTACTAAATATGGCACATATGGCACCCACAATTTTCCATAGGCAACACTTTAAAAGCCTTGAAAGGTTACCAGTTTAGAGTTAATCATAAATGATGATACCTTACATGTGTGATGTAATTGATGTTTACATACATGTGCTTGCCCACATTGTCCTTTTTATATGGCGTGTGTGTAAGGGTTGAGTGGTGGTTGTTTTCCAGTTAACTCATTGGGCACCAAGTCTGAGAAACATGAGAGGCCTACCCCGAGGTGGGTTCTTCTGGGCTACACTATGCACCTGAGACAGGGTCACTCTACTTTACTTAACACACATGGGTTACCTTTGCTTTAGTGCCGTTTTCACCAATGCCTTTAGACAAGGCTAAGTTTGCCGTAAGGGAGAACTTGACCTTAAGGCGGACCTCTATTCTTAGAGATGGACGCACAACAACTACTCTTTGGTCCCCGTGTAGATGTACATCTTCCCACTGTAGCTTGCAAATAGGCAGGCCGTGCCAAACACTCACCACAGGCACCTGCCCAGCATTTCCCATTAACAATCCCGGTAGCAGCATAGCATGGAACCCCGCAGTGCGCATAGCGTGGGCTTGACTTGGGCTCTTAAACTTCAATACCTCTGTACAGGATGGGGACCACTGCAGTGCAGTTCTGTTCCGGTTGCCATGGGGGCATAGGGATTGCTGACAACATCCTCCTCGTGGCAAGAGGCCATTCCACCTATAACAGGCACATGTTCTGACAGACTGCTTGCTAACTGTACCTTCATTGTCCGACAACCACATCTATAACTTGAACTAGAATGGCTCTTAATGTGCTGACTCTTCATACCCCATGTGCTAGTGACCCGAGCTTTTGACTAAGTGTGCCAGCTACTTGCATTACGCCCTTCTGAGTAACTTCAGACCAGGCAAAAGGCAAAGTTTCAACACTTTACTGAATAAAGTGCAACAGTACAAAGTCCATCATGGCACAGGCTTTTCCTGAGTCCCTAATCCTACTCAGGCTATGTGTTGTCCTGGCATACCTGCAAAGGTAGAGTCCATGTAATTACAGAGTCCATCAGAGGCATTCTCCAGCAGCTGATATCTTTGAGGTGAACCTCAAGTTTTGATGACTTCACATCTTAGAGACAGTCACATTCCCGCACCTCTCCCAGGTGCAACTCTTTTTAGGGAACCGGGGAGAACAGTAAGATCATGGAAAAGAAGCAAAGCTAGACAACGGCAATAGCAGGGATGGCTCCTCTCGGACTTGGCCCTGACAGCTCCTGGACTCGGCTTACTGTCCTCTTTTAAATTCACAGGTGCAATGGGTCGAACCCAAAGATCCTACCAAAAACCAAAGAACTGGAAAGGTATTAGCACTTACCTTCCCATCCAGGGCAGCACCTATCTAGATATTTTCAACCTTCATACATGTGTATGCTAAAAAAAATCAGTATTTTTATTTACTTTATTTCACTTTTTTGTACTTTTTATTTAATTTTTTTACCTTTATTGCTATTGCAAGGTGGCAAAAAGGCCCCCAATGGGACAGCATGGGCAGGTGACAAGTCCTCTTTATGGAGACATGGGGGGGTCTATTAGCTATTCAAACACAGTATAGCTATTCAAACACAGAAATTGTTTAAATATCTGCAACCTCAGCTACACTATCTAAGGAATCACAACTTGGACCCTAGAAGTGGCGTAATACACATCACTTCAGGGGTCATCGCAGGAGGAATGGAAGAACAGACGTTCCTCAAGTTCCTCCTGCTTTCAATGCAGGAGAAGTTTCCTGGTGAGGGGGCACCTTGACAGCCCCATAAAAGTAATCAGGCAGCTCTAGAGGTGCAGGCAAGCCTAAAAATACCCACACCCTCTAATTAACCCCCCTGGAGGTATTCCCGAGTGTAGCTCGGGGTAAAGTTTCAGTACCAGAAGCAGTAACCCCGAGCTACAGTCGGGAATACTCTGCAGCATTGCTCTGGGATCCCTCCAGCACTTACCTTGTCCTGCGCTCCCGCGATGTCCCCCCTGCAGTGTCCCCGGCAATGTCCTCCAGCCGATGCCGGCATCTGTCTTCTGGGTTCCGTTCCCTGCGAGCGTCGTAATGTATGGGACGTACGGGGGACAGAACAGGCGGGAATTTAAAAAATTTTAACATTTGACATTCACTCAGTACACTAAAATCTGATAGTATTCCATTACTGTATCAAACCCAGGGGCAGACTAACAACTCATGGGGCCCCCAGGCAATAGGGGATCATGGGGCCCCTGTGCCCTCGCCCACACTCAAACCACACCCAAAAAAGCCTATGAAAGGTACCAGGGGCATCTCATGGGGCCCCCCTACTGACCCTGGGCCCTCGGTTCCCAAATGGTCAGTCCGCCCCTGATCAAACCAATTCACATACATTTTGTCCCGAGTGTTTTGTCCGGCGCCCTGCCTGCATTTTTACTGTTCTTTCTGCCTGGAAACTGAGAAACGTCCATGGCGTCCAAAAAGTGTCCAAAAAGCGTCCCTTTAGGTCAAAAGCGGTTTTAGACCGGCTAGAGAACAGCGATAGTAAATCAGAACCACTTGCAGAATTGAGTGATAATGATTCGTGGGGGAAATTTGTCATCAGACACTGAAAACGATTCTGCGACTTTGCTCAGTGATGTGCGAACTTGGCGCTCTATTTCACATTTCAGTGTTTTTGGTTTGATTACATTATTGTATTAAATGTATTATTATTATATTATTATTTTTTATGATTATTTATTAAATTATAATTTATGATTTCGTGTTTCAAGTTTTATGATACCCGGGATGTTTACTAGACTCTTGTTCGGACAGATTTCAGTGAGTTATTCCTAAGAATTACAGGCCTATAATAAAAAAAAACATATTTCTATGCAAACAAATGTACCGCTTTGAGCACAGAAATGCTGACGTAGTCATACCGCTAGGGAGGTTAAAGAAAAAATAAAAGTAGAACTTTATTGTTTCCATCAAATGTCTCCTAAGTAGCTCTACGAGTGAAATGGAGGACTTCCACTTTGGCAAAATTTTCAGTCTCTTTTTCATATTATTATATGAAGTGTTTCCTTCCAAGTATTTATTCTTCTGCAGTCTATGTTGGATATATTGGTTTGCTCATCCTCTAGCTAGCACAATGTGTCCCTTATTGTAGTCCTTTATCAGTGTAGTGCCGTGTGTTCTGTTCGTGCTGCTAATCCTACGCTTGGACGCCTGACTCGTCTGTTTGGGCGCTACAAAGTAACTGCAGCTGTAACATAAAAGCCTAATTCAATTCCTGTTTGTTATCCTTTGCCATGTAATCCACTGAAATGGTTTACAACAATGTTTACTGATTGCCTCCTCTTGGAAAGATGTTTCCGTGCATATGAAGCACCCAATCAGCTGGGATTATACAGCTCAAATGAAGCCAGGCGATGGACGCAGCACCACAGGAGCACGTGTTATAATATATAGATAATAAAGGTGCAGCGCTATTAATAAAAATAGTGAAATATTAACATACACTCAATTTTTAAGAGTATAAAGATGAGGACATTAGATCATATTGTTCATCTTAAGATAAATTCGATGTTCAGTCTAATGTCCAAAAACATAAAAGGATGTGATGTGCGAATTCTGCCGGGTCTCCTTTGCCAATAAGGATAAGTGATCCAAAGGTGAACAGGAAATAAATTAAATGCGCACTCACCAGAAGTGCGTTTAAAATACACATGAAAGAAGTTTCCTCTCTCATCAGGTACATCTAGGTCCTCCGCACTCAGGTCAAGCTGCGCTCCCTGGTCCTCACTAGTCATCCATCATGGCCAGGTTCCCTGGTTCCTCAGACACTCATGCACCTCTGGGGTCCCTCCTTAAACTTGATACGCAATGATTAAAGAATAGCCACCAGCGGCGGCTTAGATGTCCAGATGCTGTAGCCCCCTGCGCGTTTCGTGCTATGCACGTCCTCAAAGGGTACAGGGCTTACCTGTTATAATAGTTGTTGCCTCAATAGTGGAAAATTGAATTGTTGGCAAATTTATTGACAGGTGTTTTCTATCACAACCTTCGCTGATGTCCCCATCTCTTCTTCATTTTCACATGTCTCTGGACTGTTCTCAGATTTTCTACAGCGCCAATATCAGGTGAAACATGGTATAGCAACTTAAAGTGGTTGTAAACCTTTGAAATGAAAAATGAACAAAGCACATCCTTCTTTAGTGTATGCTTGCCTCAATCCACAGCACCTAGTGTCATTTCCGACAGCTGCTTCCTTCCTGTGCTATCTGCATGAGTCACTTCTGACAGTTTATGTCAACACTAAGTGATCCCCACAACATCCCCTAAAAGCACAAAGAAGCTGTGCATGTTTCCCTATGTGTGTGTATGTGGGAGGGGAGAGGGTGGTGGCCAGCTGGCCAGCATCTTCCTATCGCTGGGTTACAGCCATGCGAGGCCGGCCCCACTGATTGGTAGTCAGAACGTGTACCAGGGGCGGACTGACCATTTTGAAACTCGTTAACTGCCCAAGGGTTCGGGGTCAGTAGGGGGCCCCATGAGATGCCCCTGGTAGCTCTTTCATAGGCTTTTTTGAGTTTGGGCAAGGACACAGGGGCCCCATGATCCCCCATTGCCAGGGGCCCCATGAGTTGTCAGTCAGCCCCTAACGTGTACTAATGGTGACGACAGACCCTGCCAGCTATGCTTTGTCAGATATGCCTGATCCATCATTGAGGTACGCCCAGGGGCGGACTGACAACCCATGGGGCCCCCGGGCAATAGGGGATCATGGGGCCCCTGTGTCCTTGCCCAAACTCAAAAAAGCCTATGAAAAAGGTACCAGGGGCATCTCATGGGGCCCCCTACTGACCCCGGGCCCTCGGGCAGTGCCCGAGTTTCCAAATGGTCAGTCCGCCCCTGGGTACGCCCCATGCTTGTGGACCAGAGGGATTGCCACCATAGCACTGACTTAGCATGTTGTATTTTTTTCAGTACTTTTTTGATTGCAACACATTCCAGTATGACTTTCAGTTCCTATATGATATTGGTTACTATGCTCTTTTGGTGGGATTATGACATCAGAGGGCAAGGATTGTCACTTGTTTCTCTAAATCGAATTGGTGGGTAGTACTTTAAATATTTTTGTAGCACGGTATGTCTGATGAAGGGGCTTGTGTGGCTCCGAAACGTTGCACTTTGTCCGTTGTGATGTGAGCATTCTTCCTTAACTACTTCCCATCTGCCCTATAGCAGATATACTGCTACAGGGTGGCAGGGATGCGCAAAGTATATATACGTGATTTTGCACTTCTGGGTAGCCATTCCCAGCCTCGGCTGTCAATCACCGGGTCCCGGCCCGCGATTACTCGCCGGCGCCCGGTGATCGCCGAGTATCCCTGATGGGGGAGGGAACTGTAAACAACACAGATCTCTCCCCTGTCAGCTCCTGTACACTGCTTTGTATGGCTCTGCATAGCAGAGCCATGCAAAGCAGTATGCTTATAGTGAAACACACACACAGCACACATAGTAAAACAGCACACAGTTAACCCTTTGATCGCCCCAGATGTTAACCCCTTCCTGTCCAGTGCCATTAGTATAGTATGAGAGTTTTTTATTAGCACTGATCACTGTATTGGTGTCACTGGAGATGTCAGTGACACCAAGTCAGTTCCCCCCCAGTGTCAGAATGCCCATCACAGTCCTGCAGTCCCGCTATAAGTCGCTGATCGCCGCCATTACTAGTATATAAAAAAAATAAATTCCAGTAAATATACCTCCATTTGTAGATGCTATAACATTCACGTAAACCAATTAATTTACACCTATTGGAATATATTTTAGCAAAGACACGGAGCAGAATACATTTTGGCCTAAAGTTATGATGAAATTTGATTTTTGTTATTTTTTTGTTGGACATGTTTAATAGCAAAAAGTAAAAAATACTTTATTTGTTCTCAAAATCATTTTTTTTGTTTATAGCGCAAAGAATGAAAAACACAGAGGCAATCAAATACCACTGAAAGAAAGCTCTATTTATGTGAAAAAAGGACATACATTTCATTTGGGTGCAGCGTTGCATGACCGCACAATTGTCAGTTAAAGTATCGCAGCACCCTATCGCAAAAAATGGACTGGTCAGGAAGGGGGGGTAAATCCTCTAGAGGACAAGGGGTTAAAACCTTCTGGACAACATTGATATTCCATGGTGTGCTGGCAATTATGTACACTTCCCCCCACTCAGGTCTCATATTACACTCAGTTCCCTATGCTGTGCAGTGTGCGTTATCAGATCCTTGCCCCCTGCCTTCTAGAGATGAGAAATGCTGCGTTTGAACAGCTCTGGAGAAGACAGGGCTGTAGATAAACAGTCGAATTTATGTAGGAGGATTTGTGTCATCTCTGTGTATCATTTGAGACTACTCAGTTAATTGGGCATATGTAAGGGTTTTACCGAGTGTTTAGATTCAATGGGGTTGATTTACTAAAGGAGCTTTCTCAACCTTGTTACCATAGAGCAACCCGTTAAACAATATTTGGGTCTCAGGGAACCCCAGCTAAAAATAATTATTGCTACAGCTCATGGTCCATTAGCCACAACACATTGATGGTCAAAGAGAGAAGAGCGTTCCTGCACTGGTGGTCAGTAGAAATGTTACATTGGTGGATTTGAAGAAAAATGTCAATTTCAGTGGCAGTCAGTGTGGACCCCCATCAGGCCCAGACTGGGACAAAAAATAGACTGAGCAGCCAATTTCCAAGGGGGGGTGGGGGGGGGGGGGTGGGGTGTGTGTGTCCAAGGGCATTTGCGGGGGCAGTTGGTGACGGAATATTCACAGAGTCAGTCCTCCGCACTGTAATATAAAGGGGCACTGTGATATAAAGGGGACTGCACAGTAAAGGGGCACTGTATTGATTACAGTGCCCCTTTACAGCGCAGTCCCCTTTATTTCACAGTGCCCCTAGAGATCTAATCACAGTGCCCCATATATATTCAAAGAGATGGCCCAATCCAGCAAAGAGACATCCCCATAAAGCAAAGATGAGATGTCTCTTTGCTAGACAGGGATGTCTCTTTGCTGGATGGGGATATCCCTTCTTGGACTGGGCTGACTCTTAGCTGGATTGGGATGTCTCTTTGCTGGACCCAACTCGGCAAAGAGACAGCCCAGTCCAGCAAAGAGACAGCCCATCCAGCAAAGAGACAGACTGTCCAGCAGACAGCCCATCCAGCAAAGAGACAGCTAGTCCAGCCAAGAGACAGCCGTCCAGCCAAGAGACAGCCCATCCAGCAGAGACAGCCCATCCAGCATTGACAGCTCGTCCAGCAAAGAGATAGCCTGTCCAGCAAAAAGACAGCCTGTCCAGCCAAGAGACAGCCTTCCAGCCAAGAGACAGCCTGTCCAACAGAGACAGCCCATCCAGCAAAGAGACAGCCCGTCCAGCAAAGAGACATCCTGTCCAGCAAAGAGACAGCTCATCCAGCAAAGAGACAGCTCATCCAGCAAAGAGACAGCCCATCCAGCAAAGAGACAGCCCATCCAGCAAAGAGACAGCCCATCCAGCAAAGAGACAGCCCATCCAGCAATAAGACAGCCCATCCCTGCAATAGCCCCCCCCAATAGATCCCTTAACAACAAAAGATCTAACTAGCAACAACAGATCCCCGGACAAGAATATATCCACCCAGCAGCAATGTATCTCATCAGCGATAATATACCCCCCCCAAAAAAATACAATAGGCTGCACACTAACAATATACCCCTCCAACCATAGACCCCATCAGCAACAATAGATCCACCTAGCAACAATAGATCCCCAGCAACAATGGACCTCTGCCAGCAACAATAGATCCACCTAGCAACAATAGATCTCCCAACATCAATAGATCCCTGCAGCAACAGACCCCCTCAACAGCAACAGATCCCTAAGAAACTATAGATCCCCGCAGCAACAATAGACTCCAACAACAGCAGATCCCCCAGCAACAATAGACCTCTGCTAGCAACAATAGATCTCCCAACATCAATAGATCCCTGCAGAAACAATAGACCCCAACACAGAAAGGTCCCCCAGCAACAATAGACCTCTGCCCTCAATCCCAGAGGGAAAAAAAAGTCCTGGGTACAAACAACAAAATGAAGGTCCAATTTGTCCTGAAAAAAATAGGTGTAATTCACCTGGATGCAGGATTTGTTTTATCCTTCATCATGAAAGGATTTAGCCTATCCAGCAAAGAGACAGCTCATCCAGCAAAGAGATAGCCTGTCCAGCAAAGAGGCAGCCCATCCAGCAAAGAGACAACCTGTCCAGCAAAGAAACAGCTCATCCAGCAAAGAGACAGCTCATCCAGCAAAGAGACAGCCCATCCAGCAATAAGACAGCCCATCCAGCAATAAGACAGCCCATCCCTGCAATAGCCCCCCCCAATAGATCCTTTAACAACAAAAGATCTAACTAGCAACAATAGATCCCCCGACAACAATATATCCACTCTGAAGAAATATATCTCTTCAGTGATAATAGACCCCCCAAAAATACAATAGACCCCACACTAACAATATACCCCTCCAACAACAGACCCCATCAGCAACAATAGATCCACCTAGCAACAATAGATCCCCCAGCAACACCGGGCATCTGCCAGCAACAATAGGTCCACCTAGCAACAATAGATCTCCCAACATCAATAGATCCCTGCAGCAACAATATATCCCAACAACAGCAGATCCCCCAGCAACAATAGACCTCTGCTAGCAACAATAGATCTCCCAACATCAATAGATCTCTGCAGAAACAATAGACTCCCAACAAAGAAAAATTCCACAGCATCAATAGACCTCTGCCAGCAACAATAGACCCCTGCCAGCAACAATATATCCATCTAGCAACAACAGATCTCTCACCATCAATAGATCCCTGCAGCAACAATAAACCCCCTAACAATAACAGATTCATCAGAGACAACAGACCACCGCAGCAACAATAGACCCCCCATCAGCAAGATACCCCCACAACAACATATCCACTCATGCAACAATAGACCACTGCCAGCAACAATAGATCCATCCCTCAACAGTACATCCCTCCTAGCAACAATTGACCCCCCCAGCAACAAGAGACCCCAACCGTAACAATAGACCCCCTGAGAGACAAAAGATCCCCAGCAGCCAGCATCAAAAGACCCTCCAGCACACCCCATCACTCCTTGTCATTACATACATTTAGTGTTGGAAGTTCCAGGACTGTGTCCCCCCGCACAGGGGCGGACTGACAACTCATGGGGCCCCCATGTACCTGGATGCAGGATTTGTTTTATCCTCCATCATGAAAGGATTTAGCCTATCCAAAAAAAAAAAAAGGCTTAACATACATTTTAACAAAACAGGAAACTAATACTGTTCAGTAAATGAGGGGAAGCACTGCTGATGTCCATCATCCAATCACGTGCAAGCAAAAATGCTGTTTTTTTCCCCCAATTTTCTTGCATGTGATTGGTTATTCTTTGCAAAGTGAAGCTTCACCTCATTTACTAAACTATTGAGCAACTGCACTTGCAAAGTGTACAGTCTATTTGTCTTTAGTAAACCAACCCCATTATGTATTATATCACTGCCCTAATTGAAAAAAATGCATGTATAGCAAATAAAAATAGTTTAGCCTCCAGGACCTGCTATGAGCCCATAATATCTGTAAACGCAATAAAAAATAATATTTGTAAACGCAATCACTAAATCTGTGTTGATATTATTTCAAAAGTAATTTTTAATATCTTTTTTTATATCTGCAGCTTTCATTAAACTAGTACCTGGTGATCCTGCCATAAAGATCCTTCTTCAGGTATTCCCTGTTATAGGGCATCCTAGTTTCACAGTTGTGCTCCTGCGTTGTCACTTTCGCTTCCAGTGAACGCCGCAAGCACCTGTCAATGCCATGTAGACTTGAAGTGGCTGAAAAGAGGCTGCCGGCGATCAGCAGCATTGAGATGCAACAAAGGATGAACTAATGTAAAAAAAAAAAAAGATTTTATGAAAAAAAAAGGCCATTGTTTATGAAATCCAATGCTTTAGCCAACCTAGTTAGGGTTTACATCTAGTATAAATAATAATTTCATCAAAGATAATAATAATAATAATAATAATAATAATTTCATCAAATATAATAATAATAATAATAATAATAAAAATGTATAATAATATTAATGACAATAATAATAATAACAATAATGATAATAATAATAATAATAATAATGATAATAATAATAATTTAATCAAAGATAATAATAATAATAATAATAAAAAAAGTATAATAATATTAATGGCAATAATAATAATAATAATAACCATAATGATAATAATAAAAATTATTATTAATAATAATAATAACAATAACAATAATAATAATAATAACGATAATAATAATAATTTCATCAAAGATAATAATAATAAAAAAAGTATAATAATATTAATGACAATAATAATAATAATGATAATAATAATAAAAATTATTATTAATAATAATAACAATAACGATAATAATAATAATAATAATAATGCTAATAATAATAATTTCATTAAAAAAAAAAAAATAATAATAATAATACAAACAAATAATAATAATAATACCAATAATGACAATGATAATAATAAAAATAATAATAAAAATTAATAATAATAATAATAATAATGACAATAATAATAATAAAAATTAATAATAATATTAATGACAATAATAATAATAAGTTAAAACCACTTAAACCCACTTAGAAAAACAAAAGTTTTTAAATCCATTAATATTAACCAATCTCTATAGTAATTTAGAATTGCAATAAAAGTGCTTTGAAAGTGCAGCAGTTTTGTGCCTCATCCCAAGAGATATCCTCCAACTATGACAGTTTATCAGGCAATGGGGCTGCTTTGGGTCCGTCCAACTGTCACTTGCCCTTTCTCCCTTCTTTCACTTCCACAGGTCATACATTTAACGCCAGGAAGCTGCTTCCTCCTCCAAAAACTAAATATTTTCTTTTCACACTTTGCAGAGCAGTCTTGGCTTGTCATCGAGGTCGGTAAACTGGATGGGCCTAAACACAGGGCCTCGCAGGATATCGATCTTGTAGGTTTATTGAGTGGCTTTGGATAATATTTCTGGTCTTTCTGCTTATGTAAAGGGCTGATGGATTTTTCAGTGGTCAAAAAGCTCTTTTTTCTCTTAGACAAAGCAGGTAGAGCTTCTGAGACATCAAGATCGAAGTAAAGCGATTCCTTCCTTCTGATATTTGGACTCTCGCCAAGGGTTAGAAACCCGTAAGGAGTGGTAATTTTGGGAAGATGGGGCAAAGACAAAGCAGCTCTTGTAGGTGGGTCTGAATGGTCGGTAACCTTCTCCAGCTCTTCTGAAGGCAACTCCGATGTTTTTCTTTGAAGGCTTCTTCCTCTCAGCAAACTTGCTTTCTTAACATTAGATTCTGACTGGCTTCTCTTGGCTCTAGCAGATAAGGCAACATCCCACCGAGCTCTTTGCAACTCCCTTTTAATTTCAGGAATCCCTTCCATTGGATCAACATGCAAGAAAATGTGATCCACATCTAGAGAAGGAATGATGAACTTTGGGATGCGGTCTGGTGTCACCACAATGTCAAAGATGTTTTTCTTCTTGTTGACCATGTGGCTTGACGACTTGTTCATTTTAAGTACTTTGTGCTTCATCATGGTCTCCAGGGCACTTTTGATGGAAATCGGCGCCGGGCTTGATAACATCGCCTTGTTCTCATGTGAAATGGATGTAGCAAGAAAGAAATCTCACCAAGAGAACTCAAGTTCTGTTCATAAAACATAGAATTCCGGACCACGTCATCCTCCGGTTTGTACGTCATTGGCATGGCAACCAAAGATAAGGAGCTTTTAAAAGGCTACTTGTTCACTTGTGCTGAAATTCACGTGGCATCCTCTCTCTCTCTTTCTCCGGAGCAGCTTATGTTCTTTGGGATATGGTTGCTGCTTTCATTTTCCTCCCGTCTTTTGTTGTATTTTTAGGACCTATGCATACGGTACTTTAATTCCAAGTAAGGATCCTCTTTGAAAATGAACCTCACTTCAGCCTTCTCTGCATCCGAGCCTTCTCCGGTGTTAATTAGGCTCCACAATGTGATACGGCCGTCAAAGTCAACAGAAAACACACTGTAACCTTTCCACAAATGGGAAGCTGGACATTTCCCAACACGCTGCTTTGGGGAGACGGAGGCTGTTAATCATTCACAGGATATGGAGCTTTGAGTTGCAGGTAGCAGACAATAATAATGATGGAAAATGAAGATGGCTAATGAATAGGCAGGATTATTGCAGAGAAAAGGAAGCGATTAGCAAGCCGGAGTTGGCGGGTTTTTAAATGTGGTGTGACCATCCAGAATGGTAACCAGAGTAGAACGTGCTTAAAGTAGATGTAAACCCTAACCGGATGACATTTAGTTTGCCAAAGCCACCTGTACTATAAATATTTGTTTTCATAAAGTACTGCCTATACCAGGGGTGGACTGACAACTCATGGGGCCCCCGGGCAATAGAGGATCATGGGGCCCCTGTGTACTTGCCCACACTCAAAGCACACCCAAAAAGCCTATAAAAAAAGGTAAAAGGGGCATTTCATGGGGCCCCCTACTGACCCCGGGCCCTTGGGCAGTGCCCGAGTGCTCAAATGGTCAGTCCACCCCTGGCCTATACCTTTATTCATCCTTTGCTCTATTTCAGACCTGCTGATCTCCTGCAACTTCTTTCAATGACTTCCTGTCTACATGCACTTGGATGCGGATCATTGCTTTGGGCTGGCTTCCTAATAGTGACAATGGACCATACTGGTGTGTCCACCAGGGATGAGCTAAGGTTCATACTGAACCAGGGGCGGACTGACAACTCGTGGGGCCCCCGGGCAATAGGGGATCATGGGGCCCCTGTGTCCTCGCCCACACCCATAAAAGCCTATGAAAGTTACCAGGGGCATCTCATGGGGCCCCTTACTGACCCCAGGCCCTTGGGCAGTGCCCAAGTTTCCAAATGGTCAGTCCGCCCCTGGACTGAACTGAGTTTGACCCAAACAGTCTGTTATAAATTCTGTATGTAGCCCTACAGAACAAACAGTGCACATGTGCTTTTTCTGCTGCTTCACTGCAACAATGAAACAGGAAAAGTTTTATTCAGAGAAAAGACATATAGTTTTCCCATAGATGCAGCTACAAACATATAAACACTGCCATCTACTGGTTGAAGAATATATCTCTACTGAATACTGATGCAGTTGCTGCACAAAATACATGAACACTGTATCCTAACACCCCACTTAACGACTGCTCCTTATGTTAGTCCCATCTCTTCATCAGCAGCTCTGATCCACGTTTGTTTTTCACGGGTTGTAAGTCTTTGCATCTCATCCCTTGAATCTGGCTCTGGTTTTAATGCCAAATGAGCAACATAGGACAGACGTTTGGCTGGGATGCCTTTATTGCTTCTGGTGGATTTCCTGTTTGAAGTCTCTTGTAGCCTGGTTTCTTATTTTATAGTATTTGGATTGTGTCAGGGATGCGGGTGTGACCAGAGGTGTGTGGACTGACACAGGGAAACGCAAGCTTCAGATATGGTATAAATAAGACAATTTATTAAGACTAACAATACAAACATAAACGCAGTGCACCAAACCCCAAGCTAACACAAATACATACAACAAGGTGAAACAAACCCAAACCTAAACTGATACAGATAAACAGGTACTTACACATATAGAGCACAACGTCGTCAGGCAGGCCGGGTCGATAACTATCGGGCAGGTAGGTACAGGAGGAGCAGGCGGAGAGAATGGTCAGGGTCACAAGCCAGGGATCAAAACAGGAGAAGTCAGCAGAGGTCAGGATCAGGCAGGGTCAGCAACAAGTCAGGCAGAAACAGGAACAGGAATGCAGGTTACAAGGTACAGGGGCCCATGGAAAAACACACACCAAGGCACAGACTGCAGGTCTGGCCATCCCTTAAATACACCTGCAATCAGCCCCAGGTGATAGCTAATTGCTGAAGTGAACCTCTGGTTGTTGAGAGCACCCGTTGGCCAGCCCTGGTACTGCAGCCCACAAGGCAGGTGAGTCCCACCACTATTGGCAAGTCCATTCCTGACAGATTGTCTGCCTTCATTTCTATTTCTGTGTCACCTTGTTGCTTATCTTCATGTGACACTGATGTGGAATTTCCCTCAGTTTGAAGCGTTTGTGTAAGTTCATGAAATTTTGAGCACACTGTCATTTCATCTGTAATTTTAGCCTTTGCAAGTGTGATATTCCCTTTTGTGATGGCACAACTGTCACCCTGGAAGGCCACTACATTGCCATATCCTGCAAGCTTCTTCACTGACAAAAGATTAGCTTCAAGAGCAGGGACATACAGGACATATTTCACAGATATCTTTCTGGTGACACTCCGGGAAATAGGACAGCAAAGAAAATCATCTCCTATTCCTTCTGATTCCATTATTTGCCTATTAGCTGTGGTGATTTTTTTCTGTTTTACTCTAGTCAAGGTGAATAAAGAAATTTCTGTCATTTGTCATGTGACTCGTAGCTCCTGAATCAACACACTGCTCCTCGGGTCCCTAGTGCCGACATCTTAACCACTTGCCGCCCAGCCACCGCATATAAACGGCGGCAGGGGGGCGCTCGTAGACAATTTGTAAACGCTATAACGTTCACGTAAACCAATTAATTTACACGTATTGGATTTTTTTTTTTAGCAAAGACATGTCACAGAATGCATTTTGGCAGCAATTTATGACTAAATTTGATTTTTGCATTTTTTTTTTACTGGACATGTTTTATAGCAAAAAGTCCAAAATATTTTTTTTTTCTCAAAATTGTCAGCCTTTTTTTTATAGCGCAAAAAATAAAAACCGCACAGGCGATCAAATACCACCGAAAGAAAGCTCAATTTGTGGGGAAAAAAAGCATGTAAATTTCATTTATGTACCGTATTGCATGACCGCGCAATTGTCCATTAAACTAGCGCAGCGCTGTATAGCAGAAAAATGGCGTAAATTGCAGTATCTATACCATCGTTTGTAGACGCTATAACTTTCGCACAAAGCAATCAATATACACTTATTGGGATTTTTTTTACCAAAAACATGGAGCAGAATACATTTTGGCCTAAATTTATAACCAACTTTGAGTTTACTATATATTTTTTATAGCTGAAAGTAAAAAATATTGTTTTTCTTCAAAATTTTTGGCCTTTTTTTGTTTATAGCGTGAAAAATAAAAAGCGCACAGGTGATCAAATACCACCGAAAGAAAGCTCTATTTGTGTGAAAAAAAGGACGTAAATTTCGTTTGGGTGCAGCATTGCATGACCGCGCAATTATCAGTTGAATTAGTGCAGCGCCGAGTAGCAAAAAGAGGCCTGGTCATTAAGGGGGGTAAATCCTCAGGAGCTCAAGTGGTTAACTGAGGGAATCCAGCTGCGAAACCTCGCGGTTTCACAGTTGGGTTCCCACTACCCATGCGCCACCCACGCTGTGCTTTGTTACTGGTCCTGCAGTCTTCTGGGACTTGTGATGTCCCAGAAGGCTGCAGGCAAAGAGTGGGAAGATGAACTTTTGCTCGGATTGCTTTGGCGAACAGATACTGGCTCTTCCCCCCTCCCCCCCCCAAAAAAAAAGGTTTCAAAAATGTTAAAGGGAGGAGGAGGAAATGCAAAACTTCCCATTTTGGGTGAAGTTTGGCTTTAACCACATAAGGTCAACTCTATAGCAGTTTTACTGCTACAGGGCAGTCCTCCTGTGCAAAATCATGTATATATACATGATTGTGCACTTCCACCATAGGAGGCAAATGCGCCACAGCCAATCGCTTCCGCTGTGAACACTCACAGCAGAAGCCGATCTGCGAGTGCCGGTGAGTGGATGTTCACCAGCACCTGCCAATCTTCGGGCAGGACATGGAACAGAGCTCTGCCTATGTAAACAAGGCAGAGCTCTGTTCTGACAGGGGAGGAATGAAGAATTGCATGAACCTGCAAAGCTGGGAACACAATCCTTCACTTTCCCTAGTAAAAGCACCATCTAGTGTGCACCAACCACATAGCTAGGCACACACTTAATCCTTTGATCACCCTAGGTGTTTACCCCTTCCCAGACAGTGTCTCTTAGTACAGTGTCAGTGCATATTTTTAGCACTGACCACTGTATTAGTGTCACTGGTTCCCACAAAGTGACAGTTAGTGTAAAAATGTCTGCCGCAATATATAAGTCGCTGATCGCTGCCATTACTAGTATACAAAACAAAAACAATTCAGTATATATCCCATAGTTTGTAAATGCTATAACTTTTGTGCAAACTAATCAATATACACTTATTGGGATTTTTATGCCAAAAATATATAGCAGAATATACTTTGGTCTAAATTTATGAAGAAATCTTCTTTTACATTTTATTTTAATTGGATATGTTTAATGGCAGAAAATAAAAAAATTTTTTTTTTGTTTTCAAAATTGGTCTTTTTTAGTTTATAACGCAAAAAGTAAAAGAAGCAGAGGTGACCAAATAGAAAGTTCTATTTGTGGGAAAAAATGACATACAATTGCAAGAAAAAGTAGACAAGTGATTCAACAAAACAATGGCTGCAACAGCACAGAATACGCCTTCTGGAGTGGCCCAGTCAGAGTCCTGACCTCAACCCGATTGAAATGCTGTGGCATGACCTTAAGAGAGCGATTCACACCAGACATCCCAAGAATATTGCTACACTGAAACAGTTTTGTGAAGAGGAGTGGTCCAAAATTACTCCAGATCGTTGTGCAGGTCTGATCTGCAACTACAGGAAACGTTTGGTTGAGGTTATTGCTGCCAAAGGAGGGTCAACCAGTTATTAAGTCCAAAGGTTCACATACTTTTTCCTCCCTGCACTGTGAATGTTTACATGTTATGTGCAATTAAACCATGACAACATCTAATGTTTGTGTAGTATTATGTTCAGCAGACTGTGTTCTTCTATTGTTGTGAGTTAGATGACGTTCAGAGCACATTTTATGCCCAATTCATGCAAAATTCCACGTAATCCCAAGGGGTTCACATACTTTTTCTTGCAACTGTAAATGTTGTTTATGTATGGCATTGCATGACCGTGTAATTGTCAGTTAAAATAATGCAGTGCCGTATCGCAAAATATGACCTGGTCAGGAATGGGGGTAAATCTTCAGGAGATCAAGTGGTTAAGTGTGTTTCAGGTATTTCAAAACAGTTAAAAGTTCAACCTGGAAAAAAAAAAGAAGAATACATTCAGTTCCTCAAATCTTCTCTCATAGTTAAGCTTCTCTATGCCTCTTGTCAGTTTGATTGCCCTTCTCTGCATTTTCTCCAGTTCTCCCTTTTTATGAAATGGTGCCCAAAACTGAACTGCATATTCTGGATGAGGTGTTGTTGGACATCTCATTCCAAAACCATGGACATTATTGCAGAGATGTTCACCGCCCAATTACAACCTATAACTTCCTCCACTCATCAGGAAAGGCTTTCCACAAGATTTTGGAATGTGTTTGCGGGAATTTGTGTTCATTACTGATGTTGGATAAGAAGATTTAGCCCATGGTCAAAGTTCTAACTCATCCCAACAGTGTTCCGTAGGTCAGGGCTCTGTGCCGGACACTCGAGTTCTTCCACTGCAAACTCATCAAACCATGTCTTTATGGAGCTGGCTTTGTCCACAGGGGTACAGTCATGCTAGAATAAGAAAAGGACCTTCACCAAACTGTTGCCACAAGCTTGAAGAGCACAGTGGTCTACAATGTCTTTGTATATTGTAGCATCAACATCCCCCTTCACTGGAGACACCTGGTCATTTGTAGGAGTGTCCAGGTGTACCATATTGTATACTATGCAATATTAGCAAACGTCATTGCAGATTCCTACCCCAAGAACATGCCTAAACCAATGGCTCCATTTCAGACTTTCTCCTTTCATCCCACATGGACAACCTGGGTGCTGGCTACCAGAGCCCATCTCCACTCTCAGTCAAAGTATAAAAAAAATGTAATCTGCACTCCAAAACTTAGCTCTGATTTCTGTGTTTATTAATTGTCAAAAAAAAAGACTGCACACATTGATGTCTTCACCTGAAACCAACCTTTACTGACGCGTTTCACCACTGCTGGCTGGCTCACAAGGATAGGAGAAGTCCTTCCCAGGGAACAGGGTAAATGGAGGGCTCGAGGTACAAAGTGAATATTGCAGTTTAAGCTGTTTTTTGTCTTTCTTTTAATTGGTTACTAAAGTGTAACTAAAAATCATTTTTGAGTACGGAAGTGTTATAACCCCTGTCAGTTCTTTTTGCCATCTGTGTCCCATTGGAGAGATTTATTACAGATACTTATATAGTGCCATCACAATTTACACACCGCTTTTACATATATTGTACATTCACATCAGTCCCTAACCCTCAAGGGGCGTACAATCTAATGTCCCTAACTCACATTCATACATACACATACTAGGGACAATTTAGACAGGAGCCAATTCACCTACCAGGATGTCTTTGGAATGTGGGAGGAAACCGGAGGAAACCCACACAAACACAGGGAGAACATGCAGACTCTGTGCAGGTAGTATCAGGGTTGGGATTTAAGCCAAAAACCCTAGTTCTGCCTGGTGGAAGTGCTAACCACTTTGCCACTGTACTGCCTTTCCTGTCTGTCCCATAGCCAAAACAGGAGGTGAGGGAATCCTGGGGTGTCACTAGAACTGGTCAAAAGATTTCCCCTCTATTCCTGTTCTGGTGTCAACCTAAAATTTGGGATTTTCTTTCACATTCACCTTCGATGATAATGGTAAACAGGACAAATAGAGAGGATGAATCTCCCGAACGGGGACACAGACAGCAATAAACCTGACAGGGCATCCAATCCCTCTCCACTCTATCCAAAACTAAAAAAAAAAGAAAAAAGTTTTGCCTTTAGGTATACTTTAATCTAGCTCAACCTTTTTTCAGTCAAGGCACCCTTTAAAATTATAGACAGTCCCTAGACACCCTTTAAAATGGATGGTCTAGAGGCACCCCGTTCTAAAATGGGGTGCCTCTAGACCAAGGGTGTCAAACTGGAGGCCCTCCAGCTGTTTTGAAACTACAAGTCCCATCATTCCTCTGCCTTTGGGAGTCATGCTTGCAACTGTCAATCTAGCAATGCCTCATGGGACTTGTAGTTTGTCAACAGCTGGAGGGCCGCCAGTTTGACACCCGTGCTCTAGACTGTCCATTTTAAAACCATCATTTTAAAAGGACATCCCATTCTGAAATGAGATAAACTATTCTAATAGTTTTCTATAGCGCAGCAACATCCACACATGTAGGACACCCAACATTAGAGGTAATTTGTTCTTCAAAGTACATACACTTTTGCACACTGGTACTGACTAGTATTCCATTGTTTCTCTTCTCCATCCATCACTGAGCTAATGTGGCCCCAGCAGTGATGGAGGGGGGCAGGGGAGGATCAAGCTAGGATGTGGTGCAGGCAACCGACATCCTCCTTACCAACTGATGATGTCATTGGTTGTCAGGGCGCCGGCGGCTAGAAGGTTGTAATGGTGCACAGTGAAAACCTGTGGCTTTGTGTCACTAAAAGGCAGGCTTGTTCCACCCGCTGGCTTGTATACAAGTTTTTGGCAATTTTTAGACATTTTGTCAAGGCACCCCTGAATAAACCTCAAGGCACCCCAGTGTGCCTGGACATCCCGGTTGAGAAAGGCTGCTTTAACCTACCAGCATGCCTTTGGAGTGTCTTTGGAGGAAACCAGAGTAAACCCACACAGGCACAGGGAGAACATGCAGACTCTGTGCAGGTAGTATCAGGGTTGGGATTTAAGCCAACAACCCTAGTGCTGCCTAGTGGAAGTGCTAACCACTTTGCCACTGTGCTGCCTTCCTTTCTGTCCCACAGCCAAAACAGGAGGTGAGGGAATCCTGGGGTGTCACTAGAACTAGTCTCTCCGTTGAAAGATTTCCCCTCTATTCCTGTTCTGGTGTCAACCTAAAATTTGGGATTTTCTTTCACTTTCACCTTCGATGATAATGGTAAACAGGACAAATAGAGAGGGTGAATCTCCCGAACGGAGACACAGACAGCAATAAACACGACAGGGCATCCAATCCCTCTCCACTCTATCCAAAACTAAAAAAGAAAGTAAAAGAAGTTTTGTCTTTAGTTATACTTTGATTTTTATCTTGTTATTGGCGGGAGTTCTTCAACATGATTGGTGCTGTCATTTCTGTGCGTTCCATTTCTTAGTAGAGACAAACTCTGAACACTGCCGCCATCTAGCGGCAAGACACCATTATTACAGGAATAGATTATGAAGTAAAGAGGTTAGACAAAAATATGGAAACACTAAAATTACGGAAACACGACATGATGTGAGGTGTGAAAGTGATGACATGTTTGGCGTTCAAAGCAGAAGTAATGTAACATTCTTTGGCTTCCGCTGTGTGATGAGACACCTAGCTAACAGGTGGGAAGCCTCCCTTTCCTCATTCACTGAGTGCGCTGCTAGTAATGCAGAGTCATATCAGAGCTTCCTGAGCTTCCAGGAGGGCAAATTGTTGGTGCCGCTTAGCCGGTGCCCCTGTGATTGCCAATTTATTTGCCGTGTCGCGAGGTCCAGTATCAAAGGCTATGACGGCGTGTACAGTTTCCAGGAAAATGTCGTCTGATGAGGATAAGTGCAGTCAAAGTGGTCAGGTGACCTAAAGAGACAAAAAAGAACATTGGGACCCGGAACAGGAAAACAACTGCTGTAGACGTGACTGCAGAGCTCAATCTCAGTCCCATGAAGACTGAGATTGAGCTGTTTTTGGAAAGGGTCAGGGACGTTTTTTCTGCAATAGATTGTGTTTTGCGTGTAATACGCTTTATTGGACCAGTACTAAAAAATTCAACAATTGTGTTTTTTTTTTTTTTGGCTACTGGGAAAGTATGACAGTTCTGTTCATGTATTTTCCGGGAAAACGTCATGTGATAAGGATAAGTGCAGTCGACGTGGTCATGTGACCGAAAGAGACAAAAAAGAACATTGGGACCCGGAACAGGAAAACAACTGCTGTAGACGTGACTGCAGAGCTCAATCTCAGTCCCATGAAGACTGAGATTGAGCTGTTTTTGGAAAGGGTCAGGGACGTTTTTTCTGCAATAGATTGTGTTTTGCGTGTAATACACTTTATTGGACCAGTACTAAAAAAAACACTTTTTTTTTTTTTTGGCTAAGTGTTTTCCACAGCGTTTTGCAGAAATGCACTACAGTCCATTTAACATGAATTCCTAGATTGTAAGTTCTAACGAGCCGGGCCCTCTGTTTCCTGTTGTAACAATTGTATTGTAACTGTAATGTCTTCCTTCATTTTGTAAAGCGCTGCGCACACTGTTGGCGCTATGTAAATATTATATTAATAATAATTTCCTATGGGAGAGGTTCACAGCTCCGCATTTTCACCCGGTGCATTTTTTGGAAAGGAACAGGAACTTTTTTAAATGCAAAAAGTTGCCATTTTGGTTATTATTATTATACAGGATTTATATGGCGCCAACAGTTGGCTCAGCGCTTTACAATATAACGGGAGACAATACAGCAACAATACAGTTCAATACAAGAGGGTTAGGAGGGCCCTAGTTCTATAGACTGCAATGGAAATGCTGCAGAAAAGAATGTAGTGCATTTTCGATGGGTTTTTAATGCATTTTTACCACGTTTGCATTTTAAATCTGCCTAGCAACAACAAAAATTTAAAAAAATGAAAAAAAAAACCACCCCCCACAAAACACATCAAAAACGAGACAAAAACGCAGGTGCAAAACACAATGCAGAAACGGGTCAGACGCAACCTGCATAGGTGTGAACCTAACCTTATAGACAAAGGAATTACATTTACAGGAAGGAAATGTGAACTCGGACTACAGCCTCTTCCACTTTTTAATCAAGACCTTTATTCGGATGATTTTCCGAATGGCCATTTGGATTTAGATTAGTACAAAAAGCTCAATAAAGACCCTCCAATCCCCTAAACAACACAGAGTAGGAGATCCAACTGAGAAATGCTTGCAGTGTTTTCTTTCTAATTAATGAGCCGGTGCTTAATATGATTGCCGCACATTACTGATAGATTAAACGGCGACATTGAGGCAGTTAGGACGGGACGATGGAGCTCTGGGGAAGAGGAGGAATGTATTACTGTGCCATTACCTTATCATTAACTGACAGACTGAACTGACTGGAGGGGGCTGGGGCAGCCAATAGTCCTCGGATCGAGTTTGTTTTATTGTACAGACAGCTGTGCACCGGATTTAGTATGAAAAGATCAAAGATGGCGCTATCCTCAGCTGTCCTCCCTCTGCCTGAATTTCTATGTTTTGCATTTTTTTTCGAGAAGTTGGTAAAGAGTGCCTGTCAATCTACGAAAGCTGGAATACCAATAAGGCAACATGTGTAAAGCTGGCCATACACTACAGAGGTGCAAACCCCACGTGGACGGATGGCAGTTCACTCCATTCCAGGAAACAGCCTCATCACCGCTGGCCAGGGTGGAAGAAACCAGGAAAAAGGCTCAGAACCAAGAACCGGGAATCGATGGTAGACATTGCTGGAGGGAAAAAAGGGGCATGGCTACGCGTTTCAGAGATGGCCCAGGCTCCTTTGTCAAGACACATGTAGTTGATGGTAGATCTAAAGGAGAATGTTCAATCAAATGATATAGTGTATGGTAAGTCTTGGACAACTAAGTAACAAAGAAGCTATGTAAATCTTCAACTTCCTGTTATAGGACAGGAAGGGAAATCTGTTGTGGACACAGATGGGAAAAAAAACAACTGACAGGTTTTAACCCTTTCTTATTCTATTAAAATTTTAAAAAATATTGGCTTTGCAAATATTTTAAACTGAGTTCTCCACAGAAGCAAGATTCCAGAGAGCACACCTCATGGGGTCACTGGGAGTGTACTTCATACCGTCTGTGCTATGGAACGTTCCTCCTTCCTTCCTTATTTTTCCAGTTTTTTCTTCCATGCTCCATTACTTCCTTCTCTTCATTCCTCCTTCCTCTCCTTCCTCCTTCCTTCAGTCTTTTTTCCAGAATATTTATCTTTCCTTCATTCTTTTATTTTTCTTTCATCGTCCCTTCCTTCCTTCTCTACTTTCCTTCTTCCTCCCTTTCCTCCTTCCTTCCATCTCTTGTCCATAATCTCTCTCTTTCTTTCCTTTATTCCTTCATTTTTTTCTATCATCATCCCTTTGTTCCTTCTCTACTTTCATTCTTCCTCCTTTACCTCTCTCGTTCCTTCCTTTTTTCTTTCTTTCATTTTTTCTTCCATCATCCCTTCCTTCTCTACTTCCCTTCTTCTTTCCTTCTTTTTTTCCATAATCTCTTCCTTTTTTTCCTTTCTTCCTTAATTTTTTCCTTCCGTCCTCCCTTCCTTCCTCCCTTTCTTCCCTTCTTCCCTCCTTTTTTTTTTCCACAATCCTTTACTTTTTTTCTTCTGCCTTCCTTTCCTTCCTTCCTTCATTTTTCCATAATCTTTTAATTTTTTTCCTTTCTTTCTTAATTTTTTTTCTTCCATCCTTCCTCCCTCCCTCCCTTCCTTTCTTCCTTCCCTTCTTCCCTCCTTTTTTTTTTCCACAATTTTTTTCTTTTTTCTTCGGCCTTCCTTTTTTTCTTTCCTCCTTCCTTCCTTCTCCTTCCTTCTCCTTCCCTTCCTTCCTTCCCTTCCTTCCCTTCCTTTCCTTTCCTTCCTTCCCTTCCTCCTTTCTTTCCTTTCTTTCCTTCCTTCAGCCCAATATTAATCCAACCAATCAACATAAAAGTGAGATCCAATATTCTATAGATCAGAAGTCTGTTACTGGTTGCAGACTAGCTCTTATGTCCACATGGGGAGGGAAGGTCTAAACCAGAAATGGGCAAACTACGGCCCGGCGGACCTTTTAATCCGGCCCGCGGAGCTAGACTCCTCTCACAGTCCGCCCTGAAGACCGGTGTAGCATGAAAATCTGTCTCCTATGAGGATCTGTCCCCCTCGGCGTATCTGCGCGTGTGCCGGAGATCGCCGATCGGCTGCTAATGCCTGAAACTGGCACATGCGCAGATACGTCGAGGGGGACAGATCCTCATAGGAGACAGATTTTCATGCTACACCGGAACGGCGCGGGAACACGGCGAGAGGAATGCGCGGAGCAAAGGTAAGTGAATTGACACAGGGGGACTTAATATGGGGGATGAATTAATATAGGGAATGAATTACTATATGGGGGATGAATTACTATGGGGGATGAATTACTATATGGGGGATGAATTACTATATGGGGGATGAATTACTATGGGGGATGAATTACTATGGGGGGGATGAATTACTATATGGGGGATGAATTACTATGGGGGATGAATTACTATGGGGGATGAATTACTATATGGGGGATAAATTACTATATGGGGGATGAATTACTATGGGGGATGATTTACTATGGGGGATGAATTACTATATGGGGGATGAATTACTATATGGGGGATGAATTACTATGGGGGATGAATTACTATATGGGGGATGAATTACTATGGGGGATGAATTACTATATGGGGGATGAATTACTATATGGGGGATGAATTACTATGGGGGATGAATTACCAATGGGGGGGTGAATTACTATATGGGGGATGAATTACTATGGGGGGGATGAATTACTATATGGGGGATGAATTACTATATGGGGGATGAATTACTATGGGGGATGAATTACTATATGGGGGATGAATTACTATGGGGGATGAATTACTATATGGGGGATGAATTACTATATGGGGGATGAATTACTATGGGGGATGAATTACTATGGGGGATGAATTACTATAGGGGGGATGAATTACTATATGGGGGATGAATTACTATGGGGGATGAATTACTATAGGGGGGATGAATTACTATGGGGGATGAATTACTATATGGGGGATGAATTACTATGGGGGATGAATTACTATATGGGGGATTAATTACTATAGGGGGGATGAATTACTATGGGGGATGAATTACTATATGGGGGATGAATTACTATATGGGGGATGAATTACTATGGGGGATGAATTACTATATGGGGGATGAATTACTATGGGGGATGAATTACTATAGGGGGGATGAATTACTATGGGGGATGAATTACTATAGGGGGGATGAATTACTATGGGGGATGAATTACTATATGGGGGATGAATTACTATGGGGGATGAATTACTATATGGGGGATAAATTACTATGGGGGATGAATTACTATATGGGGGATGAATTACTATGGGGGATGAATTACTATATGGGGGATTAATTACTATGGGGGATGAATTAATATGCTTACTATGGGGGAATATTACTATACTTACTATGGATGACACATACACATCATTCATCAACTCTTGGTCCGGCCCCCGGGTCCAATATATGAACCCATTGCGGCCCTCAAGTCAAAAAGTTTGCCCACCCCTGGTCTAAACCCATATAGTCACAACCCAATGCTGCTTCAAACTGTCCACTTCACAGGAGCATCCAAAGTCCAATAGATCCTCCTGATCAGAGAGTCTGAAGCAGCATTGGATTGTGAGTTTATGGGTTTAGAACTTCCCTCCCCATGTGGACATAAGGGCCAGTCTGCAACCAGTAACAGACTTCTGATCTATAGAATATTGGATCTCGTTTTTAGGTGGATTGATTGGATTAATATTGGTAGACCATTTTTGGCACCCATAGCAGCCCTTGTGCTTGTCTCCTGGCGGCCGGGAATTTGGGATTCCATTGTGGATTAGTAGAGCGACAATCCATATTTATGTTTTTATGTTATACAGCCAGGACTCACTGTGGTCCTTATGGCATACAATATATCGCACATACCCCCGAGGAAAACAATATATCACACATACCCCCGAGGAAAACAATATATCACACATACCCCCGAGGAAAACAATATATCACACATACCCCTGAGGAAAACAAGTGTTCAAAACTGCAGAATGCAGTTTTGGAGCAAAAGCTATCTACAACTTTTATGAAATAGAACATATTTTACAGACTTTTGATGTTGAAGTGGCCATAATACATATAGTATTTTTAATGACTATTTGTAATAAAGGAGAAGTATTTGAACCCATATTGTTATCACACAAAGTATTCATGTGCTCTTAGAAAGTCCCGGCTTCATTTATTGTTTTTGGAAGTGTTGAGCAGTTTCTGAGATGTGGACACGTTAATTTAGCACAATCCTCGCGTCTATGATTTACATTTCTTTTTACATCTGCTTTCTTTCCTTCCTTTCTTCAGTTATTTCTTCCATACCTTCCTTCCTTCACTCCTTTTTTCCGTCCTCCCTTCCTTCTTTCCTTCTCTACCATCCTCCTTCCCTTCTTCCTTCTCTACCTTCTTTCTTCCTTCCTTTGCGTCTTTCTTTTCTTTTGTTTTCTTTTCCGTCCCCTGGCACTGTGCAGTCTTAGAGGATTTAGAGGGCTGTTTATAGGCAGAGTGTTTGCTGTCAGATGATACATTTTGTGACCTATAAAATCAATCAGTGACGATTTCCACGAGGCGATCGGTAATATAATGACTCAGTCCCGGGCGGAGCGCCTGCCCTCCAACAGATGGTGTTTGTCTGCCTGTGTGAACTAATTGCTATCAATAATTAAAGCAGGGCTCTGATTCATGTGCACTATGGCAGGGACTCCTAAATTAACTATTTTATGATCATTATGCATCCTTTTATGTTCTGTTTTAAGTTAAAGAATTCGCCGGGGATCATTACCTAAACATATGGGCGCTAAATTGCTGATTTATTTAGAAGCCGTTACTCTGAAGTCAAAGGATCCCTCATCTAGAAAGAAGATGTTCGCTTAAATGGAAGTATGAAAAACATCATCAAAAGAGATTATATTTCCCTACAGAATTACAGGAACTGGGAATCAAATCAGCAATTCCCCACATTACAGTTATTGGTTGAATTAAGCGGCGCTAATGATATGAAGCAGCAAAGATTAGATTGTTTTTATGCTTCTAATAAAGAAAAATGATTGCCTCGGTTTTATGATAGGACAAGAAATTGCCAGTCTCCATAGAGGAAGGCTGAGAACATTGAGTGCACGGGGAAAGTCTTGGCAGTCTTAGGAGCTCTAAAGCAGTGGTTCTCAACCTGGGGGTCGCGACCCCTTTGGGGGTCGAACGACCATTTCACAGGGGTCGCCTAAGACCATCGGAAAACACATATTTCCGATGGTCTTAGGAACCGAGACACCGCTCCTGTCTCAGGCGATCTGTGGGCGGGATGATATGCTGCCCCTGTAACCTGGCCACACCTCCGGGATCACTCAACAGCTCCACCTCCTCGCCGCTGATTGGCCACTGGAACTGTAGCTCAGGAGAGGCACACAGGCGGCCAATCACCGGCGAGGAGGTGGAGCTTGGAGAGGAGGAGCCGAGCGGCAGCGCGTGGAGATCGAAGAAGATCGAGGGAGCTGCAGGAGCGAGTGAAGAGAGAGGCCAGAGAAAGAAGACAGCTGACAGGTAAGTGCAAATTTTGCTGCTGCAGCCAGGTATGCAGGCTGTAGATGGGAGAGGGAGAGAGCGAGCCCAGGCTGGAGCAGGAGTCAGCAAGGTAAGTATCATTGGTGTCAGTGGAAGGGATAGTGCCCCATCGTTGGTATTAGTGACACCAATGATGGGGCACTATTCCTCCCCCCACTGACACCAACAATGGGGCACTATTCCTCCCCCCACTGACACCAACGATGGGGCACTATTCCTCCCCCCACTGACACCAACGATGGGGCACTATTCCTCCCAATGACACCCACAATGGGGCACTATTCCTCCCACTGACACCCACAATGGGGCACTATTCCTCCCACTGACACCCACAATGGGGCACTATTCCTCCCACTGACACCCACAATGAGGCACTATTCCTCCCACTGACACCCACAATGGGGCACTATTCCTCCCACTGACACCAATGATGGGGCACTATTCCTCCCACTGACACCAATGATGGGGCACTATTCCTCCCACTGACACCAATGATGGGGCACTATTCCTCCCACTGATACCAATGATGGGGCACTATTCCTCCCACTGACACCCACGATGGGGCACTATTCCTCCCACTGACACCCACAATTGGGCACTATTCCTCCCACTGACACCCACAATGGGGCACTATTCCTCCCACTGACACCCACAATGGGGCACTATTCCTCCCACTGACACCAATGATGGGGCACTATTCCTCCCACTGACGCCAATGATGAGGCACTATTCCTCCCACTGACACCCACAATGGGGCACTATTCCTCCCACTGACACCCACAATGGGGCACTATTCCTCCCACTGACACCAATGATGGGGCACTATTCCTCCCACTGACACCAATGATGGGGCACTATTCCTCCCACTGACACCAATGATGGGGCACTATTCCTCCCACTGACACCAATGATGGGGCACTATTCCTCCCACTGATACCAATGATGGGGCACTATTCCTCCCACTGACACCAATGATGGGGCACTATTCCTCCCACTGACACCAATGATGGGGCACTATTCCTCCCAATGACATCCACGATGGGGCACTATTCCTCCCACTGACACCCACAATGGGGCACTATTCCTCCCACTGACACCCACGATGGGGCACTATTCCTCCCACTGACACCCACGATGGGGCACTATTCCTCCCACTGACACCCACGATGGGGCACTATTCCTCCCACTGACACCCACGATGAGGCACTATTCCTCCCACTGACACCAATGATGGGGCACTATTCCTCCCACTGACGCCAATGATGGGGCACTATTCCTCCCACTGACGCCAATGATGGGGCACTATTCCCCCCACTGACGCCAATGATGGGGCACTATTCCTCCCACTGACACCAATGATGGGGCACTATTCCTCCCACTGACACCAATGATGGGGCACTATTCCCCCCACTGACACCAATGATGGGGCACTATTCCTCCCACTGACACCAATGATGGGGCACTATTCCTCCCACTGATACCAATGATGGGGCACTATTCCTCCCACTGACACCAATGATGGGGCACTATTCCTCCCACTGATACCAATGATGGGGCACTATTCCTCCCACTGATGCCAATGATGGGGCACTATTCCTCCCACTGATGCCAATGATGGGGCACTATTCCTCCCACTGACGCCAATGATGGGGCACTATTCCTCCCACTGACGCCAATGATGGAGCACTATTCCTCCCACTGACACCAATGATGGGGCACTATTCCTTCCACTGACACCAATGATGGGGCACTATTCCTTCCACTGACACCAATGATGGGGCACTATTCCTTCCACTGACACCAACAATGGGGCACTATTCCTCCCACTGACACCAACGATGGAACACTATTCCTCCCACTGACACCAACGATGGGACAGTATTCATCCCACTGACATCAGTGATGGGGCGCTAGTCCTCCCACTGCAAAATTACAGTTATGAAGTAGCAACGAAAATAATTTTATGGGTGGGGGTCACAACAACATGAGGAACTGTATTAAGGGGTCGCGGCATTAGAAAGGTTGAGAACCACTGCTCTAAAGGATCCTGGACTGGATTTTCTGATCCTATAGTGTCCAGCTCGAGCACACCACATCAATAAGACCCAAAATAGTCTCTTTCAATTTAGGAGTGATCCTCAAATACTGCAACTCCTCATAGGCAGAGTTGTCCTGTAAGGAACAAAAAGACCTAAAGAAGTGATGGCTTGAAGGCCTCAAAGGCCACAGATTGGATATAGAATGTGTGGGGGAGGGTGCAGTAGCCTGCGTGTGGCCCCTGTGGTCAGAGCCAACAAAAATTTGAGCTACTTGGCTGCTGCTGCTCCTGCTTTGGAGAGCTACGTGGAACTCCGATGTTTGGTCTGTTCCTGCTGCACACATCCGGATGTCCAATCTTACACCTACTACCAACGTTGGGCTTCTGAGAGTATCCTGCCCCTGGTGCAGCCAACGGCTGGGGATAAAAACCTCCCTAAACAAATCAGCCCAAAAGATATTACACAGATGGTACATAACTCCACAACATTTGGCAGCACGTTCATCCAAACTCTACTCCTCATTATGCTGGAGGAACTGTAACCAACAAGGATCCTTGTACCATATATGGTGAGAATGTCCACAAATTACTCCATTCTGGTCAAATATCTTCATGTTTATAACATCAATTACAAACTCCTCTCCAATTCCTGAGCCAGCCCTGGCACTTTTGGGAATAGGAATAGACTCTTGGCCACCACAGACCAGAACTGTACTAATGCACATTTTGATAGCGGCACGATTGAGTATTGCCAGGATTTGGAAACAAACTACAACGCCATCCATTCACACAGTAACTGAAATCCTGAACAAAAACACAGCCTTCGAAAAAACCTTTGCTCAAATACACAACTCATTTGCTAAATTCCGGAAACACTGGGACTTATGGCTCAAAGTGTTAGGAATGCAACAGCATGTACTATAATGTACTATATAGTATTGTGTGTTAATATCACTTGACCAGTAGATGGCACTATACACTAAAGGTTACTAGTTGTGCATATGTGTAAAACTTGTTGGTTCTTCTCTCCTAAGATGTCTGCTGCCATCACTGTCTGCTGAAATGTGCTTTGTATGTTTGCAACTTAAGCCACACAAGTAAAGTCATAGTTCTGCCTCATCGCCCAACAGTGTCTTCTATAACACATAACCAACACAAAGATCATTGATGTACCATTACATAAGAAACTACAAGATGTACCAATCAAACACCACTAGAGATACAGCTACTCCACTCTATTATTATCACCCTGTTATCTAAAAAAAAAGAAATATGTAATAATTTCAAATCTCATTCTTTATTCTACTTCTCTCTAATCTCCACTTCTCACAACCTTCCTTTCTTCTCTAAACTAATGACTTACTGAATATTTCAAACAAACAATGCATACTCATCAAAAAAAGAAATGTATTGATGACAGTAATGACTACAAAGTCACATTGTTTATGAGCTGAAATTTGTAAGATGTTGAATATGCTCATACTCTGTTATCTATATCCTTTACAAATCTGTAATACATTATTGCGGCAATACTGTTAATTGTTGTAAACAATCAAATGACCAATAAAAAAACAATAGTTATAAAAAAAAAAAAACCTCCCTAAACAGAGAAGAAGAGTCCACCATGCTTGGAAGAGCTAGTAAAGAGTCCACAGCTTGCATAGATGCTGGTAGCAGAGGGCACAAGGATCCAAAGCAGAAGACATTGGCCACATTAGTAGCGTGCTGTAAGAAGCACAGGAGCTGTTAGTGGAGTGTGAGCTGGGAGCAACTAGTACAGTGGGGCTGCTTTGTATATAACTAGAATCAGACATGAAGCTTTGGGTATGACCAGGGGTGGACTGACAACTCATGGGGCCCCCGGGCAAAAGGGGATCATGGGGCCCCTGTGTCCTTGCCCAAACTCAAAAAAGCCTATGAAAAAGGTACCAGGGACATCTCATGGGGCCCCCTACTGACTCCGGGCCCTCGGGCAGTGCCCGAGTTTCCAAATGGTACCCCTGGGTATGACACCAGGCCTCAGGTACTCACAGAATCCAATTGCTGGTAGCAGGTGTAGAGTCAGAGGTCTGAAAGTGACTGTAGGTCACTGCAGAATGACACCAGGAGTAGATTGAAGACTGGAGTTCCACATGGCTCGGTAAATCAGGAGCAGCAGCAGTGGGATGATGCTTCCTCTTTGCGTCAATGCAGAATGGCAGGAAAGAGAGTGCAGAGGGAACAATGGTCAATGAGTGACATCTGCATCAAGAAGTAACCCCATTCTTCAGTAAAATCAGCTGGACATTCAAATGGAAATAACAAGGTAGCTCCCATCTCTCGTAGCATGAGCCTTCAGAGACAGGTCAAGCATTGTGGTGATGACAAGTTGCCAACAGCTCTTGACCTTAAAAGTAGCCTTTGCAAATTTGAACCCAACCACTAAAATCATACATTACTGTAGGTTCTAACATCTTAATGTCCTTGTTTTCATTCTTTGTAAATCTGCAGCTTTCTTTCAAAGAATCCCAGCAGGAGTGCATAGTGACCTACGAGATAGCATCAGAGAGTGATGAGAATAGAAACTCTCAATCTTTCAAACGATGGTTAGTATTTATTGATTGGACTCCTTGGAAAAACACACTATTCTTTCAGCCTTCAGATACACCAAACATTATGCCAAATAACATATTCGATTCAATATGGAGAACTTCTAACAATTAATAAAACTTGACCAACTGACCATCATCTCATCGCAGGCTACGCTAAGAATGTCAGGGCTCCGGGTATGACCAGAGGTGTGTGGACTGACACAGAGAAGCGCAGGCTTCAGGTATAGTGTAAATAAGACAATTTATTAAGACTAAACAACACAAATGCAGTGCAAGGTAAACATAACACAGTGCAAACAACCCAACCTCCAACAGATAACCATATATACAAATCAACGTAGTCGGGCAGGCCGGGTCGGTAGCAAACAGGGTACCAGGAGAGAGCGGAAGAGTGGTCAGGAATAGCCGAGGTCAGGACAGGCGGAGTTCACTCAGAGTCAGGATCAAAGCAGAATCAGGAATCAAGCAGGAAGCAGACAGGATGCAGGTACAGGGGCTCATGGGAAACATACACCAAGGCACTGACTGCAGGTCTGGCCATTCCTTAAATACACCTTCTGCAATCAGCCCCAGGTGTTGGCTGATTGCAGGAGTGAGCTTCTGGCTGCTGAGAGCACCCGCTGGTCAGCCCTGGTACTGCAGCCCACATGGCAGGTGAGTCCCACCACCAGTGCTGAGTCCATTCCTGACAAAGAAACAGAGTTGAGATAACCATAAGACACTGACCATCAAGGCTTTACAACAAGAAAACAATTGAGACACTTCCTGTTATGGGGTGACAGCTGTCTCATAATTGTGCCCCTGCATTGTCATTTTCTCATATGCACCCCTCAAGGTAGACCATAGGCAGCCATCATGATACACATTGAACAAGCATGGTCCACCATTGTCATGGAAAGGAAGCCAGTCCAAAGCAATCATGTGAAGGAGGCTGCACCTTATCAGTAGTACTGAGATGGAAAGAAAGAGGAAAATGAAAAGGTTTTTGGGCTGCCCAATAAGCCAGTGATATGGGCTACATCCTTTGGGGCTCTGAGACCCAGTCCTGTCCTCTACAGACACTGATTGGCATTCACTATTTAACCTAATTACTCATCACTGGAGGTTTCTTCTCTTGTCCATTCTGGACTATCACTCTATGAAGTCCTCCTGAAGAAGCAGAGTTTCCCCTGTGAAATGTGTAGAGGTAGTAACAAGGTGGATGAGGAATCCTACGCGCTATATGTGACATGGTTAGGTCCTTGGGGAGCCCATGATACAAAACAGGAATTTTTTATTGTGTCTTTTTAACAAGCAATGTATACATGTATTTTAACGGGCAGCACAGTGGCTAAATGGTTAGCACTTCCGCCTCGCAGTACTAAGGTCTTTGGTTCAAATCCCAACCACAGCTATATGTGACATGGTTAGGTCCTTGGGGGGCCCATGATACAAAATAGGAATTTTTTATTGTGTCTTTTTAACAGCAATGTATGCAGTTTGGATGTTGTCCTTGTGCCTGCATGGGTTTCCTCCAGGTACTGTTGGCTCAAATCCCAACCCTGATACTACCTGCACAGTGTCTGCATGTTCTCCCCATGCTTGTGCAGGTTTACTCCGGTTTCCTCCCACACTTCAAAGACATGCTGGTAGGTTAATCGGCTCCTGTGTAAATTGTCCTTAGTATGTGTATGTATGAATGTGAGTTAAGGACCTTAGATTGTACACCCCTTGAGGGTTAGGGACTGATGTGAATGTACAATATATATGTAAAGCTCTACATAAATTGATGGCGCTATATAAGTACCTATTATAAATAAATAAACTCAATGTACACTATATTGCCAAAAGTATTGGCCCCGCCCTCCAAATCATTGGATTCAGGTGTTCCAATCCCCTCCATGGCCACAGGTGTATAAAATCATCACCTAGGCATGCAGACTGCTTCTACAAACATTTGTGAAAGAATGGGTCGCTCTCAGGAGCTCAGTGACTCCAAGCGTGGTCCCGTGATAGGTGGTCACCTGTTCAATAAGTCCATCCGTGACATTTCCTGGCTACTAAATATTCCACGCTCAACTGTTAGTGGGATTGTAACAAAGTGGAAGCAACTGGGAACAACAGCAACTCAGCCACCAAGTGGTAGGCCACGTCACATGACAGAGTGGGGTCAGCACATGCTGAAGCGCACAGTGCGTAGAAGTCACCAACTGTCTGCAGAGCCAATAGCTAAAGACCTCCAAACTTGGTGTGGCCTTCAGATTAGCACAACAACAGTGTGTAGAGAGCTTCATGGAATGGGTTTCCATGGCCGAGCAGCTGCATCCAAGTCTTACATCACCAAGTGCAATGCAAAGTGTCAGATGCCGTAGTGTCAAGCACGCCGCCACTGGACTCTAGAGCACTGAAGATCTGTTCTCTAGAATGACCAATCACACTTCTCTGTCTGGCAATCCGATGGACGTGTCTGGGTTTGGTGGTTTCCAGGAGAACGGTACTTGCCTGACTGCATTGTGCCAAGTGTAAAGTTTGGTGGAGGGGGGATTATGGTGTGGGGTTGTTTTTTAGGGGTTGGGCTTGGCCCCCTAGTTCCAGTGAAGGGAACTCTTGAGGCGTCAGCATACCGAGACATTTTGGACAATTTCATGCTCCCAACTTTGGGGATGGCCCCTTCCTGTTCCAACATGACTGCGCACCAGTGCACAAAGCAAGGTTCATAAAGACATGGAGGAGCCAGTTTGGGGTGGAGGAACTTGACTGGCCTGCACAGAGTCCTGACCTCAACCCCATAGAACACCTTTGGGATGAATTAGAGCGGAGACTGTGAGCCAGGCCTCCTCCCCCGACATCAGTGCCTGACCTGACAAATGTGCTTCTGGAAGAATGGTCCAACCTTCCCATAGACACCCTCCTAAGCCTTGTGGACGGCCTTCCCAGAAGAGTTGAAGCTGTTATAGCTGCAAAGGGCGGGGCCAACTCAATATTGAACCCTACGGACTAAGGCTGGGATGGCATTAAAGGTCATGTGTGTGGAAAGGCCGGCCGACCAATACTTTGGCAATATAGTGTATGTCAATAACATTTGTTTAAGATATTTTAGCTTGTCTTACTTACACACCAGCAAAAATCCACAGTGTTCATTTCCTTCCTTTCTTGTCTGGGACTCTCCTTCTCCATTGTGGACTCCAGGGGCAGACTGACCATTTGGAAACTCAGGCACTGCCCGAGGGCCCGGGGTCAGTAGGGGGCCCCATGAGATGCCCCTGGTACCTTTTTCATAGGCTTTTTTAAGTTTGGGCAAGGACACAGGGGCTCCATGATCCCCTATTGCCGGGGGCCCCATGAGTTGTCAGTCCGCCCCTGGTGGACTCCCAGAGCTTCTCCAGTCAGTAGCCAACATTACGTGGCTTCTATACAATGCACTTACTGCCCACCTTCCATCCCCAGAAGGTCACTCACTTCCCAAAGTTTGATAGCGCCCCTTGATACAAGGGGCCCGCACACTTAAAGCTGACCTCCAGCCTTCTTTTCCATCTTGCACAGGTGTACCGGCTCCTCTCCTTCACTGAAATGGCTTACTCTGATTTCACTGCACACTGTGAGCTTCACATAGTGTGCCCTAGAAAAAGTAAAGGGGGTGCCACCATCTACTGTAAGTGTAGACTTTTATTAACAACACATTAGTAAAAGATAATATGCACTCACCTGCTGTTTATGGTAAAAGGCACATGAAACGGTCCCGGGGACTTCTGCAGAGTTGGCCATGGAAGCGGTCAGGTGTTGTAGAGTAGTGCCTGGATGCGGCTGTACACACTGTGCAGAGTTCAACAAGGAAGCATTGCATGAAGTGGCTGGGTGTGTTCATGCCTGTCATACCGCTGCCGAGCGAGAACTGGAGACCAGAACCGGGAGAGCGATGATATATACAGCGGCTTAGTGGTTAGCACGTCTGCCTTGCAGTAAATGGGTCATGGGTGCGATTCCCGATCATGGAGCATCCTGCATGGAGTTTGCATGTTCTCCCTGTGCCTGTGTGGGTTTCCTCTGGGTGCTCCGGTTTCCTCCCACACTCCAAAGACATGCTGGTAGGTGAATTGGATCCTGTCTAAATTGTCCCTAGTATGTGTATGTATGAATGTAAGTTAGGGACCTTAGATTGTACGCCCCTTGAGGGTTAGGGACTGATGTGAATGTACAATATATATGTAAAGCGCGGAGTACATTGATGCCGCTATATAAGTACCTGAAATAAATAAATAAAATATATGGGCGTGGCAGCGGAATGACATCAGCCGCAAGGGCATGGCTACAAGTTGCAGGGCTTTGAAACGCTCCTTTCTCAAGCTTCGCGCCGTCTCATTTGGAGTCTGGAGCCATCCTTTAGCACAGAGTTTCTCAGCCTTTTCAGTCTCAGCACCCTTTACAATTACATCAAATCTTGAGGCACCTTGTTATAAATGTTACTATATATAAGACACCCGAGTCTGGAATCATGTACACCGTCATCTAGGGGAAATGAACTTCACATGAGAACATCCCTGTTCATAGCAGGGGTCCCCCATCATATTAAAAGTCCTCTCTCTATAACATCAGAGCCTCCCCTTCACATCAGAAGCCCTCTTCCATAGCAGAGCTTCCAACCCCCACCCCCTTCATATTAGAGGTCCCTTCACTATAACATCAGAGCCTCCCCTTTCCATCAGAAGCCACCTTTCCTAGCAGAGGTCCCTATTCAAATTAGAGGTCCCCCCTCAATAAAATCAGAGCCTCTCCTTCACATCAGAACCTCCCTTCCTATCAGGGGTCCCCCTTCATATTAGAGGTCCCCTTACTATAACATCAGAGCCTCCCCTTCCCATCAGAACCCCCTTTCATATCAGAGGTCCACCTTCATATTAGAAGTCCCCTCACTATAACATCAGAGCCTTCTCTTCACATCAGATCCCCCCTTTCCTATCAGGGGTCCCCCTTCATATTAGAGGTCCCCTCACTATAACATCAGAGCCTCCTCTTCACATCAGAACCCCCCTTTCCTATCAGGGGTTCCCCTTCATATTAGAGGTCCCCTCTTTATAACATCAGAGCATCCCCTTCCCATCTGAAGCCCCTTTCATAGCAGAGGTCCCCCTTCATATTAGATGCCCCCTCTCTATAACATCAGAACCTCCTCTTCACATCAGAACCCCCCTTTCATATCAGGGATGCCCCATCATATTACAGGTACCCACTATATAACATCAGAGCCTCCCCTTCCCATCAGAAGCCCCCTTTTATAGCAGAGGTCTCTCTTCATATTAGAGGTCCCCTCTCTATACCATCAGATCCTCCCCTTCACATCAGAAGCCCCTTTTATATCAGGGATCCCCCTTCATATTAGAGGTCCCCTCACTATAACATCAGAGCCTCCTCTTCACATCAGAACCCCCCTTTCCTATCAGGGGTCCCCCCATCATATTAGAGGTCCCCTCTCTATAACATTAGAGCCTCCCCTTCACATTAGACCCCCCCTTTTATATCAGGGGTTCACCTTCATATTAGAGGTCCCCTTTCTATAACATCAGAGCCTCCTCTTCCCATCAGAAGCTCCCTTTCATATCAGAGGTCAATCTTCATGTTAGAGGTCCCCTCTCTATACCATCAGAGCCTCCCTTTCATAGCAGAGGTCCCCCTTCATATCAGAGGTCCCCTCTCTATAACATCAGAGCCTCCCCTTCCCATCAGAAGTTCTCCCAGCACATCAGAGTCCCCCCATCTTATCATCAGCCTCCTCCATTATACAATCCTCTGATTACATCAGAAGCCCACTCTTCCCATCAGATGCCCATCCATACATCAGAGCCCCCCCCTATACATCAGGGTGCCCCATCACAGAGTCCCCTTTTCCCATCAGAGCCCTTCCTTCCTCCAGCAGTGGTGGGAGATGGAGCAGGTCTGTACAGAGGTACACTCCATCCTCTCCTGAATGTTGGGGTTGGCCCCGCGATCCTCCTGCCCTGGATCGGCGCCATACATTGCCATGGTGTGAGTGGGATACCGTGCGTCCATAGAGCTTCATTGGTTCTTTCGGTGATGGTGCCTGCCTGCCCCATAGCAGTGCATATGCTGACCCAAGGCGAACTGCGTCCTGCGCAGGGGTGGACTGACAACTCATGGGGCCCCCGGGAATAGGGGATCATGGGGCCCCTGTGTCTTTGCCCAAACTCAAAGCACACCCAAAAAAGCCCATAAAAAGGCACCAGGGGCATTTCATGGGACCCCTTCCGACCCCAGGCCCCGGGCAGTGCCTGAGTGTTCAAATGGCCAGTCCACCCCTGGTCTGCAGTACCCCAGGTTGACAAACCCTGATCTAGCCCCTCCCTCCCCAGCCTGACTGCCCCTGGCCCGCCCATTCCATCTGATGGGTTGCATTTCTTTGAGTCATGAAGGCTCAGCATCACATGTAGCATGAGTTGTAGTGATGTGTTCAGGAAGTTATGTGCACAATCCTGCAGCCCCCCCCCCCCAGCCATCATCTGCCTGCACTGCATAGAGAAGCACAGAGACCAAGTCATGATGTGACTAAAATAAAGCATTTCATGACAACAGCAAGGATTGTTGCTGCTAACTGTACATCTGTCATTTCTCAAAGTGCTCAGATTTATCTACTGGAAAGCTTTTTGTACAACGAAGCAATTTCACATGTGCTATTTTCAGAGCAGGTCCCTCTGCCGTCACTATCTCCTATGGCATGGCTCCAGCAGAAGCGTGTTCCTCTGTCCTGGTAAGATCTGCCTTCAGTATCAGAGCACTGACCTACTTCAGTCATTAAAGGGGCTATATGCATAGATTTGCATGCCTTGAGGGCAGCGGCAGACTGACAACTCATGGGGCCCCCGGGCAATAGGGGATCATGGGGCCCCTGTGTCCTCACCCACACTCAAACCACACCCAAAAAAGCCTATGAAATGTACCAGGGGCATCTCCTGGGGCCCCCTTCTGACCCCGGGGCCCTGTGCCCGAGTTCCCAAATGGTCAGTCCACCCCTGCTTGAGGGGTGTTCAGTGGTGGAACATGCCCATTCCTGTACACGGCTAATCGTCCTATAGGAAAAATACAGGAGGTCAAATGGAGCCTACGGGGTGGATTTACTGAAGGCAAATAGGCTGTGCACTTTGCAAAGTGCAGTTGCTCCAGAGCTTAGTAAATGGGGTAAACCTCCACTTTGCAAAAAATACCCAATCAAGGGCAAGCAAATTGAAAAAAACAGCATTTTTGCACATGCTTGGATGACGGAAGTCAGCAGAGCTTCTGCTCTTTTACTAAGCACTTGCAAAGTCTAATTGCCTTTAGTAAATCATCCCCCCCATGTCCACCTTAGTTTCAGAGTCACATACAAATTGCATGTCCAAAATAATCTGGAACAAATGTGAATCCTGTAAAGGAGTGAACGTTCTACATAGAAAGGACGAATATTCACTTGCAATCTACAGCAGTACTCTTCTCTGCCACTAGATGTCCTCGGTCTGATGGCTAAAAGTCATCCTCAGCCAGCCCTTGGCTATGACTGGACAGTGAAAAGAGAAGCAGCGCAGCGGTGAGCTCACCTCTCCGGCACTCTGAACTGATTGTGCTGCTTCTTCCTCTCACACCCCGGACTCTTAACTCTTTCATAGTTGATTTACATATGTACATCTCCTTTCAGTCAGCCTAATGGTGACCGCACATTCCTGCGCATTCCACATGTGCAGGACGAGAAAATTCATTTCATTTCGATCTGTTATTTAGATCGTTTTGTTTCGTTAACTTTGTTTTAATTCGTTTTCGGAATTCGTTTTTGTTTTCAAATTTGATTTCATTTGAATTCAATTCGACCAAAATTCTAATTCTAATTTATTCTGTTTGAAAATTGAATTTCGGGATGCAATCATATTCTTTCTATTGTATTTCATTGTTTTTTTCTGTTCTATTCTTTTCTATTCTCCTATTTTCTTTTCTGTTCTTTTCCATTCTATTTTAATCTATTTGAATTCAAATTTATTCTATTTGAAATTCAAATTTCAGAAGACAGTTATATTCTTTCTATTCTATTGAATTCTATTCTATTATCATTTTGTTTCACTAAATTAGTTTAATTCATTTTCAGAATTTGTTTTCAAATTTGATTTCATTTGAATTGAATTTGACCAAAATTCACATTCAAATTTATTCTGTTAGAAAATTTAATTTCGGATGGCAGTTGTATTCTTTCTATTCTATTGAATTCTATTCTATTGAATTCTATTCTATTATTTTTTCTATTCTGTTTTATTCTTTTCTATTTCATTCTAATCTATTCTATTCAAGTTAGAATTTATTCTCTTTGAAATTTAAATTTTGGAATAGTTATATTCTTTCTGTTCTATTCTATTCTTATTTATTCTATTCAGATCTATTCTATTTGAATTCAAATTTATTCTCTTTGAAATTCGAATTTCAGAAGATGATTATATTCTTTCTATTTTATTCTATTCTATTGAATTACATTCTATTCTTTTCTATTTCATTCTAATATATTCTATTTGAATTTGAATTTATTCTGTTCGAAATTTTAATTTCGGAAGACAGTTATATTCTTTCTGTTCTATTCTATTTTGTTTGATTCTATTATTTTCTCTTCTATTAGAATTTATTCTATTTGAAATTCAAATTTCAGAAGACAGGTATATTATTTATGTTCTATTCTATTATTTTCTATTCTTATTTATTCTATTCAAATCTATTATATCGAATTCAAATGTATTCTCTTTGAAATGTGAATTTCCTAAGATGGTTATATTCTATTTTATTCAATTCTATTGAATTCTATGCTATTATTTTTTCTATTCTGTTCTATTCTTTTCTATTTCATACTAATCTATTCTATTTGAATTAGAATTTATTTCTGTTCGAAATTAAAATTTCGGAAGACAGTTATATTCTTTCTGTTCTATTCTATTCTGTTCGATTCTATTCTTTTCTATTCTATTCTTTTTTACTCTATTCTGATCTATTCAAATTAATTCTATTTGCAATTTGAATTTCGGAAGACAGTTATATTCTATTTGATCCTATTCTGTTTTTTCTATTCTTTTAATTTCTATGCTAATCTATTCTATTATTTTATTTTGTAATCTATGTAATTCTATTGTTTTTCTATTCTATTCTTTTATTTTCCACTCTATGCTTTTCTATTCTAATCTATTCTATTATTTTTTTGTTCTATTCTATTCTTTTATTTTCCATTCTATGCTTTTCTATCCTATTTTATTCTAATCTATTCTATTATTTTATGTTCTTTTCAAATTTGAGTCCAATTTGATTTGAATTCAAGTCGAATTCTATTCAAAGTAGAATTTTGTCTGAATTTCATCTGAATTTTATTTTGTTATTTAACCATTTGCCGCCAGCCCTATGGCCGAATGGCGGACGGCAAATGTCATCAGCGTTCCGGGTGGATGCCATATGGCGTCCTCCCACACATGCGCAGATCGCGCTCCTGCAGAGCCGCGCAGCGGCACGATCTGTCACCGGCCGTGTACCTCGGACACGGCCGATGACAGGTCTGAGTACCGGCCCCCGTTGTGCCATGTGACCTGCTGTGACCAATCACAGCAGGTCACATGACAGTTACATGCAATGGATGGCTTCATTCATGCCATCCATTGTATACTAGTGCCTAGCTGTGAATTGTCACAGCGATCACATGCACATGTCATGTGATTAGCTGTGGCCAAATCACAGCTAAGCACAAAAAAAAAAAAAAAAGCCCTGAATGAATCGATGTCATTCAGGTAAATGCTTGCTTATAGCAAAGTAATTCTTTGCTATAAGCAAATTGTGTAAAAAAAAAAAAAAAATACCTATCACTTCCCCAAAGTAGTACAATGTTACTATGGTAACATTGTGCTACTTTGGTCATAGTAAAATATGAAAAAAAATCTAAAAAAAAAGAAAAAAAAATTAATAAAAAATAAAAATTAATAAAAAAAACTAAAAAAAAAAATTATATATTTTTTTTCATACTGTCACCAGTCAGTGTCCCTGATTACCGCCATGCCAGTTATATGATGATGCTGTACTGCACTGGTGACAATATGTAATAAAAAAAATAGTAAAACTAATTTTTTTTATTTTACGAAAAATTATGACAAAAAAAATACAACTTCAAAAAACTCGCCATTCCTCTTATGAAGTACGTCGGACTGTCTACTCTGCAAAAAGGGGTCATTTGGGGATATCTGTACTGTTCTGACATTTGGGGGATATCTGTACTGTTCTGACATTTGGGGGATATCTGTACTGTCCTGACATTTGGGGGATATCTGTACTGTCCTGACATTCTTGGACCTCAAGAAATTAGATTGGCCGTCAGTACTTCAGGATTGATCAATATTCAGATCTATACCATAGTTTGTGAACTCTATAACTTTCCTACAAACTAAATAATACATCCTAATTTGGGTTATTTTCACCAAAGACATGTAGCAGAATACATCTCGGCCTAAATTTATGAAGAACAATTATTTATTTGCAAACTTTTATAACAGAAACAAAGAAAAATGTGTTTTTTTCAAAATTTTTGGTCTTTTTTTGTTAATTTAGCAAAAAATAAAAACCCCAGCGGTGATTAAATACCACCAAAAGAAAGCTCTAGTTGTGTGAAGAATATGAGAAAATTTTAGTTTGGGTACCATGCTGTATGACCGCGCAATTGTCATTCAAAGTGTGAGAGCGCTGAAACGTGAAAAATGGCCTGGGCAGGAAGGTGTAAAATCGCCCGGTATTGAAATGGTTAAGACTGGTTACTGTTGTAATTCGGATACACCCGAATTTCCAAATAACAAAAAATGTGTCTGAATTTCAAATTTGGAATGAAACAAACTCTACATGTCTATAACAGATATAATAGAGGACAGCAGAGAGGAGAGCCGAGTCGAGGAGCAGCCCATAACCTATTGGGGTTTAGCCAGGATCCTATATCTCAAACAAAAAGGATGTAAGTAGTCCCGGCAGACCTGCACCTCAGAGGTCCACCAACCGGTGCTGGACTATTCTGCACCCTAGGCAAGAACATCTCATTTTTAACCCCCCCCCCCATCCAAAAAAATAAAACTTCACATGGAGCTAATCCTTTTCCCTGTTAGCTCCATGTGCAGATTGACTGGGAGCCAATGATGGCTTTTGCTGCACCTCATTGGCTGAATACCTCTTCTTCACAGATTGGCTGAAGTTTGCAGGAGACACTTTTGTCTCCAGCTAACATCATCCAATCCTGTCCGGGGACAGTGACACCAGAACACAGAAGTGACATTTTACTTCCAGGTCATTAACCTCCCTAGCAGTCTGATTATGTCAGTATTTCTGTGCTCAAAGCGGTACATTTTTGTGTATGGAAATATGTATTTCATACATACACATACTAGGGACAGTTTAGATGAGAGCCAATTAACCTGCCAGCATGTCTTTGGAGTGTGCAAGGAAACTGGAGTATCTGGAGGAAACCCATACACGCACAGGGTGAACATGCAAACTCCAGGCAGGTGGTGCTGTGGTTGGGATTTGAACTGACAACGCTAGTACTGCCAGGTGGAGGTGCTAACCATTTAGCCACTGTGCTGCCCGTATTTAGATTGTTTAAATGTGTATGCAAACTCTAACAATAAAAAAACACAATTTAACCATTTTAGTCTGTTAAATATACAATAAAAAGTATTTTCTATTCTATATTTGTTCAATAAGTGCAAATAAAGAAAATAACCCACTGAACCCATTGATCATGTCAGAAGTCTTGTCAGATGGTAGCTTCTTCTGTTCACGGCCTGTGCTGCTTTGTTATGAGATAACCTCCCTAACGGTCTGATTATGTCCATATTTCTGTGCTCAAAGCGGTACATTTTTTTGCATGGAAATATGTATTTTTTTTTATTATAGGCTGTAATTTTTAGGAATAACTCACTGAAATCTGTCTGAACAAGAGTCTAGTAAACATCCCGGGGATGATAAATTTTGAAACACGAAATCATAAATTATAATTTAATAAATAATCATAAAAAATAATAATAATTTTAATTCAATAATATAATCAAACCAAAAACACTGAAATGTGAAATATAGCGCCAAGTTCACACATCGCTGAGCAAAGTCGCAGAATTGTTTTCAGTGTCTGATGATGAATTTCCCCCACCAATCATTATCACTCAATTCTGCAAGTGGTTCTGATTTACTATCGCTGTTCTCTAGCCGGTCTAAAACCGCTTTTGACCTAAAGGGATGCTTTTTGGACGCCATGGACGTTTCTCAGTTTCCAGGCAGAAAGAACAGACAAAATGCAGGCAGGGCGCCGGACAAAGCACTCGGGACAAAATGTATGTGAAATGGTTTGATACAGGAATGTTATACTATGTGATTTTAGTGTATTTAGTGAATGTCACTTTTTCAAATTTTCAAATTTCCCGCCATTTACGTCCCCCGTACGTCCCGTACGTCCCAACACTCGCAGGGAAAGGAACCCAAAAGACAGATGCCGGCATCGGCCGGAGGACATTGCTGGGGACACTGCAGGGGGGACATCGCGGGAGGGCAGGACAAGCTAAGTGCAGAAGAGATCCCGGAGCAACTCTGCAGTGTATTCCCGACTGTAGCTCGGGGTTACCGCTTGTGGTGCTGAAACTTTACCCCGAGCTACACTCGGGAATACCGCCAGGGGGGTTAACAGGAAAGGGAGATCAGTGAACGGCTGTTTGTTGATCTCCCTCCCTTCTACCGGTGGAACCCACCATGCACGTCCCAAGTCTGCTAATGAGGACCCTTTTTTTAAATCCGCACCTTAATGGCATCACATGGGTGTTCTCACCCATGCAATGTGTTTTCTGGCAATCTGCGATCTGTTTCAGGGTGTCATTAATTTATCATTGACTCCCGCACCAGATCGCATCAACGCGATGCATTTCAATGCGGTGTGGGAAACGCACAGGATTTGCAGCGTTACTGCATTGGTGTGAACCCGGGCTCAATGAGATGCTTCCTGTTAGTTCTTTTTTACACTTGTGTTTGAGGGACGTTAAAAGTGTGCAGCTGAGCTATACTTTTACCATCCCCCACCCAGTCCCTATTATGCTGCAAAGGCACTGCCACCATAGTACGGCGGTGAGGGGTTTTAGACAACACCTCACCACTATTGCCATACTATGGTGTCAGTACCTTTGCAGCATAATTGGGAGTGGTTCGGGGACGGTAAAAGTGTGGCTCAGCCACACATTTTTAATGTCCCTCAAACACAAGTGTAAATAAAAACTATCAGGAAGCTTCTCACTGTACTTATATGATGGTCATTATTATCATGATGAGGATCACACAGTACAGAAGGTGCTCTATGTCTGTCTGTATAGAGTGTACCTGTTTGTGCCTCAGAAGACTGAACTGGTGAGCTGCCTGTGCACCGGGTTCCCATTGCTGCCTGTGCCCTCGGCCACCTCCTCAGGGCCGTCTTAATAGCATCATGGGGCCCTGGGCAAAGGAATGCACTGGGGCCCCTACCAGCCTGCCCCAATTTACCAATGTATGCACCTACTCTCCAGAATGAATGTATAACTGGTGGGTAGAATGAAACTGAATGATTTACTTTCAATAAAATTGATTTTAAAAAATAAGAAAACATGCAAGAAAATCAAAGATTAATCAACACAAAGGGCACAGTGCGGAGGTGGGGAGAAGGGCACAATACAGGGGGAGTCAGGAGGGCACAATACAGGGGGAGTCAGGAGGGCACAATACAGGGGGAGTCAGGAGGGCACAATACAGGGGGAGTCAGGAGGGCACAATACAGGGGGAGTCAGGAGGGTACAATACTGGGATCAGGAGGGCACAATACTGGGATCAGGAGGGCACAATACTGGGATCAGGAGGGCACAATACAGGGGGAGTCAGGAGGGTACAATACAGGGGGAGTCAGGAGGGCACAATACTAAGATCAGGAGGGTACAATACAGGGGGAGTCAGGAGGGCACAATACTGGGATCAGGAGGGCACAATACAGGGGGAGTCAGGAGGGTACAATACAGGGGGAGTCAGGAGGGCACAATACTGGGATCAGGAGGGTACAATACAGGGGGAGTCAGGAGGGTACAATACTGGGATCAGGAGGGCACAATACAGGGGGAGTCAGGAGGGTACAATACTGGGATCAGGAGGGCACAATACGGGGGGGGGGGGTCAGGAGGGCACAATACTAGGATCAGGAGGGCACAATACGGGGGGAGTCAGGAGGGCACAATACTGGGATCAGGAGGGCATAATACGGGGGGAGTCAGGTGGGCACAATACTGGGATCAGGAGGGAACAATACTGGGAATAGGAGGGCACAGTCCAGGGGAGTCAGGAGGGTACAATACTGGGATCAGGAGGGCACAATACTGGGATCAGGAGGGCGCAATACTGCGATCAGGAGGGCGCAATACTGGGATCAGGAGGGCACAATACTGGGATCAGGAGGGTACAATATTGGGATCAGGAGGGCACAATACTGGGATCAGGAGGGTACAATACTGGGATCAGGAGGGTACAATACTGGGATCAGGAGGGTACAATACTGGGATCAGGAGGGCACAATACTGGGATCAGGAGGGCACAATACTGGGATCAGGAGGGCACAGTCCAGAGGAGTCAGGAGGGCACAGTACTGGGATCAGGAGGGCACAGTACGGGGGGAGTCAGGGGGGCACAATACTGGGATCTGGAGGGCACAGTCCAGGAGGAGTCAGGAGGGCACAATACTGGGATCAGGAGGGCACAGTCCAGGGGGAGTCAGGAGGGTACAATACTGGGATCAGGAGGGCACACTCCAGAGGAGTCAAGAGGGCACTATACTTGGATCAGGAGGGCACAGTCCAGGGGGAGTCAGGAGGGCACAATACTGGGATCAGGAGGGCACAATACTGGGATCAGGAGGGCACAATACGGGGGGGAGTCAGGAGGGTGCAATACTGGGATCAGGAGGGCACAATACTGGGAATAGGAGGGCAAAGTCCAGGGGAGTCAGGAGGGCACAATACTGGGATCAGGAGGGCACAATACTGGGATCAGGAGGGTGCAATACTGGGATCAGGAGGGCGCAATACTGGGATCAGGAGGGCACAATGCTGGGATCAGGAGGGCACAATACTGGGATCAGGAGGGCACTATACTGGGATCAGGAGGGCACTATACTGGGATCAGGAGGGCACAGTCCAGGGGGAATCAGGAGGGCACAATACTGGGGATCAGGAGGGCACAGTCCAGCGGGAGTCAGGAGGGCACAATACCGAGAATCAGGAGGGTACAGTCCAGGGTGAATACCGAGAATCAGGAGGGCACAATAGCGGGGATCAGGAGGGCACAGTCCATGGGGAGTCAGGAGGGCACAATACTGGGATCATGAGGGCACAGTCCAGGGGGAGTCAGGAGGGTACAATACTGGGATCAGGAGGGCACAGTCCACGGGGAGACAGGAGGGCGCTCTATTTCAAATTTCAGTGTTTTTGGTTTGATAACATTATTGAACTACATTTATTATTATATGATTATTTATAATATTATAATTTATGATTTTGTGTTTCAAATTTTATCATACCCGGGATGTTTACTAGACTCTTGTTCGTGAAGGAAAGCCGAGGGCTGGGCCCACAGATTCAGAGGGTACACGATGCCACACAGACACAGACAGCGGTTCTTTTAAAACAATTACGTTTACTGAACAGTTATAGGGATCATGTAGCTGAGCATACGTAAACAGAATGATAACATCACATAACCATACAGTAAGAATAATACTGTCTAACACTAACCCCGTACTTGCGGACTTTTCCCCAATGTCCAGAAAGCAGCCTGGCTGCTCCTGAATGTTTCTGAGCAAGATATAACATTGGGGTGCACCCTAAGTATTGCGCAATACTATTTGTAATCCAAAGGAAAGTGGAATATGTCTCTTGTAACTTTCTGGTATATCCAAAATGTCACTGAACACGTGTGGTGTGATGTGCTGTGGCAAAGCCGCACTTACAGTTCCCTGGCAGACTCTTGGTGCTTTTTCCTGATCCACTCCAGACCCGGACCATACAGTCACTGGTTTCCTGGTCTCGTTGTGGTGAATCTTCCCTAGGTGCCGTTGCCAGACTCCACTGTGAGCCGTAGATCCTCTTCCAGGCCCCACACAGATTCTCCAGACGTCCTCAGCATACACCAGCCAGACCCAGACTTCCTGTCACTTCCTCCTCTGCACCGGAACTCCTCCCCTTCCCATAGAGTTTATGATGCAGTAAGTCATTTCTTAATTGCAGCCTCAAACCTGCATTTACAGTTCACTATGACCCTTCTAAGGGTCTTATTCAGCCCCTAAATTAGTATTCATTAAACTTTATGGGGTAAAAAAGTATTTATCTTGTCTTAGCAAAAGTCACTGCAAAATCGATTCTTATACTTTGCTGCCATCTACTGACCAAAGAGCATATTGCAGGCATATTACAGTTTAACATTACACATCAGTATTTCATGCCTCCACACCCTTACATTCGGACAGATTTCAGTGAGTTATTCCTAAGAATTACAGGCCTACAATAAAAAAACAACATATTTCCATGCAAAAAAATGTACCGCTTTGAGCACAGAAATATGGACATAATCAGACCGCTAGGGAGGTTAAACTTCATCACCTCACGCTGTTCCATGCACACACTAACACTGTTGTCTGCCATCATGATTACTGGTCTCTGGACTGGCCCGCCACATGTGCGCTGCCTATCAGTAATAGGACACACTTGCCACTTACCACTGCATGTAGTACTGCCACGCCAGCATCCCTTTTTAATACCTGTAAAATGAAAAGTCCTGCTTTGACTTGAATACCCTTCGTATTTATTAATAGAGAGAAAAACAAGAACAAGCACAGATAAATCTATTAGAATGAGAAGAATGCTAAATAAAATATGCATGGGGAAGGATAAAGAACAGAGAACAGTACAGCCTCAGAGCACAGAACAGCTGTTTAAAAAAGAAAGAATGTAGCAATTTTGATGTAAAAATTTTGAAAAGAAATCGTTTCATCCACGAATGACTATGCGATGACCTAAAAATGGAAACCTAAACAGGAATTAAAAAAAAAATTAGAATAATAGAAAATATTTTCTATAATAATAGTTGGTTCTCAAGAGTTGGTTCTGGCCGGCTCAGTGGATTCTTTCCTAGATACACAGAATATAACTGGATATAACATTTATAGGTAAAGTTGATCCAGGGAATATCCGATTGCCTCTCGGGGGATCAGGAAGGAAGTTTTCCCCTGCAGGAGCAAATTGGATCGTGCTTTGCTGGGTTTTTTGCCTTCCTCTGGATCAACTGTGGGTGTAGGATTATAACTTTTTTTTTTATAATGGTTGAACTGGATGGACTTTTGTCTTTTTTCAGCCAGACTAACTATGTAACTATTATTATAATAGAAAATAAGAAATAATAACATAAAAATGAAATTAGAATAGAAGATGAGTAAACCAGTTAAAAAAAAAAGAATAGAAGATGAGCGCCTAACAGAATCGTTGGTGACTCAATGACATTATTTGCTCCATAGGGGTGAGTAATCGATACAGTCGTATTAGTGAAAAGTATTGAGGATGCTAGTGGGCAAAATTGACCTAGACATAAAATTACTACAGGTGAAACTCGAAAAATTTGAATATCGTGCAAAAGTTCATTTACTTCAGTGCAGCAACTTAAAAGGTGAAACTAATATATGAGATAGACTCATTACATGCAAAGCAAGATAGTTCAAGACGTGATTTGTCATCATTGCACAGGGCGGTACAGTGGCTTAGTGGTTAGCATGTCTACCTTGCAGTAAATGGGTCATGGGTTCGATTCCTGACCATGGCGCCTCCTGCATGGAGTTTGCATGTTATCCCTGTGCTTGCATGGGTTTCCTCCCACACTCCAAAGACATGCTGGTAGGTTAATCCTGTCTCAATTGGTCCTAATATGTGTATGTATGAATGTAGTTAGGAATCTTAGATTGTACGCCCCTTGAGGGTTAGGGGCTGATGTGAATGTACAATATATATATGTAAAGAGCTGTGTAAATTGACATCACTATATAAGTACCTGTAGTAAATAAATAAAAAATTGTGATGATTATGGCTTACAGCTCATGAAAAGCCCAAATCCACAATCTCAGAAAATGAGAATATTCCATGCAATCAATAAAACAAGGATTGTACATAGAACAATATCGGACCTCTGAAAAGTAGAAGCATGCATATGTACTCAGTACTTGGTTTGGGCCCCTTTTGCAGCAATTACTGCCTCAATGCGGCGTGGCATGGAAGCTATCAGCCTGTGGCACTGCTGAGGTGTTATGGAAGACCAGGATGCTTCAATAGCGGCCTTCAGCTCTTCTGCATTGTTCGGTCTCATGTCTCTCATCTTTCTCTTGGCAATGCCCCATAGATTCTCTATGGGGTTCAGGTCAGGCGAGTTTGCTGGCCAATCAAGCACAGTAATCCCACGGTCATTGGCAGTGTGGGCGGTGCCAAGTCCTGCTGGAAAATGAAGTCAGCATCCCCATAAAGCTCGCCTGCGGAAGGAAGCATGAAGTGCTCCAAAATCTCCTGGTAGACGGCTGCGTTGACCCTGGACTTAATGAAGCACAGTGGACCAACACCAGCAGATGACATGGCTCCCCAAATCAACACAGACTGTGGAAACTTCACACTGGACTTCAAGCATCTTGCAGTGTGTGCCTCTCCATTCTTCCTCCATACTCGGGGTCCTTGGGCCTCTCCATTCTTCCTCCATACTCGGGGTCCTTGGGCCTCTCCATTCTTCCTCCATAATCTGGGTCTTTGGGCCTCTCCATTCTTCCTCCATACTCGGGGTCCTTGTGCCTCTCCATTATTCCTCCATATTCTGGGTCCTTGGTCCTCTCCATTCTTCCTCCATACTCGGGGTCCTTGGGCCTCTCCATTCTTCCTCCATACTCGGGGTCCTTGGGCTTCTCCATTCTTCCTCCATACTCGGGGTCCTTGGGCTTCTCCATTCTTCCTCCATACTCGGGCTACTTGGGCCTCTCCATTCTTCCTTCATACTCGGGGTCCTTGGGCCTCTCCATTCTTCCTCCATACTCGGGGTCCTTGGGCCTCTTCATTCTTCCTCTATACTCGGGGTCCTTGGGCCTCTTCATTCTTCCTCTATACTCGGGGTCCTTGGGCCTCTCCATTCTTTCTCCATACTCGGGGCCCTTGGGCCTCTCCATTCTTTCTCCATACTCGGGGCCCTGGACTTCTCCATTCTCCCTCCACACTCTGAGTCCTTGGTTTCCAAATGAGATGTAAAAGTTGTTCTCATCAGAAAAGAGGACTTTGGACCACTGAGCAACAGAACAGGTCTGTTTTTCTTTAGCCCAGGTAAGACGCTTCTGACGTTGTTGGTATCAGTGTCAGTGTGTTTTAGGTAAAAAAAAAAACAAAACACAAAAACAAAATGTGCACTATTGTTTCTGGGCTGTACTCCGGGTACAAATAACATCCACATATATGGTATTGCTGCGATCGTCAAGAGCTGGAGAATTTATTTTGGGTTGTTGGTAGGTTGGTTGTTGGTGGTAGGTTATGGTAGTAACAAGAAACACACAGCTAAATAAAAAAATTATTATTTTTTTACTATTTTGGGCCAGTTTTCCTTTGATAATAAAAAAAAAACAGGAGATATCCATTAACATTTACCACCAAATGAAAGCCCAATTTGTCCTGAAAAAATCAAGGTATAATTCACCCGGATGTACAAAGTAGTTGTGATGATATGGACGGTTTTACTAACACATGTCAACGGTGCAAAATTGTGCTTAGGCATTTAGCTTTGTTTTACCCTTAGGCGTGAAGGGGTTAAGCTAAAAAAATGTTGGAAAAAATGCTAGTTAATAAAATGCTAACAGCAGTTTTAGTAGCATTTTATTAGTGTTTAGAAACATTTAGGTGTTAGCATTTTATTAGCGTTTTTACAGCGCATGTAGCGGAAAAAAGCTATAAGGAAAAGCTGTTACGAGCATTTTAGTAGAATTTAGTAGCTGTTGGTAGCATTTGGGACACCTATCCTGGAAAAACACTCCCAAAATCTCTACAAAAACAATGACTGTTCTGCTCCTAAACGCCGAAGCTTGAAAAACGCTGCTAGACTATTTAGCTTCTGGGAGCAGAAAAAAAAAAGCTGATATCAGCTTAAAAAAACAATACTGTGCACGGAGCCAAGATTCCTGATTGATTTTTTGTTTTTTGCTTTGTGATTTTTTGTTCTGTAAAAAGAAATTATAATATTGAGACTAAAAAAGAACAGGTCCAAAGTAGCTGAATGGAGCTTTTTCCAGCCAATTTCACCAATACCTTTCAGCAAAAATTCGGAGGAAATATGAACTTTTATATTATTTTTTGTTTTTTTTTTAAACATACTGTCACCCTAGCAGTACAGTGTCACCATAATGACATTGTACTACTTGTGGGGGGTGATGAAGATTTTTTTTTTTTTTTTACACAGATTGCTTTTACACCCATAAAGGCTGTAAAAGCAATCATTTCTCCTTCTCTCTGGCTGCATTCTTGCAGCCATTGAGAACTACTGTGTGAAATCACCAATTTCACCAATACCTTTCAGCAAAAATTCTGAGGAAATATGAACTTTCAGTTTCACTTATTCCTATTAGAGCAGAGGTAAGAGATGGTCCAAAACATTAATTGCTCCCCCCCCCCCCCAAAAAAAAAATCATGAGGTGCCCATACAGCAAGCCCTTAATTCAAGCATGCCAGTTATGACAAGTATGCACCCTTTTCCTTCTTAACCACATCCCGTCCGGCCGCTGTATATAAACGGGCAGACGGTGGCAGTCCAGGGGCGGGTTGCCGTTCATAAATTGCGCCCGCCATTTTGGGCTGTGCGCGCTCCCTTGGAGCATGCAGCACCGCGATCCGGTGCCCGCTGTGTCCTTTTTTATATTATTATTTGGGTTTTTTTTAACATACTGTCACCCTAGCAGTACAGTGTCACCATGGAGACACTGTACTACTTGTGGGGGGTGATGAAGATTTTTTTTTTTTACACTGATTGCTTTTACACCCATAAAGGCTGTAAAAGCAATCATTTCTCCTTCTCTCTGCATTCTTGCAGCCATTGAGAACTACTGTGTGAAATCTGTGAATGATCACAGAGATCACATGGTACAGGGCTATTCACAACAGCCTTGTACCATGTGACAAGCTGTGACCAATCACAGCTCACACAGTAGTTCTCAATGGCTGCAAGAATGCAGCCACAGAGAAGGAGAAATGATTGCTTTTACAGCCTTTATGGGTGTAAAAGCAATCAGTGTAAAAAAAAATAAAAAATCGTCATCACCCCCCACAAGTAGTACAGTGTTACTATGGTGACACTGTACTGCTAGGGTGACAGTATGTAAAAAAAAAAACAAATAATAATATAAAAAAAAAGTAAAAATGTTAAATATTTTTTTTAAAATTATAATTTTTGGTTATAAACTAATTTGGGTTTTTTTTTACTAAAAAGATGACTGAATAAATTTTGGACAAGATTTATGATGAAATATTTTTTATTTGCAACATTTTATAAGAAAAACACTTTTTTTCAAAATTTTGGGACTTTTTCATTTATATAGCAAAAAAAAAAATCCCAGCGGTGAAATACCACCAAAATAAAGTTTTATCTGTCTCAAAAAATGCAAAAACATTCATATGGGTACAGTGTTGCATGACCGCGCAATTGTCTTTAAAAGTGTGATAGCGCTGAAAGCTGAAAATTGGCCTGGACAGGAAGGGGGTGAAAGTGTCCGGTCTGGAAGGGGTTAAACCATATCAGGCCACATGTCCTCATCATGATGGGGGGGCCGTGCCTTGTTCCCCCGTGGCAAAGCACCTTATTAATATGGACAAGGGCCTCTTCCCCACAATGCTGGCCTGGTGGTTGTGGGGATATGTGGGGGGGTTATTGGAATCTAGAAGCCCCCTTTAATAATAAGGGGTCTCCAGATACCACCCCCGCCTGTGAATGAGTATGAAATAAAAAGTACCCCTACCCATTCACAAACGTTTGACTAGAAATAAAAGTCCCCAAAAAGTGTCCCTTCTTGTAAATAAATTGTCAATCACAGTGCGCACCACTCGCCAGAAAAAAAACAGCCGACCAATCACAGCAGTTCACTTAGAAGAATGACATCTGACTGAGCGGTCATCAGTTATATAAGGGAAGGGGGGGGGGGGTGGTGACATCATTGACCAAACATGGCCACCTGCTGTGCCCATTGTAGGGGGTTCCCACCATCCATGTACTGAGGTCCTAGGTCTGTACACCTGCTGTGCTCATTATGAGAGGTTCTCAACATCCCTGTGCTGAGTTCCCATGTCTGCACACCTGCTGTGATCAATATTCAGAGTTTCTACCATCCCAAACCTATACACCTGCTGTGCCCATTATGAGGGGTTCCCACCATCCCTGTGCTGAGTTCCCAGACCTGTACACCTGCTGTGCCCATTATGAGGGGTTCCCACCATCCCTGTGCTGAGTTCTCAGGTCTGTACACCCAATGTGCCCATTATGAAGGGTTCCCATCATCCCTGTACTGTGTTCCCAGGTCTGTACACCTGCTGTGCCCATTATGAAGGGTTCCCATCATCCCTGTGCTGAGTTCCCAGGTCTGTACACCTGCTGTACCCATTATGAAGGGTTCCCACCATCCCTGTGCTGAGTTCCTAGGTCTGTTCACCCACTGTGCCAATTATGTGGGGTTCCCACCATCCCTGTGCTGCATTCCCAGGTCTGCAAACCTGCTGTGCCCATTACGATTTGTTCCCACCATCCCTGCACTGGGATCCTGAGTCTGCACCCCTGCTGTCAACTTGAATCCCTGTCAGGTTATTTTTTTTGGCTTTTTGTGTCTCCATTAAGGAGATTCCCCTTTTCTATTTGTCCTGGTGCCCAATATCACCGAAAGTGAAAGAAATCCAAAATGTGGCTCGTCCAGAACAGGAAGAGAGAGCAAATCTTCCAATAGGAACACTAGTTCTGGTGACATGAAGGGACTCTCTCACTTTGGAGGGATTTCCTCTCACTTCCTGTTTTGCTTTTAGGGCAGGAAATGGTATACACCAATGGTATAAAAAAACCACATGGGTTGTGACCCCCCCCCCCCCATCCAAAATAACAAAAACAATTCCCTTTAGTTCTCTTTTACCACTTCCAGTCCGGACACTTTCCCCCCCTTCCAGTCCGGACACTTTCCCCCCCTTCCAGTCCGGACACTTTCCTCCCCTTCCAGTCCGGACACTTTCCTCCCCTTCCAGTCCGGACACTTTCCCCCCCTTCCAGTCCGGACACTTTCCCCCCTTCCAGTCCGGACACTTTCCCCCCCTTCCAGTCCGAACACTTTCCCCCCCTTCCAGTCCGAACACTTTCCCCCCCTTCCAGTCCGGACACTTCCCCCTCCTTCCAGTCCGGACACTTTCACCCCCTTCCAGTCCGGACACTTCCTCCTCCTTCCAGTCCGAACACTTTCACCCCCTTCCAGTCCGGACACTTTCACCCCCTTTCTGTCCCGGCCAATTTTCAGCTTTCAGTTCTATCACATTTTGAATGACAATTGCGCAGTCATGCAACACTGTACCCATATTTATTTCAGGTACTTGTATATTGCCGTCAATTTGCGCAGCACTTTACATATATATTGTACATTCACATCAGTCCCTAACCCTCAAGGGGCGTACAGTCTAAGGTCCCTAACTCACATTCATACATACACATACTAGGGACAATTTAGACAGGAGCCAATTCACCTTCCAGCATGGCTTTGGAGTGTGGGAGGAAACCGGAGCACCCGGAGGAAACCCATGCAAGCACAGGGAGAACATGCAAACTCCATGCAGGAGGCGCCATGGTCGGGAATTGAACCCATTACCCATTTACTGCAAGGCAGACGTATGAAATTTTTTTTGAGACAGATAAAGCTTTATTTTGGTGGTATTTATTCACCACTGGGATTTTTATTTTTTTTGTTATGTAAATGAAAAAGTCCAAACATTTTGAATAACAAGTGTTTTTTTTAATACAATGTTGCAAATAAATAATATTTCATCATAAATAAATATTGGGTTTTTTTTTACACTTATTGCTTTTACACCCATAAAGGCTGCAAAAACAATCCTTTCTCCTCTCTGACTGCATTCTTGCAGCCATTGAGAAATACTGAGTAAGCTGTGATTGGTCACAGCTTGTCACATGGTACAAGGCTGTTGTGAATAGCCCTGTACCATGTGATCTCTGTGATCATTCAAAGAATTCACACGTAGTAAGCAATGATGTCAGAAGTGACATCATGCTTACTACTCTGCATGTGATCACTGATTGGCCAATCAGTGATCACATGATCAGGACCTCGCAGAGAGGTCCCGTAAGACGATCGGTGTTCCACTGTGTCCGGAGGACACAGCGGGCGCTGGATCACGGTGCTGCGTGCTCCCAGGGAGCACGCCCAAGCAGGGGGCGGGGAGGCCATTTATAAATGGCCACCTGACCCTGCACTGCCACCGTCCAGTCGTTTATATACAACGGCCAGACTGGAGGTGGTTAAATGTAAATCTACTCCCTCGGGAGCCACTGGATAGGATGGGCTCTCTGTTCTTTTCCTCAACCTCCTCAAGAACTTCAGCCTCTCTGACACAACAGGTTAGATACACAAAGCATGCAATATCACAGAAAATCACTGAAGCAATACTTAGTACCCAGTAGCTGTACTATATCAAATAAAACAGTCCATAAAGGAGAACCGAATATATTGTCACTTGATATGGTTAATAACAAAGTAAGCATAGAAATGGATTAATAATGGAAATAACATACAGGGGGATTAGTAATCAGGACCAAGCATAAGATGACATTGTGTCTAGATCAGCATAAAGAATAATAAAAGTATATAAAAGTAATAAATAATAAAAGTAATAAAGCTAGATTTCCTGAATACAGGAACTGTGCTGCCAAAGTGTAATGATGGCAACTATGCTAGGCCTAGACCGAGTGGATGTGCACTATCCATATTAATGAAGGAAATAGGGGAAGGAAACAAAGGAGGGTTTTTACAGGAGGGGCAGTCCTTTATGCTGTTCTGCCGGCTATCGTTGGGGCCCTTTAGGAAGCGTTGGTCTGCTTAGTGACAGTTTTAGTAAACCAACATGCAGTATAGGTGTGGCAATGATGCAGTACAAGTGTAGGTGTAGTATAGGTACAGTAAACATAATGTCCTGCCCCCCATAACTCCCTGCTAGAAGACAGTGCCCTCTTAAAGTGGAATTCCAGTCCCCCTAAAAAAATATTTCTAAAAGCAGATCCACGATGACATTACAAATATCATTAACAATTGAAATAATTCAATATTATAATCATTGTAATTACTTTGAAAATCGTTAATAATTACCAGAATCTGTGACGCAGGCAGGCACCATGATGGCTGTGGGCATTTCCTGGATTCGTGCTGCTGGCTATCCCAGCATGCAACACTCGTTCTCTGCACGACATGTGCAGTACAGGTTGCTATAGCAATGGTGGGGACGGATGAAGTTCCTGCCCCCCTCCCCTGTCAGGCAACCTGTACAGCACTGCACTTCAATACTGCAGACATGTCCTCCTATAAGCATGGACTCCGGTAAAATGGCGCGAAACACTGCCCATTCACGTAATTTCCGGTTTCCAAGTCCCACAATTACAGGAAACCAAAGCACTCCTGGGATACAGGAAACGACATCCCAGGATACCTTGCAAATGGCCTTACGACGTCATCTCCTAGGCGGTCGGGACTGGAACTGCAGGCTTGCAGAGGATAAAAGAGTATGTATAAAAAAAAAAATATCCAACTTGTGCTTCATTAACCAGGGGCTTCTTATTAAGGTAAATTACTAAAAATGGGTGGAACTCCACTTTAACAGTTCTTCTGGTGTGACTGTGAATTCTCTCTGTAGAAAGGGGGGCCCTCAGTCTCTCCACAGAATGCTTCCAGAGATTCAGCGGTGGGAAGTAGAGGGTGAGAGGATGCTCTGGTCTCCCTGCGGCAACAGTGCTGATGTTACTGCTGCAGTCTGTGCTGTGCTTCCTCAGGTGTTTCTGCTGGTCTGGCCTCTCAGCAATCTGATCAGTATGTAACAGATTGCTATCATTGGTTCCCTCAGCACCAAGAAAGAGAGCCTAGCTGAGAAAAGCAGCTCCACTGTTCCTTCTTGCCCTACTGTCTCCTGGTAACTGTAACACAAAAGGGCCCAAAAGTTCCAAAATTTGGCTTACTTCCTGGACTTCAAATCCCATAATCCTCAACATTCTGTAAAGGAATCCATAGACTTTTCTGTCTATAGTTCTCCTTCTGCTGAATGGAGCGGATATTGTCACATAACATTCAGCATAACAGCAGAAAGTTAAAGTAAGGCCCCATGTACACAGCACGTTTCTGAACAATGGAAACTGACTGCTGGAAAACGTAGGTTTAAAAATGTCTGTTTCGCCGTGCTTGGATAATGCGTTTATGTGCATTTATATGCGTTCGCCTTTAGAAGCGTTTTTTAAACATAAGCACAGGAGAACCTGCCCAGAATGCACTGAAAAGTGGTAAATTATTAACTATTTCAGACTGTTTCAGAGAAATCCAGAGAGTAGAAGCAGAGACAGCAGTATGTGTTGAGATTAGCTTAGGTGTGAGTTGCTCATTAACATTTCTTTTGCTTCCAAGGGTGGGAAAGGTGTCTGGTGGAGGGAGTCATCAAGGCCACCTGGCAAGGGGTCTTCATGAGGAATTTGAGGTGTGAATGGTCATTAACATACCTTTTGTTTCCAAGGGTGGGAGAGGTCTGAGGTGTGAATTGGTCATTGCAATGTGTGACAAGCTTGGTAGGAACATCCTGTGTTCAGTGTTTTGTCCATCTGAGCATGTTGAAAACTCTTTGCATGCATTTTTCATGATGAAAAAAGGCTCTGGACAGCATCGGGAACTGGAAGAGTTAAAAAAAAATTTCAAACGCTTATAAACGCGATTTGCCGCCTTTAGACACCTTTACAAGCGTTTTGTGTTTGAAACGCTGATAAAATCAACGTCTGAACGCAAGTTTGTTGCGTTCAAAAAAATGACTGTAAACTCAACTGCCTGTGAATGACTGTAAATGAAGATATGTACATGGACACATAGGAAAACATTAGGGAGAGTTCAGGGGCTGCTGAAAAAAATGCTGAACAGCTCCTAAACGTGAGTTTATCAGCTGCAGTGTACATGAGCCCTAAACCGATTGTAAGGAGGGAAATGCATCCCTCTCTGTGTTTCTGTAGTCCAGTACATGGCTACATACAGTTGTGTTCAAAATAATAGCAGTGTGTTGAAAAAAGTGAATAAAGCTGAAAATCCTTCTAATAGCTTTTATTTCCATCCACACAAATGCATTGGGAACACGACACATTCTATTCCAAATCAAAACATGAAGAAAAATAGATCAAATTTGTGTTGTTCCTCTAAAAAAATGGAAGAAAAGTGAATATTAGACGGTTCAATAAAATCGCAGTGTTTGTATTCTTCTTTACAAACTCAAACATTCACTATATAAACTGAAAAATGTTTGAAGATTTTGCTTTCCTTTGAATGACTTCATGAATATTTGGTTGTAGTCGCACTGTTTATGAGAACTGCTGTACATCTGTGTTGCATGGAGTCACCCAACTTCTGGCCCCTGTGATCAGGTATTCCAGCCCAGGATGATTGGACTACATTCCACAGTTCTTCTCTATTTCTTGGTTTTGCCTCAGAAACTGCATTTTTGATGTCACCCCACAAGTTTTCTATTGGATTAAGATCCGGGGATTGGGCTGGCCACTCCATAACGTCAATCTTGTTGGTCTGGAACCAAGATGTTGCACATTTACTGCTGTGTTTGGGGTCGTTGTCTTGTTGGAACACCCATTTCAAGGGCATTTCCTCTTCAGCATAAGGCAGCATGACCTCTTCAAGTATTCTGATGTATTCAAACTGATCCATGATCCCTGGTATGCGATAAATAGGCCCAACACCGTAGTATGAGAAACATCCCCATATCATGATGCTTGCACCACCATGCTTCACGGTCTTCACAGTGTACTGTGGCTTGAATTCAGTGTTTGGGGGTCGTCTGACAAACTGTCTCCGGCCACTAGACCCAAAAAGAACAATCTTACTTTCATCAGTCCACAAAATGTTGCGCCATTTCTCTTTAGGCCAGTCAATGTGCTCTTTGGCAGATTGTAACCTCTTCAGCACATGTCTTTTTTCCAACAGTGGGACTTTGCGGAGGCTTCTTGCAGATAGCTTGGCTTCACATAGGCGTCTTCTAATTGTAACAGTCCTCACAGGGAACGTCACACCTTCTTTCATCTTCCTGGAGCTGATTGTTGGCTGAGTCCTTGCAATTTTGGCTATTCTTCTATCCATTCGAATGGTAGTTTTTCACTTTCTTCCACGTTTTTCAGGTTTTGGTTGCTATTTTAAAGCATTTGCCATCATTTTAACTGAGCAGCCGATCATTTTCTGCACTTCTTTATATGTTTTCCCCTCTCCAATCAACTTTTTAATCAAGGTACGCTGTTCTTCTGAACAATGTCTGGAACGACCCATTTTCCTCAGAATTTTAGAGAGAAATGCACTGTAACCAGCATGTCCAACATTTGCTGCCTTCCTTCCTTAAATAAGGGCAATAATTGCCACCTGTCTGTCAAAGAATGAATGACCTCACTAATAGAACTCCACACTGCTATTATTTTGAACACGCCCCTTTCAATGAGTGATTCAATTACACAGAATCAGCAGCATGCATGTCATGACTGTTGGGTCTGTTGGATTTCTATTACTCTACTACACCTGCTAGTAAATTATTTGCCATGTAGAAATATCATTTCTACCAAAAACAGCGATTGATCCGGTTAGTGATGTCTAACTGCGATTATTTTGAACATAACTGTAAGTATATATTTTGCACCTACGAATTGTGGGCAATTTTTCAAGGGAGGTAGAGGAGATTGCTCGGGCAGAGTAAATGCCCCTTATATTTTCTGCAATGTCAACTTTAAATACATACCTTATATCCAACGGTCCAACAGATATAAAAGGTCCTTCTGGTCCTTGTTGGCATTCATGGTTGGCAGTAGTCCAGCCACTAATGACACATGAGTGCAGCACTAGTATGAGCCCAGGGTGAAGACACACTAAAAGGGGAGTGTGACCATGACAGCCTAGGCACACAAGAAGTGGGTTGTATGAACCCAGAAAAGATGTGTGATCTAGTGAACGAGCAGATTTTTGAGGACAGGACCTGATTCAAGGTCAGTATTGCAGCGAAAGCTGCATTTTTTTTAACTTCAGCTAGGGCTGGGCAAAGCAGTTTCATTTCAACTGGGATTGGGCTGTAAAAAAATGTCGGTCAATAGAGAGCACCGTTGCGTCCTTTTAAATTTCACATTCTTGTTCTACTTTGTATTCAGGAGGCATCATTTGTGACTCAGTCATTTTCTGCGTAGAAAACATCCATCAAGATAGTAAGAAGCAGTGACTCAGCTCGGAAGATATCCCTTTTACTGCCCTTGTGGTTTAAAAGCACGAAGATAAAGGCAAACGTAATGATTTTAGCCCATTGACTTGCTGTAATCCGAGAAGAGCTGACATCATGCCTACATGGAGAAATACAGCTCCCCTAAAGCAATTATACCCTTATTGGATCAGCAGTGATGCGTATGGTACATCCTGTACATTTAGCCGATCATTGCTTATTTTAATATTATTTTCTATGTGAGAAGCAGTGAGGCTGTAGCCAGCAAGAAATGTATTATACAGGTAACTATGGAGCTCCTATGACCCTAAATTATTGCATATATACTGTAGAGTTGATCAAGAAAATTCGAACTCTTCATAAAATCTTACTTTCCATTAATAGGTTTGTAGGCAAGTGAAATTTAGTTTAGGTCCCTTTAAGGGTTTCTCCTTTCTTTGGAGGGCTTCTGGTGGTCCCTTTATATGATAAGTGGAGCTGGAGCTCAAGGTCTTGCTAACCAGGGAACCTTAGGACAAGGAAGGCCTCTCGGAGGTTCTCTTGCGCTCTTTAGGGGAGGAACTTTGGGTGGATCCCTCACACTGCACAGGTAAGAGGGTGTTGCTGACAAGGGAAACTTAGGATAAAGAAAGTCTCCTGGTGGTTCTCTTGCTCTCCCCCTCTGGGGGAGGAACTTTGGAGGGATCTCACACACTGAACAGCTAAGGGGGTCTTGCGGACAACGAAACCTTAGGACAAGGAAACCTTCTTGGAGGTTCTCTTGCTCTCCCCCTTTAGGGGAAAAACTTAGGAGGACTCCTTCACACTGAACAGATAAGGTGGTCTTGCTGACCAGGGAATCTTAGGACAAGGAAGGTCTCCTGGAGGTTCTCTTGCGCTCTCTCTTTAGGGGAGGAACTTTGAAGGGATCCCTCACACTGCACAGGTAAGAGGGTGTTGCTGACAAGGGAAACTTAGGATAAAGAAAGTCTCCTGGTGGTTCTCTTGCTCTCCCCCTCTGGGGGAGGAACTTTGGAGGGATCTCACACACTGAACAGCTAAGGGGGTCTTGCGGACAACGAAACCTTAGGACAAGGAAACCTTCTTGGAGGTTCTCTTGCTCTCCCCCTTTAGGGGAAAAACTTAGGAGGACTCCTTCACACTGAACAGATAAGGGGTTAAGCATACAGGGCCAGAAGGATAGGAAAAGTAGACCTCTGGCCACCATCTGTGCAGGGGACAATATGTGCAGGCTGTATAGTCAGCACAGTCTGGTAATATGCATTCTCTTGGACAGGGTCCAGCTGCATGTGACATTCATGTGCGAGCAAGTTGGCCCTAGCCACAGGTTATTGAGATGGGTGGCTCAGGCTACTTTTCCACCTATGCCAGCTGCTTTAGTTACCTTGCCACTCCAAGGCTCCTGCCAATCGTCTGGCCCAAACTCTGAGTAATACCTTAGTATTCCTGTTGGAAAACCCCAAGACCTTACCCTGTACGGATACCCTGCTTGCCTCTTTGGTTTACAGGCTGATCAGGCCAATCTGCATACATAGCAATAGTCCAGGAAGAGGCCACACACTGATGATGTCACTCCATAATTCCACCATCTGGCTTTGCTGAAGGTCCACGCCTTTGGCCACTCCACACTAATGCGTGTAAGTAGGAGTTAGTCCCCCTTGAAAGGGAAACCCTGGGTGTGTACTGTGGGTTGGGCTACTCTATTCCTTTATAAATTGGGGCCGGAAGAATTATAGGCAGTAGATAATGGGGAGTAATAGTATGCACAGAACTATAGGCTGTAGTCTTGTGAGGAGGATGCCCTGTGGGGTAGGCCCAGACTAGGCAAAAGTAGAGATCCCATCTTAGGGAACCTACAGCAAAGTGGAAGTGCTGGTTGGTATGTTAAAACTGAACTTGAACAGAATGGTAATACAGATGCATCTTGGAAGGAGGGGGTGGTGTACTTCAGAACTGGAGAGAACTTGGCACTCTGTTCATGTTACAGTAAATAATAAAAAAGCAGATCGTGTGGACAGTCCTTTATTTTCTGAACATAGGCTTCTGACTGGAAGCATGTGAATAACCAAGATGGCGGAGTTACTCCATAATTCAGGTGTTTGGTGCCCCGTTTCATTCCTCTTGTAGAAGTATGGTGGGATTTGCCTTTAGCTAGCATAAATGTTGCTGGCGGCGAATTGGGGCCCTGCTTACACGCATTTCACTCTTAGAGGGCTTAATCATAGAGATAGTCTCTACTTCTATAATTAGGCCCTTTAGAGGTGAAACACATTAACCCAATTTAATAGCCTGCAGCAAAACCAAAAGGGTTCAACCCAATTGCCCAACGCATCAAATTCAAACTGCTAACTCTGACCTACAAAGCCATTCACAATGCCACCCCAAACTACATAACCGACCTGATACCCAAATACTACCCTACCCGTTCCCTCCACTCCTCACAGGACCTTCTACTCTCTAGCTCCCTGGTCTCCTCCTCCCACGCCCGATTGCAGGACTTCTCCAGGACTTCCCCCATCCTCTGGAACTCCCTACCCCAATCCATCAGACTGTCACCTACCCTCCTCACCTTCAGGCGCACCCTGAAAACCCTCCTCTTCAGGGAAGCCTACCCCAACCTCACCTAACACCCGACCTCACCTAACAACTAACCTCCTCCACTCCTCCCACCACTCCATCCCCCACAGCCACTTCCTCCTGTACCACCTTCCCCTCCCTCCTAGATTGTAAGCTTGAAAGAGCAGGGCCCTCGAACCCCTCGTGTAGTGTATTGTTACTGTCTTGTCTCATGTTCTGTCCCTCTTGCTACTGTACAGCGCTGAGCATACCCTTTGGCACTATATAAATACTGTTTAATAATAATAATAATAATAATAGCCTGTGGCAGAGGCATAAAGATACAGAGAGTCCACTGAGAAGATACTGCAAAGGGATTTTATACTGTTGTTTTGGGGTATCCTGTACCCCCAACCCTCTATCTCAGCCTTTCTAAATCAGGATTCCATGGAACTCTACAGTTCCTCCAGAGTTTGCTAGGGGTTCCTTGAGCAAGGAGCAACTTCTGACTCTCAGATAAGTTCCCACTGACACCAGTGATCTTTCTAGCTATCTGTAAGAAGGTAGTCCTTCTGACCATCAATGTATGGAGAATTCTTCCTGCTGACCACCACACTAATGTACAGTAAGCTGCATATATACAGTAGCAGGGGCGGACTGACCATTTGGAAACTTGGGCACTGCCCGAGGGCCCGGGGTCAGTAGGGGGCCCCATGAGATGCCCCTGGTACCTTTTTCATAGGCTTTTTTGAGTTTGGGCAAGGACACAGGGGCCCCATGATCCCCTATTGCCCAGGGGCCCCATGAGTTGTCAGTTCGCCCCTGTACAGTAGTAATTATCAGCAAGGGTTCTTGGAGCTTGGAAAGTTGTTTCAAAGGTTCCTCTGTGTTAAAATAAACAAGTTGAGAAACACTGCTTGAGTCCCTAGACATGTGAGCCAATAAAATCTACACAAAAAAGATTGAGGCAGTGAAGTCTAACAGTCCATGTTGGTGGGTCAGCGAGTGTCTGGTTGCAGGTACAGGGCAAATCACCAGTAGGAGGGTCCATTAAAATCCAGAAGCTCCTTTAGGGGTCACTGCTATATGAGGTGGCATCAAAGAGTTTTGAGACTAGTTTTTTTAACACACCAACAGATGGCAGCACGAGGCTGCATGCACAGTCACAGGGAGCACCAACTTTTGTAAGTCAGTGTGCCAAAAGACATTGTTCTGCATACATCAGGAGCTGTACAATTGGTGCTATTTTGACGTGGCGTTACCATGTCTTCTACTTCATCATGGAGAGCAAGTTAAAACCAAGAGCAAATGTGAATTCTTCCACAGATACGTCTGATATGATTCAGCAAGTTTACAGCAATGTTGCAATGAGTCGTCCGAGTTGTTTTGAGTTTCAAGAGTGGAAGAACATCACTGGAAGTTGACAAGAGATCAGGAAGACCTTCAACAAGCTCAACCCCCGAAAATGTAAAAATCATTCAGCAACTTGTGCATGATGATGATCGTCGGAGAACAATCCAGAACATTGATTCCATTGTCGGTGTGTCATACAGAACAGTCCAGCCAATTCTCATGGTGATTTGAAAATGCGTTGTGTTGCTGCCAAGTTTGTCCCCAGGTTGCGATGATCTCACTTATGAACAGCAGTAGCAGGGGCGGACTGACAACTTATGGGGCCCCCGGGCAATAGGGGATCATGGGGCCCCTGTGTCCTTGCCCAAACTCAAAAAAGCCTATGAAAAAGGTACCAGGAGTATCTCATGGGGCCCCCTACTGATCCCGGGCCCTCGGGCAGTGCCCAAGTTTCCAAATGGTCAGTCCGCCCCTGAGCAGTAGTGTATTTAGTTTTTGTGCTTCCCTAGGCAACACAAAAATCGTCTGCCCCCACAGACACCAACCAACACCACCCCCACTTCCCCCTCCAGCAGAGAGAGCCTGACATTGACCAACAACACCCTGCCTCCCACCCGGGAGAGCCTTCCACTACCCCCACCCTGGTGATAGAGAAAAAGACGTTCATCTTCACAGATCCAGACATCCCCGGGAACAAGAGTCAGGCTCTAAATACTCCGTCAAGCCTCTCTCGGATCCCACCTGGTTCTCATGGCATGCGTGCCCTTCTTTCATCCCTTCTTCTGGGAGGGAGGTGCTGCCCCCCCCTGAAAAATGCCGCCCTAGGCAAGTGCCTTGCTTGCCTTGTGGTAAATACACCCCTGCCTACTCGCCAGAGTTGGCTCCTGCGGACTTCACCCTCTTCCTGAAGATGAAGATCCAGCTCAAAGGTCGCTGTTGAATGACACGCTTTGAAAAGAAGACTTCAAGGACACGTTCCAGAAGTGGCAGGATTGCTGGGAGCACTGTATAACTGTGCAAGGGGACTATTGTGAAGATGATAGTGTATAAACACAGATAAATAAAGTACTTTCTTGTAAACAGAGCTAGTCTCGAAACATTTTGATACCACCTTGAATATACAGTGGGGATCGAAAGTTTTTTTTGTTTTCTCACAATCCTGCGAGCTGTTCTGTCTGATATTTTTCTTGGTCTTCCAGATCTTGCTTTAACTTCCACTGTTCCTGATGACTGCCATTTCTTAATTACATTCCGAACAGAGGATATTGACATCTGAAAACGCTTAGCTATCTTCTTATAGCCTTCTCCAGCTTTGTGAGCATCAACTATTTTCAGTTTCAGTTTTCTAGACAACTGCTTAGAAGAACCCATGGTGCTGATTGTTGGAGCAAGGTCAGATGAGTCTGGGCATTTAAAACCTTTGAGATTGACATCATCTGGTCTGCCCAGACGATGATTGAGAACAATCCATGACACTGGCAGGTCTCAGCTTGGCAAAGGGGGCAGTACAAGATATTAACTCTGCAGGGTGCCCAAACTTTTGCAGACGCCATTTTTTTGTTTTCTGTTATTTTGAAAGTGTAAATGATGGAAATAAAATCTAACTTTTGTTGACATATTATAAGAATGTCTAATCTGTAATTTGATGCCTTTTGGAGATTTTTCCATCTTTCCTTGGCTTCTTTATGCACATTAATACAAATATTTAGCTGGGGTGCCCAAACTTTCGATCCCCACTGTATATAAAACCACAAACATACTCTACAACGATAAATTGGGACAATACGGGGAGAGATTCTTCAGATCCTGGTAAACATTGCTCTTCGTTATTCTGAGGGAATTCAGTGTCCTAGTTTCTTGTACTCCACCCTCTGATATCTGCAGCCAAGCCAATATGCTGCATGAATCAGGTCAGATACCTGAAAGAGAAAACGCTACGCTACGCTAAGGCTCATTCCCATTCTGCTGATAACACACAATACACACAGCACAACAATGGAGACCAAAGACAAAGAAAGCAGTGAAACGTAATTAATTTCAGAGTCATTTATCAGATCCACCAGTAATACAGTGAACGGACACAGAGGATGGTCATTGAACGTTTTCTGATCACACCCTGTTTTCATTCCCCATCATCTTAGTAAATAGCACCTATCTGTCCATTACATTTTAATGAACCATTTCTACCTGAAATATTTTAAAAAAGGTGAGCCCATCCAAAATGGAAATTTCTCTTTTTTGGTGAATGTGGTTGGGTAGAACCACTCATTGGTCATTATTTATTTCTTTTATCTCACAGGGATCCAGGTGACTAGAGTCATGCTTCTGCTTTCCCAACTCCATCCACTGGCTGCAATGATTACTGGGGGTCTCGCTTATGCCCCATACATACAATAAGAAAATCGTCTGAAAAATTTCGGGGAACCACCGATCGAACGATTTTCTCTTCGTTGATGAGCGGGATGTTTTAACCGATAACAATATTGTGAACGAAAAAATCCGGTTGAACAACAGTGAAAAATGTTGTTTCGCATACGAACTACCGATTTTCTATGCGGCGGTATGACAGTCGTACGAAAGAAATCTAGCAAGCGCTATCATGCATGAGCGGAAACAGAAGATGACCCGGATGTTTATGTCCAAGGAATCTTTGTAAACACGAACGAAAAATCCAAATGTTAAAAGTAGATTGGCCTAATGAGATCATGAAACCAGAATTGTGCAGATTATATTTTATGTATCACTATTTATGTATATAGGTCATGTAATAAACGATATTATACTCATTGCTGGTCATTGTTGTGTATATCGATCGTTCTGGCCGGAAGGGCGTGGCCAGGGGCGGGCTGACCATTTGGAAACTCGGGCACTGCCCGAGGGCCCGGGGTCAGTAGGGGGCCCCATGAGATGCCCCTGGTACTTTTTTCATAGGCTTTTTTGAGCTTGGGCAAGGACACAGGGGCCCCATGATCCCCTATTGCCCGGAGGCCCCATGAGTTGTCAGCCCGCCGCTGGGCGTGGCTACAAGGTCACACGCACACCGCATCACTTCCACTTGTACGGAAGACGTCAACACTACGTATTGCCCGACAAACGATTTCTTTAGACTGGTTAATGAGGGCCACGATTTCGACCAACAAACGAACGCCTCTCGGTTGTTGGATGACTGATCGGTCGATTTTCTAATCGTGTATTCCCACCTTCAGGCAAGCCCATACATTAGTCAATTTTTTTTGTTCAACTAGTGGGTTAAATGAAAAAATATGACCTGATTCCCCATCCATATATTTGAGATGGATGGGGGAATCACTCCCGCTGAAGGCTTCCCTGCCATCAGAATACACTGATCAGCGCTACCGGCTATAGCTGACAGCATTGATCGAGCGGCACAAAACCAATAGGACGGTTGTACAGTAATCAGTAGATCGACTGCTGTACAACCAGCCTGCCCATACATGCATATCCTGAACACGGCAGCCAGACTCATTCACCTCACCAACCGCTCCGTCTCCGCCACCCCCCTCTGCCAATCCCTCCACTGGCTTCCGATTGCACAACGGATCAAATTCAAAATCCTAACACTGACGTACAAAGCTGTCCACCATACTGCCCCAAACTACATCACTGGCCTAATATCCAAGTACCACCCAACATGCACACTCTGCTCCTCACAAGACCTCCTTCTCTCTAGTTCCCTGGTCTACTCCTCCCATGCCCGCCTCCAGGACTTCTCCAGGGTGTCACCCATCCTCTGGAACTCCCTGCCCCAACCCATCAGATTATCACCTACTCTCCTCTCCTTTAGGCGCACCCTGAAAACCCATCTCTTCAGGGAAGCCTACCCCACCCCCTGCTAACTTGCCGACCTCCTCCACTCTTCCTACCAATCCATCCCCCACAGCTATCTCCTCCTGTACCACTCTCCCCTATTACTGTATATTAATAATAATAAATGGATTGAAATTCGGATGGTCCCTGCTGAACTGGACAAATACAGGTATTGATCCACGTATGACTGTTTTTAGGGCTTGTTTAGACATGCTTTGAAATTTTAGGGCTCATTCACAGTAGCATTTGAGTGGAACGCCCCCCCCCCCTCCCTAACCGTTCCCCTTTTAGCTGCAGAGGCAGCAGCTAGGGGGGCCCACATGCTGTGGCTGTGATGCTTTGCTTTGTGGTCATGGCAGGAATTATACCCCCTGTTGTAGCTCTTGCCAATCGCCACCCATTCAAGTGAATGGGGCCACTTTGGAAGTGCTTTGCAACCAGGGGCGGACTGACCATTGGAGAACTCAGGCACTGCCTGAGGGCCCGGGGTCAGTAGGGGGCCCCATGAGATGTCCCTGGTACCTTTCATAGGCTGGTTTGAGTGTGGGCGAGGACACAGGGGGGCCCCATGAGTTGTCAGTCCGCCCCTGTTTGCAACCACATGTGATGCACACAGTTGCAGCCCACCACTGTAGGGTCCAAGCACCACCTGTCCAATGCTGTGATCCTCAGACCAAGCACATGTGAATGAGACCTTAGATACCATAGATGCCCATTATAATGCCTATCACTTTATTCACATATTTTGCACTTGTTTTTGAAGTGTTTTCATTGCATTAAATAACACTTTCCATCTGTTGGTTTTCTATTGTATGAAATCTGTGTTTCTATTGTATTGTATGAATCTTGGCTAGGAATATTTTCTAAACGCACCATATATGTGCTGGAAACACCATAGGAGTGTTTGTGAAGGGTTTGACATGAATGGAGACGTTTGAGGAGCAGTAAAGCTAGTCAAATGCTACATGGTAAATTTTGGTTCATTGCAAATTGGTGCAAACATGCCCATTGGAACAACGTTGTCCACTGCAATGCACATGCAGGCTTTGTGAGGCTTCGAAAATGCAGTTGGTTAGTCAGGTTGAAAAAGACACAAAACCATCTAGTGCAACCAACAGAAAATAAATAAATATGCTAAATACATAGAAAATCTCTACCTACAGTTAACCCACAGGAAGGCAAAAAACCCCAAAAAGCATTATTCAGAGGGAATACAGTGTCCTAGTTGCTTGTACTTGTAGAATTCTATACCATCCCTCATCTTGTTGGATATTTAATTTTTAGAAGATAAAGAATATAGTGATAAAAATGTGACTCCAGAATGGAGTTGAGGCAGAGACCGCATGACCCCACAGGCTCGGAGAAGGGCCGGAACACCACCCAGTGCGAGATATGGCTCCTGCACTGGGTCATCTGCTGATTTAAAGTGGAGCTGCACCCAAAAGGGGAAGTTCCGCTTTAAATGCAAATGAAAAACAAAAAGAGGGCGCACCGGCCTAGTGCATTATCATTTAAAAATATTTATTGAAAGAATAAAAAAGTAGGTATCATACTCACAATGGACATATAATACACAGGCACATCACAATGCACAAAGGTGTTCAATACATATAGCATCTGAGTCCACAACGATGGAACCCTGGATAAGCAACTGACTGACGCGTTTCGAGGACTCAGCCTCTTCCTCAGAGCCAACACACCAAGAGTCCATTGTGAGTATGATACCTACTTTTTTATTCTTTCAATAAATATTTTTAAATGATAATGCACTAGGCCGGTGCGCCCTCTTTTTGTTTTTCATTTGCATTTAGTGACTTTGGACTACCCCGGTCCGTTGAGGGCAGCAAGCAGTGCCTATTCCAGAACATTGACATTGTCATTCTAGCCTCTGCTGAGTCCATCCCCAGTGCAGGAGTAAAGTATTTGCGAAGTTCCACTTTAAACCTTTGTCCCCGCTCCCCATTAAGGATTGGCACCTTTGGGGAGCGGGTACCCGAGTTTGACAGGTACCCGCTCCCATTTCCTCTGCAATCACCTAGGCAATAGGAAGCCGAAGGTGTCCTCCCTCCCCGTAGTCTTCTGGGACACATGACAGGTCCCAGAAGACTACGGGGCCAGTCACAAAGTGCGGCGCTTCTCACACATGCGCAGTGGGCACCCGGCTGTGAAATCGCAAGCTGTCACAGCCGGGTGCCCACACTGAAGATGGCGGAGAGTAGACGGCCGGGGAAAACAGCCATGGTGAGGACACCGCTGGACCGAGGGGACATGTAAGTGGCTGTATTGTAAAAGTCAGCAGCTACAGTTTTTGTAGCTGCTGACTTTTATTTTTTTCAACTGGAGCTCCCCTTTAATGTGTATAGCGGGCACAAGTAGAAACGGAACACACATGCCACGCCCACGATGCTTTGCTTTACGGTCGCTGTATTTTTAACTTGGACTGTAGAGTCTGATGGGTGGCATCGCCTGCGAGACTTGCCCATGGAGTTCAATGGGAGCGCACTGCAACTGCAAGCCAAACAATCAGCTTGCGGTGTTTTTTTTTTTTTACTACAGAATCCCCCATGAGTATGAAAAAAAAGAGTAGATGTTCAGGAGATGGCAGGATCACCTTCTGAATGCCTGTCAATTGCTGCTATTCTACCCTCTGAAAAACGATCTGCTGTGGATCACTTTTCAGAGGGCAGTAAGCACTGCTGCCAATGTGAAAGAAGCCTTGGGGACTATAAAGTTGATTTCCCTTCCCTGGAACCATCGGCTTTGTTCCCCTCACCTCCAGTAGAATCTCCCAGCTGCTGCATTCTTAAGTAAAATTAATTAACTACTTGAGCTCTGGAATGACCAGGTAATTTTTTGCTTTTTAGCACTGCGCTACTTTAACTGGTATTAGCACAGTCATGCAAAACTGCACCCAAATGAAATTTATATCATTTTCCCACACAAATGGGGGCAGCACAGTGGCTTAGTGGTTAGCACATCTGCCTTGCAGTAGATGGGTCATGGGTTCGATTCTCAACCGTGGCACCTCCTGCATGGAGCTTGCATGTTCTCCCTGTGTTTGCGTGGGTTTCCTCCAGGTGCTCCAGTTTCCTCCCACACTCCAAAGGCATGCTGGTGGGTTGATTGGCTCCTGTATAAAAATTTTCCTAGTTCCATCTCTGGCTATGTGGGATCTCCTGTTGTTCCCTCTATTGGCTTCTTTATCCATTGGGGTCCCAGTTGGGGACAAATGGGGCTTTCATGTCATGGTGGGGGTTGGGGAAAGACCTGGCAACCTACCCTGTAAAATAATTGCTAAGAGAATTCATGGAAGAAGTCGCTTACGAGTGACGATCCATGCAATCGCCAAGGGTCAGATACGACCGAATGGATAGATAGATCCCACACAAATAGAGCTTTCCTTTAGTGGTATTTGATCACCGCTGTTTTTTTTTTATTTTTTGCGATATAAACAAAAAAAGACCAACAATTTAGAAAAAAAAAATTTACTTTCTGCTATAGAACAAATCCAATTTTTTAAAAAAATAAAATTTCTTCATAAACTTAGGCCAGAATGTATTCTGCTACATGTCTGGAAAAAAAAAAGAAAAAAAAATTAGGGGATCATGGGGCCCCTGTGTCCTTGCCCAAACTCAAAAAAGCTTATGAAAAAGGTACCAGGGGCATCTCATGGGGCCCCCTACTGACCTTGGGCCCTCGAGCAGTGCCCGGATTTCAAAATGGTCAGTCCGCCCCTGACCCTTACATATACCAAGTGAAGTGACTGGCCTCAGATGATACAGAGATGAAACAAATCCTCCTACCAGGTTTGGACTGACAACTCATGGGGCCCCCGGGCAATAGGGGATCATGGGACCCCTGTGTCCTGGCCCACACCCAAACAAGCCTATGAAAGGTACCAGGGGCATCTCATGGGGCCCCCTACTGACCCCGGGCCCTCGGGCAGTTCCCAAACGGTCAGTCCGCCCCTGCCTCCTACAGAAGTTGTACCTGTTTATCTGCAGCCACCTCTCCTCTACATCCATTCAAAGTGCAGAATTTATACAGCTTGTCCGAGCTTTCAGAAAAAAAGGGGGCAGAGAGACTCTGCAGAGCTCAGTGAGGAGAGCTCTGTAGGCTGATTGAACGGAAGGGACACAGCCCCCCTTCACACAGCACACAGGAACAGAGCTGAGGCTGTCAGTCATAGCCTGTGGGCTAGAGGTCCCTCTCCTGTCACCATTTTTTGCTTGGTGTCAGGAAAACTTGTCAGAAGTGATTCATGCTGACAGCAGAGGAAGGAGGCAATGGACAGAAATGACACTTAGTGGACTGAGACAAGTACACACTATAGAGGGATATGTTTTTTTCATATTTCATGGTTTACAACCACATGAAAGAAAAATGTAAAGGCGGCTATTACTGACCTCCCTCTGAATATCCTAATGCTTCAATACGTTTTAAAGTAGATCTAAGGGCACCCTGTCATTTTTTATTTGATTTGACACCTGTGTCCCCTTGTGGAGATTTCCCTTCACTTCCTGTCTCATAGCCGAAACAGGAAGTGGAAGGAATTCCTGGTTGTCACCAGAACTAGTGTCCCCATTGGACGATGTGCCCTCTATTCCTGTACTGGGGACAACGCATAATTTGGGATTCGCATTCCCTTTCACTCTTGGTGATAATGATCACCAGGTTGCAAGGGTGGATTTTATACATTTTCTGGAATTGGGTTTTAGGCTCCATTCACACCTATGCGTTTTTTTTGTGCTTTTTGCAGAAACGCCCTGCAGTCCATTTAATATGGTTTCCTATGGAACATGTTCACCTCTAGGCTTTTTTGAGTGGCTGCATTTTTGGAAAGGGTCAGGGACTTTTTTAAAAGCAAAAACAGCGTTTTTGCTACAATAGAGTCCAATGGAGAATCTGCTGAAATGCATGGTAGTGAGTTTTTGCCACGTTTTTTGCAATTTGAATTTTTATTTTGCCCAGCAAAAAAAATGGACTTAAAAAAAAAGAACTGAGCAAAACGCAGTAAAAACATGTAAAAAAAAAGCATGTAGAATAATGCAAAATGAACTGCGAAAAGCACTGCAAAATGCATTTTTACTGCCGCGTTTTGAGTTTTGCAGAAACGCACAGCAGTCTATTTAGCATGATTTCCTATAGGACAGGTTCACATCTCTGCGTTTTCACCCGGTGCGTTTTTTGGAAATAGTCAGGGAGTTTTTTCAAAGCAAAAAGCAGTGTTTTTGCTCAAATAGAGTTCTGCTGAAATGCATGGTAGTGCATTTTTGCCGCTTTTGCATTTTTATTTTGTCCAGCAAAAAATAAATTCCACAAAAAAAAAGAACTGAGCAAAATGCGGTAAAAACACATCAAGAAGGCATCAAAAGCATGTAAAAACCGCATGTAGAAAAATGAACTGCAAACAACACTGCAAAATGCATTTTTACTGCCACGTTTTGAGTTTTGCAGAAACGCACAGCAGTCCATTTAACATGATTTCCTATGGGATAGATTCACCTCTCCGCATTTTGACCTGGTGCGCTTTTTGGAAATTATCAGGTACTTTTTTAAAAGCAAAAAGCAGTGTTTTTGCTACAATAGAGTTCAATGGAGAATCTGCTGAAATGCATGGTAGTGCGTTTTTGACGCGTTTTGGATTTTTATTCTGTCCGGCAAATAAAAAAATTACACAAAAAAAAAATAGAACCGAGCAAAACATGGTAAAAACAGGACAAAAAGGCATCAAAAACATGTAAAAAACGCATGTAGAAAAAAGCAAAATGAACTGCGAAAAGCACTGCAAAATGGACAAAAGGTGAAGTGCCTAGGTGTGAACGGAGCCTAAAAGAGGAAGTGAAGGCAAAACTGTTTTCTATTTTGGATACACTAACCCTTGGTTCACACCCATTTTTTCTGCTGCATTTTGAGTTTTTCAGAAACGCACAGCAGTCCATTCAACATGATTTCCTATGGGACAGATTCACATTTCAGCGTTTTCACCCGCTGCGTTTTTTGGAAAGGGTCAGGGACTTTTTTTAAAAGCAAAAGCAGTGTTTTTGCTACAGTAGAGTTCTGCTGAAATGCACGGTACTGCGTTTTTGCTGCTTTTGCATTTTTATTATGTCCAGAAAAAAAAAAAATATAGAAAAGAACTGAGCAAAACGTGATAAAAACACATCAAAAAGGCATGAAAAACATGTAAAAAAACGCATGTAGAAAAATGCAAAATGAACTGCGAAAAGCACTGCAAAATGGACAAAAGGTGAACTGCCTAGGTGTGATCGGAGCCTAAAAGAGGAGTGTTTTTGCTACAATAGAGTTCGATGGAGAATCTGCTGAAATGCATGATAGTGCGTTTTTGCTGTTTTTTGCATTTTGCATTTTTATTATGTCCAGCAAAAAAAAAAAAAAGAATTCAGCAAAACGCAGAAAAAACACAGTCAAAAAGGCATCAAAAACATGTAAAAAATGCATGTAGAAAAAAAACGCAACATGAACTGCGAAAAGCACTGCAAAATGGACAAAAGGTGAAGTGCCTAGGAGTGAAAGAGGAAGTGAAGGTAAAACTTGTTTTCTATCTCAGATACACTAACCCTCGGTTCACACCTAAGCGCTGTCATTTTTTTTTCTTCTACCATCTTTGTCCCCTTGTGGAGATTTCCCTTCACTTCCTGTCCCATAGCCAAAGCAGGAAGTGAGAGGAAATCCCTCCAAAGTAAGGGGATCCCTAGTTGTCACCAGAATGAGTGTCCCCATTGAACAATTTTCCTTCTCTTCCTGTTCTGGTGACAACCCAAGATTTTGGATTTTCACTATTGATGAAAAGGGTAAACAGGACAAATAGAGAGGGTGACTCTCCCTAATGGGGACACAGACAGTAATAAAATCCTAACAGGGGTTCCAATCCCTCACCACTCTATCCAAAACTTTTAAAAAATGATTTTAGTTATACTGTAAGCAGGGGTGGACTGACCATTCGGAAACTTGGGCACTGCCCGAGGGCACAGAGTCAGTAAAGGGCCCCATGAGATGCCCCTGGTACCTTTCATAGGCTTTTTTGGGTGTGGTTTGAGTGTGGGCAAGGACACAGGGGCCCCATGATCCCCTGTTGCCCAGGGGCCCCATGAGTTGTCAGTCCGTCCCTGCCCTGGTACCTTTCATAGGCTTTTTTGGGTGTGGTTTGAGTGTGGGCGAGGACACAGGGGCCCCATGATCCCCTAGTGCCCGGGGGCCCCATGAGATGTCAGCCCGCCCCTGACTGTAAGCCAGCACCCCAAAAATGTATGCAGATCAGGAAGGAGAGAAAAGAGTCAGAAGTCTGTCTGTGCATACTTGTGTAGCACTGCCCCCTTAGGAGTCACTAGAGATTTGGGTCTCCCTATAGTCCTGCACAGCCAGACAACACGCATTCCTCACACAGCCTTGCATCCAGGAGACAGTAACCAGTCCTTGAGCTTGGTTCTTTGGATTTTATTGGGGAATTGAACTTGGATGGGGTAAGGGGTGTATGGGATGCCCCAAGGAATGCCAACTGAGGACAGTCTTCCTGGAACTACAGACAAGTTCTCTTCTTGGTGAGCTAGCCAGAATCTCCTGGTGTACCCCCCCCCCCCCCCCAGACCACAGACCACAGATACTCCCCTATCCAGCTGTCTGAAGGAATCCCTGGGCATGGGATCCAGTGACTGTCACTTTAAATGGAAGACAGTTCCAGGTAGCAAGCAAATCCAGTTTCCCACCAGAATGCTTCTTCCCCTTACTGGCCCAGGGGGTGCAGGTCTACTCAGTCCTCCTCCTATGAGCTGATGGGTCGGTGGCTGCTCTCAGGCCTTCTTCTGGGCCGCTCCTTCCCTGCTGCCCCCTCGCACTGGGGGCCAATGAGGTCCTGAGCTTTCCTCCTTTTCCAGCTCCTCTGCCTGTAGGTGAGCCCCTTCCCAACTGGGCCCCCTCCCAGGCTCCTGCTCTCCAGCCTCTCACTCTGCCTTCCACCTCAACTCTCCTACCACTGATTGGCTCTCTCACTCTTAACCCCTCGCCTACCGGGCACTTATGCCCCCTTCCTGCCCAGGCCAATTTTCAGCTTTCAGCGCTGTCGCACTTTGAATGACAATTGCGCGGTCATGCAACACTGTACCCATATGAAATTGTTATCATTTTTTTCACACACATAGAGCTTTCTTTTGCTGTTATTTAATCACCGCTGGAGGTTTTATTTTTTGCGCTATAAACAAAAAAAATAGCAAAAAAAAATGTTTTTGTTTTTTTTCTATTATAAATTTTTGCAAACAGGTAATTTTTCTCCTTCACTGATGTGCATTGAGGAGGCTGCACTGATAGGCAGCACTGATGGGCACTGATAGGCCGCACTAATGAGGTGGGATGGATAGGCAGCACTGATGAGCATTGATAGGCGGCACTGATGGGCACTGATAGGCAGCACTGATGGGTACTGATAGGTGGCACTGATGAGGTGGCACTGATGGGCACTGATAGGCAGCATTGATAGGCGGCATGGATAGGCAGCACTGATGAGCTGGCATTGATGAGGTGGCAGTGATGATGCTGCACTGATATGTAGCACTGATGGGCACTGAAAGGCAGCACTGATAGGCACTAGTAGGCGGCACTGATGGGTACTGATAGGTGGCACTGATGAGGCAGCACTGATGGGCACTGATAGGCAACACTGATAGGCGGAACGGATAGGCAGCACTGATGAGGTGGCATTGATGAGGCGGCACTGATGATGCTGCACTGATATGTAGCACTGGTGGGCACTGATAGGCAGCACTGATAGGTGGCACTGATGGGCAGCACTGCTGGGTGGCACTGATGGGCAGCACTGATGGGTGGCATTGATGGGGGGCACTGCTCGGCACAGGTGGGTGGCACTGCTAGGCACTGATAGGCACTTGTGGATGGCACTGCTGGGCACAGGTAGGCGGCACTGATGGGCAGCACTGATGGGCACTGTCAGGCAGCACTGATAGGCGGAACTGATAGGCAGCACTGATGAGCTGGCATTGATGAGGTGGCACTGATGATGCTGCACTGATATGTAGCACTGGTGGGCACTGATAGGCAGCACTGATAGGTGGCACTGATAGGCAGCACTGATAGGTGGCACTGATGGGCAGCACTGCTGGGTGGCACTGATGGGCAGCACTGATGGGTGGCATTGATGGGGGGCACTGCTTGGCACAGGTGGGTGGCACTGATAGGCACTGATAGGCACTTGTGGATGGCACTGCTGGGCACAGGTGGATGGCACTACTGTGAACTGATCATCAGCGCAACGATCATCAACGCCCTGATCAGTGCCAATCTGTTTTCTGACAACTGCCGGTTGTGGCAGTGTGAGGAAAGTGCAGCCGATATCAGCAACTGCATTTACCCAGTGATTTGCTGCGTCATTGGACACAGCTGATCACGTGGTAAAAGACCACTGTGATTGGCCTTTTACCACATCACATGATCAGCTGTGTCTGTAGGACACCGTGATCATGGAGATCACTGGCTTCATGCCCCTGGGGGCGCGCAGGAGGGCACGTTCTGGGAGGATGTCATATGACACCCTCCCGGAACTGGACAACCGTGCTGTAGCCCTCAATCGGTTGCCAAGTGGTTAAGTGCTGTCCTGACTCCAAGCCAGGCCTCCTGTTGGGGATTAGCCAGGATCCCCTGAGACCAGCCACTCCCTCCCACTGCTTCTAGAATCTTCTCCAAAATTCTAGAGCAGGGGGAATGCCCAGAGAGCTGGTCTGCAGAGCATCTCAGCTCTGACCTAAATTTGACCCCCCCCCGACTATTATCATAGGCTGCTACCATCTAACCATTGTATTCTAGCTCCCCCTAGCAGTCTAGGAGGGTGCTACACTCGTTTTTCGGATAATTGACTCAAAGTATTGAAACAAAGGTGAGCATGGCAGCCGAGCAACCAGCATCTTCAGCATCTTTGGCAGCTTCCATTTATATTGTGTTCCTTAACTCCTTGACGCCGTACGCAATTTAGCGGCCTCACAGAACTGGGCTTATTTCTGTGGGGCCGCTAATTTGCGTACCTGTCACAAAGCCTGGGGTGTCAGTGAGATCCCCGGGCCCCATTCTAATGAACTCCAGATTCCAGGTCACATGATCGCTATGATAGCCCTGATTGGCTATCACAGTGATCAATCACTATGAAGCCCGCCCCCTTTGTTTTCTCTCTCTAAATGGAGGAGAGAGATACATTGTACCTCTCCCTGTCCTTTCAGAAAGAAAATAAAAAGTGTGTGTTACAAAATAAATAAATACATAAATAAGTAAATAAATAAAAATAATAATTAAAAAAAATTAAAAAATAAAAATACCTAGATCAAGGTTTGATCTAGGTCAGCACCAGGGTTAGTGTTTGGGTCAAGGTCAGGGTCAAAGGTAAGGGTCATCTTCAATATTTTTTTTTTTTTATTGCAGGATTTTTTTTTAACCTCTTCCTATCCTGCTCATGTCGATAAACGGCCGGATGGGATTGCTGCTGATGCGGGTGGACATTTCTAAACATCCCCCCTGCATCCATTACCTGTGTGGGCTCCCTCTTGACACAGTGGAACACTGATCGTCATACGGGACCTCTGTGCGAGGTCCCGATCATGTGATCACTGATTGGCCAATCAGTGATCACATGACTAGTAGTAAGCAAGATGTCACTTCTGACATCATTGCTTACTACGTGTGAAATCTGTGAATGATCACAGAGATCACATGGTACAGGGCCATTCACAACAGCCTTGTACCATGTGACAAGGTGTGACCAGTCACAGCTCACACAGTATTTCTCAATGGCTGCAAGAATGCAGCCAGAGAGAAGGAGAAATTATTGCTTTTACAGCCTTTATGGGTGTAAAAGCATTCAGTGTAAAAAAAGAAAACAAAATCTCCATCACCCCCCACAAGTAGTACAGTGTCACTACTATGGTGACACTGTACTGCTAGGGTGACAGTATGTTAAAAAAAACATAAATAATAATATAAAAAAAAATGAAAATGTAAAATCATTTTTGAAAAATTATAATTTTTGGTTATAAACTCATTTGGGTTATTTTTTTTTTTTTTACTAAAAAGATAGATTTATACATTTTGGCCAAGATTTATGAAGAAATATTATTTATTTGCTAAATAGTATTAAAAAAAAACTTTTTTTTCAAAATTTTGGGACTTTTTCATTTATAAAGCAAGAAAATAAAATCCCAGTGGTGAATAAATACCACCAAAATAAAGTTTTATCTGTCTCAAAAAAATGCTAAAAATATTTCATAGTTCATAGTATCTCAGTTAGACTGGCTGAAAAAAGACAAAAGTCCATCTAGTTCAACCATTAAAAAAAAAAAGTTATAATCCTACAAGTTATCCATATGGGTACAGTGTTGCATGACCGCGCAATTGTCATTCAAAGTATGATAGCGCTGAAAGCTGAAAATTGGCCTGGACAGGAAGGGGGGGGGGGAGTGTCCGGACTTGAAGTGGTTAATGTGTAAATTAATATTAGTGGCAGGATAAAAAAAAAAAAGCAAAATTGTCTCTGGGCTGTACAAACAACAACTAACATACACATATATGGTATCACTGCAATCGTCAGGAGCTGGAAAAATTCTTTTCGGTTGTTCTTTTGATGGTAGGTTATGGTTATAGCAACAAAAATATATAACTAAATTAAAAAAAAAATTTTTTTTACTATTTTGGGTTAGTTTTCCTTTGATAATACAAAGAAAATCAGGAGATATCCATTACCATTTTCCATCAAATAAAAGCCCAATTTGTCCTGGGAAAAAAAAAACAAGGTATAATTTATTTTTTTATTTTTATTTCAGGTACTTGTATAGCGCCGTCAATTTATGCAGAACTTTACCTATACAGTTGTGTTCAAAATAATAGCAGTCAGACATCACTAACCGGATCAATCACTGTTTTTGGTAGAAATGATATTTCTACATGGCAAATAATTTCCTAGCAGGTGTAGTAGAGTAATAGAAATCCAACAGACCCAACAGTCATGACATGCATGCTGCTGATTCTGTGTAATTGAATCACTCATTGAAAGGGGCATGTTCAAAATAATAGCAGTGTGGAGTTCTATTAGTGAGGTCATTCATTCTTTGAAAAACAGGTGGCAATTATTGCCCTTATTTAAGGAAGGAAGGCAGCAAATGTTGGACATGCTGGTTACAGTGCATTTCTCTCTGAAATTCTGAGGAAAATGGGTCGTTCCAGACATTGTTCAGAAGAACAGCGTACCTTGATTAAAAAGTTGATTGGAGAGGGGAAAACATATAAAGAAGTGCAGAAAATGATCGGCTGCTCAGCTAAAATGATCGCAAATGCTTTAAAATGGCAACCAAAACCTGAAAGACGTGGAAGAAAGCGAAAAACTACCATTCCAATGGATAGAAGAATAGCCAAAATGGCGCGGACTCAGCCAACAATCAGCTCCAGGAAGATGAAAGAAGGTGTAAAGTTCCCTGTGAGGACTGTTACAATTAGAAGACGCCTATGTGAAGCCAAGCTATCTGCAAGAAGCCCCCGCAAAGTCCCACTGTTGGAAAAAAGACGTGTGCTGAAGAGGTTACAACCTGCCAAAGAGCACATTGACCGGCCTAAAGAGAAATGACGCAACATTTTGTGGACTGATGAAAGTAAGATTGTTCTTTTTGGGTCTAGTGGGCGGAGACAGTTTGTCAGACGACCCCCAAACACTGAATTCAAGTCACAGTACACTGTGAAGACAGTGAAGCATGGTGGTGCAAGCATCATGATATGGGGATGTTTCTCATACTACGGTGTTGGGCCTATTTATCGCATACCAGGGATCATGGATCAGTTTGAAGACATCAGAATACTTGAAGAGGTCATGCTGCCTTATGCTGAAGAGGAAATGCACTTGAAATGGGTGTTCCAACAAGACAACGACCCCAAACACACCAGTAAACGTGCAACATCTTGGTTCCAGACCAACAAGATTGACGTTATGGAGTGGCCAGCCCAATCCCCGGATCTTAATCCAATAGAAAACTTGTGGGGTGACATCAAAAATGCCGTTTCTGAGGCAAAACCAAGAAATAGAGAAGAACTGTGGAATGTGGTCCAATCATCCTGGGCTGGAATACCTGATCACAGGGGCCAGAAGTTGGGTGACTCCATGCAACACAGATGTACAGCAGTTCTCAGAAACAGTGCGACTACAACCAAATATTCATGAAGTGATTCAAAGGAAAGCAAAATCTTCAAACATTTTTCAGCTTATATAGTGAATGTTTGAGTTTGTAAAGAAGAATACAAACACTGTGATTTTTTTGAACCGTCTAATATTCACTTTTCTTCAATTTTTTTAGAGGAACAACACAAATTTGATCTATTTTTCTTCATGTTTTGATTTGGAATAGAATGTGTCGTGTTCCCAATGCATTTGTGTGGATGGAAATTATTATAATAATAATTATTATTATTATAAATACTGTATAATAATAATAATAATTATTATTATTATTATTATAATAATAATAATAATAATTATTATTATTATTATTATTATACAGTATTTATAAAGCGCCAATAGTTTGCTCAGCGCTGTACATTACCAAGGGGGACAGAACATGTGACAGAACAATACCAATACAATACAATACACGAGGGGTTCGAGGGCCCTGCTCTTTCAAGCTTACAATCTAGGAGGGAGGGGATGGTGGCACAGGAGGAGATAGCTGTGGGGGATGGAGTGGTAGGAAGAGTGGAGGAGGTCGGCAGGTTAGCAGGGAGTGGGGTAGGCTTCCCTGAAGAGATGGGTTTTCAGGGTGCGCCTAAAGGAGAGGAGAGTAGGTGATAATCTGATGGGTTGGGGCAGGGAGTTCCAGAGGATGGGTGACACCCTGGAGAAGTCCTGGAGGCGGGCATGGGAGAAGGAGACCAGGGAACTAGAGAGAAGGAGGTCTTTTAGCTTTTAGAAGGATTTTGAGCTTTATTCACTTTTTTCAACACACTGCTATTATTTTGAACACAACTGTACATATATATAGTAAACATTCACATCAGTCTAATTCACCTGGATGTACAAGTAGTTACATAGTTAGTCTGGCTGAAAAAAAGACAAAAGTCCATTCAGTTCAACCATAGAAAAGTTCAACCATAGTTCTGATGATACGTACGGTTTTACTAACACATGTCAAAGTTGCAAAATTGTGCTTAGGCATTAATATTGGTTTTACCCTTAGGTGTGAAGGGGTTAAAGGTAAACTATTTATAAACTTTCATTTATATATGTTACTCAATAGGAACAAGAAATAGAATTTCACTATGTGTGCACCAAATGCCTTTAAAAAACCAGCTGTACATAGGCTGTGCAGAAAGCAGAGCTGTGGGAGGAGCCCAACAGGCTCCACCCGCTATAGGCTACCTGAAGAAAACTACAGGAGGGGGCGGAGACAAGACCAGTCACCCTGCACAAGGAGAAAGAGCAGCAGTGAGCGGTCTTTACCACAGGAAGCTCCTGCACAGAGGAAAAGTTTCAAACTGGATTAGAGACCTGTAATAAATACTCAAAGCCCATTCAAGGAAGGATGCACATGACAAATGGATGCACACAACAATTGCTTGTCCCAGAGTTTCAGCTTTAACCTCTTGCGCCGTACGCAAATGTGCAGCCTCCCGGCGCCTGGGTCTGGACGCTGAGTGGCTGCACATTTGCGTGCAATTAAGAAAAACGTGCTGAGAGTGCGCGCTCTGCTCGCTCCCAGCACACATGTCCGGTACTCACGGAAAGGTCCCGATCTCTTCTTTCAATTGGGACCTTTCCCGATCATATGACCGCTGTGACAGCGAATCATGGCGGTCACATGACCCTAAAACCCCGCTCCGCCTCCCAACTTCTGAAACCCTTAAAGGGCTGGGAGGCGCCGGCGCCAAGGGGTTGAAAAGACAAAATGTAACAAAAATCTTTTTATACTGTATGCCAAGTGGGCGGAGCTGGGAACTCAGATACAGATTTTTTATTTGAGATGTAAAAAAAAAAAAAGTGATCCGATCCAAATTCATCAGCCCAAATCTGAAATATCAGTTTTGCTGATGAGAAGTATACAGCCTATAATTAATATATACTCAAACTGAAGGGCAATTAGTTTGCTAAAGTACTGTGTATCATAAACAACTGCCATTTCTACTCCTTTTTCCTTAATTTTTTAATGTATCCCTGTGCTGCTGATTTCCTGCATCCTATTTGCAGCCACTTCCCAATTACAAATGCTCCAGCAATGGCTGCATGACCTGATTCCTAAAGGCAGCTATATTGGAACATGCCTACGTATAGTGTGTTTGAATGGATACTTGCAGCCCGTGCGGCAGGGTGACAACATTATCACTCTTTTATAGGAAGTGCCTTAAAAAGGACCTTTAAGATCACCAGGGATTATTTTTAATGCCAGCTGCAGATTAAAAAAAAAACATCAAAATAGTTTTTTTTAAATGGCATTATCGTGTTAAAGATGACATGGGCAGCCTCTTTGCAGCCACTTCCCGATGACAAACACTTCAGTGATGGCCGCTCAGGGCACGTTACCTAATGGCACCTCACTGACCACGCCTGTGCCCTGTGTGATTGAATGGCTACTTGCAGTCTCTATGGGAAGCCTGTGTGGGAGGATAACACAGAAGCACTATCAGGGGACAGGGAAAGACAGGTGTCACCCTATGACAGGAAGTGTCTTAAAAAAGGACCTTCATGGCAGGATCAATAAGGATTATGTCAATGCGAGGTTAAAAAAAAAAAATCGGAATGACATTAAGTTGTGAAAGCTTATATGGGATTTTAGTGGCATGTTTAATTATATATTTTTATAATATCATATAAATCTTTAATGATACAGGTATAGAGCGCTGTCAATTTACACATATTGCACATTCACATTAATATTATTACTATTATTATTACTTCTACTAATACATATATAAAAGGTTATTGTTATTATCATCAATATTATTTTTGTTTAAAAAAAAATAAAATAAAATATATAGATATATATATAGATATAGATATATATATAATTATTAATGTTATTAGAATTAAAAAGTGTTAATTGTTTTTTGAAATTGCATTAACATGTGAAAGCTTATGCAGGGTTTTAGTGGTTATGTTTTATTATAAATTACTGCAATTTTTTTAATAACATTATAACATAATTCTATAATTTCATATTATTATTATTAATTTTAATGTAATTATTATCATTATTATTATTATTTAAATCATTATTTACATTAAATATATATATATATATATATATATGTATAAATATTATTATTATTATCATTATATTAAAATAATTTTTTGGAATGCTATTACATGTTATTATTATTATGACATTATTATTGTAATATATTATTATATTACATTATTATTATTATTAATTTTAATGTAATTATTATTATTATTATTATTATTATTCAAATCATTGTTTAAATTAAACAAAAAATATATATATAGATATATACATATGTAATATAAATATTAATATTATCATTATATTAAAATTATTTATTGGAATGCCATTACATGTTATTATTATAATGACATTGTTATTGTAATATAGTATTATATTACATTATTATTATTTTATAAATATATATATATATATATATATATATATATATATATAATTCATTTTAATGTAATTATTATTATTCAAATCATTATTTAAATTAAAATAATAAAAATATATATATATATATATAATATAAATATTATTATTATCATTATATTAAAATTATTTCTTGGAATGCCATTACATGTTATTATTAATATGACATTGTTATTGTAATATATTATTATATTACATTATTATTATTATTATTCATTTTAATGTAATTATTATTATTATTCAAATCATTATTTAAATTACACAAAAAAAAAAATATATATATATATATATATATATAATATAAATATTATTATTATCATTATATTAAAATTATTTCTTGGAATGCCATTACATGTTATTAATATTATGACATTGTTATTGTAATATAGTATTATATTACATTATTATTATTTTATAAATATATATATATATATATATATATATATATATATATATATAATTCATTTTAATGTAATTATTATTATTCAAATCATTATTTAAATTAAAATAATAAATATATATATATATATATATATATAAAATATAAATATTATTATTATCATTATATTAAAATTATTTCTTGGAATGCCATTACATGTTATTATTATTATGACATTGTTATTGTAATATAGTATTATATTACATTATTATTATTTTATAAATATATATATATATATATATATATATATATATATATATATATATATATTTCATTTTAATGTAATTATTATTTTTCAAATAATTTTTTAAATTAAAATAAATAAATAAAAATATATATATAATATAAATATTATTATTATCGTTATATTAAAATAATTTTTTGGAATGCCATTACATGTTATTATTATTATGACATTATTATTGTAATATATTATTATATTACATTATTATTATTATTCATTTTAATGTAATTATTATTATTATTCAAATCATTTTTTTAAATTAAACAAAAATATATATATATAGATATATATATGTAATATAAATATTATTATTATCATTATATTAAAATTATTTCTTGGAATGCCATTACATGTTATTATTATCATGACATTGTTATTGTAATATAGTATTATATTACATTATCCTTATTTTATATATATATATATATATATATATATATATATATATATATATATATAATTAATTAATTTCAATGTAGTTATTATTATTCAAATCATTATTTAAATAAAAAAAAAATATATAATATAAATATTGTTATTATCATTATATTAAAATTATTTTTTGGAATGCAATTACATGTTATTATTATTATGACATTATTATTGTAATATATTATTATATTACATTATTATTATAATTATTTTTTAATGTTATATATATATGTGTGTATGGGGTGCGTGTATATATATATATATATATATATATATATATATATAAATATATATACTTTTTTTTATTCTGTTTAGGTGTAAAACCAATTTCCAGATAATGCCAACAACTATCAGATAATGCCAAAAACAAATTATCAAACTCCTGACATGTGCAAATAATAAAAAAAAAAATACAATAAAAAAAGTCCAATGGTCCATTGTTTGAGGACCACAGGATCCGGATGGATAACCTGGATTGCGGTAGACCTCCAGCCGGAGTGGTCCTATCCATCCCTATTGCTATGTCATTGCATACAGTACATATACAGTCATGGATCAGACCGGCACTGGCAGAGATTTGCACAAATCTGCCTTTCTTTATGTCTGAGACAAGCATTGTGTTAACCATTTGGATCCAAAGCTGTCTGTATCCAAGGCAGTGAATCTCTTGTAGTTAAAAGAATTAATGAGCATCCTCCAGCTCTCTGGAGAGAAAAAGGGGGAGGAAGAAGCTGATTCCAGGCTTGTAGCGTCAGCATTGCGTCAATTTGGCCAGCAGCCGTGTCTGCAGCTGGAGCGGACAGACTGGGAGGACAGCAGAGCAGGAGGTGAGCTGCAGTCAGCCTAGAGGAAGCCATCAGCCCCTCCTCACACTGAGATTGCTGGATACCGACAGATTTTTTTTTCCTCTCTCTCTCTCTATCTCTCTCTCACTGCCATTTTCCAAGGCTTTCCACCAGAGGAAGCAGCAATCAGCTAAGGGAGAGGATTCAGCACCTTGGACAGCGGAGCCAGCAAAATGGCTCCAGTCACTTCCAACACTGGGGAGGCTTATGGTAAGTTTTTAATTCTTCTTAAACTATCTTAAAATCATGTCAACAACGGTGTACTTTAATGCTTTCAATGATGCGTTGTAAGGCTACATTAGGAAACATTCAGCAACCGTTCCTTTATGTTACCCAAGGACTGGGCAGACCCAAGACACAATTTGAGCTTGACGTGATACAGTCTTGAGATATCATGTCCATCCAAAGAGAAGATGACTTCCAGTCTTGAGATGTCATATATAAATATCTACCCCTCCAGAAAAACAAAAGACAAAAAAGATGACTGCAAGTGATGTCTTTCTGTCTTAATACCCATAAGAGATCCAACTATTGAGCCTTTGATATACTAAGATGTTAGGTCTAGACTGCGTGTGTTGGATCTATCTTGTCATTATTACTATGTACGCCATCGCTGAGGAGGGGTGTGGAGCCATCAGCTGCCTCTCTCATTCTCGAGCTGATTTTTTAAGTTTTCATATTTTCAAATGTTCCCTCACCCGTGACAATCACCTCATCTGTGACTATAGATCTCGCCAAAAGCTCATCTTTTCAGCTGTAGGGTCTAGGAGACAAATCCAATATTCAGAAGTTGTCAAAGATGCCAAAGATTCTTGTGATTCATTGTTGGTAAATTTAGGAACTTGTCTGAGAGACAGAGGTGATGTAAACCCATTATGACTGTTTTGAAACAGCGGCAGAATAGATGATTAGGGTTTCGTATTCTGGTCCTCACACATGAATCATTAAATGTGAAGGTAAAAGACTAACACATCCTGTCCTAGTGACGTCGCATAACATCAACAACTAAAAATAGCTTTGCTGAGCGTACTGTATAGTTCGTGCGGCAAAGGTTGATATAATAAGGCAGTGCAAAGAGTGAAAATGATGCATTGAGTATGCTAAGCCCCAACGAGGGAACAACTTCCATCTCTCTGCAATTAAAGGCTGGCAGAACAATGACAGATGACTGGTGGATGTGGGTCCCTGGACTCACCACATTGCTCCTCACCTTATAAAACTAACCTGCTCTTCAGCTTGTAATAATACCATAACATAGTAAATGATAAACTGTTGGAACGAGAGGTGCAAAAATCTGGAAACAAACGTCTGCTTTCAGGTTCAATGAGCCCATTGGTCTAGGGTGGGGAACTTGGAGATGCTAGATGTAGGTGGGACAGGGATGGGTAAGAGTTGGTGGATAATAACTTCAATGATAGTTAAGCAGGTTATGAGTGTAGATGTTCTGTTTTCAGGTTCGATGAGCCCATCAGTCTAGGGTGGGGAACTTGGAGATGTTGGATGTAGGTGGGGCAGGGATGGGTAAGAGTTGGTGGATAATAATTTCAATGGTAGTTAAGCAGGTTATGAGTGTAGATGGTCTGTTTTCATGTACGATGAGCCCATCGGTCTAGGGTGGGGAACTTGGAGATGCTGGATGTAGGTGGGGCAGGGAAGGGTAAGGGTTAGTGGATAATAACTTCAATGATAGTTAAGCAGGTTATGAGTGTAGATGGTCTGTTTTCAGGTTCGATGAGCCCATCGGTCTAGGGTGGGGAACTTGGAGATGCTGGATGCAGGTGGAGCAGGGATGGGTAAGAGTTGGTGGATAATAACTTCAATGATAGTTAAGCAGGTTATGAGCGTAGATGGTCTGTTTTCAGGTTCGATGAGCCCATCGGTCTAGGGTGAGGAACTTGGAGATGCTGGATGTAGGTGGGGCAGGGATGGGTAAGAGTTGGTGGATAATAACTTCAATGATAGTTAAGCAGGTTATGAGTGTAGAGCAAACTGAGAAGCGGCCAGGAGAGGCAGGAGTTATGCTGTGGAATGCAAATAAAATATTTGTTAATATATAGCAGAGGAAAGTAACTTTTAAAGAATGCTATCATCAAAGACTTTGAAGTTTATGGCACAACAAAGGAAACTGGTGGGAAGGGAGGAACCCCAACTGAGCCTTTCACTGGGATTGTACCTTTCATTTCATTTTTCTTCTGCTTAAGAGGGTGCCTGATTATGGAATAAAAGTGTCATGTTTTATCTCAGCCTCGGCACACAAAGCACACCAAAGTGCACTCATACAATCTGTCACAATTTAAATGGCTTTAATAACGTTGAATACTAGTAGATTTTTTTTTTCTTCACTGATATACTATGACCATGCAAAGATCCATGATAGTGTGCAAAGAAAAGAAACCCATGACAGCCAACTCGACTGCGGTGTTTAATAAGACTGGAGAAAGATTATAATTAGCTGTTAGGGGCCACTGCAGTTTCTGCTTTATTTAAGGAACCTTATTTAAGGAACCTTAGCTATTACCTAAAAAAAAAGGCTTTTTTTGCCATTGATCTTCTGCAAACACCTTAGAAGCCAGGTTTGGTGCTACAAAAGCAAATGAGATTGTTTTTCTCCAGATATGTTTTGGACATTCAGAGTTTTTTTGTAAAGAAGGGGTTAAATTTGAAGAACCCATTTAAGGGTGATGAATGGGTTAATGTGTAGGGAAGTCTGTGGAAATGTACTGCTGATAAAAGCCATCAAAGTGAGACAATTACACGAGTGAGGTCTATATGGTGCGTTACCAACGGGACTAGAGTAATGTGTAGGATACTTTAACCTGGAGCTACAGTAATGAAGAGGTTAAGAGAATCACTGAGCGCTCTATAGGAAAGCAATGGTTGGTTTTAGAGGAATTAAGTGTTATTAATGGGCTGTCTTATCCAAGAGCTATGGGGATGAAAAATGTTATAGGGCTGAAAGAGCAGTTTAATTGAACTCCCTACAGGAGTGAAGGAGTTAAGCTCTAGAGAACCAATTGGAATCAAAAGTAGTCATAGATAAAACTACGAAGGACCTGAAGAAATATCTGATTTAATATGCTGCCATGCGGCACTCTCCAAAGCCTACATGGGGTGCAAATGGCCACCAATTGGAATCAAAAGTAACCACAGATAAAACTATGAAGAACGAGAAGAAATACCTAATGTAATATGCTTCCAGGTGGCACTTTTGAAAGCCTGTTTGGTGTGCAAATGGCCACCAGCTGGAATTAAAAGTAACCATAGATAAAACTAAGAAGAACCTAAAAAAATATGCTCCCAGGTAACACTCTCGAAAGCCTACATGGGGTGCAAATGGTCACCAGTTGGAATCAAAGGTAGCCATAGATAAAACTAAGAAGTACCTGATAAAATACCTCATTTAATATGCTGCCAGGTGGCACTCTAGAAAGCCTACATGGGGGGGGGCAAATGACCACCAACTGGAATCAAAAGTAATCATAGATAAAACTAAGAAGAACCTGAAGAAATTCCTAAATATAAATGCTGCCAGTTGGCACTCTTGAAAGCCTACATGGGTTGCAAATGGTCACCAGTTGGAATTAAAGGTAGCCATGGATAAAACTAAGAAGTACCTGATAAAATATCTAATTTAATATGCTGCCAGGTGGCACTCTAGAAAGCCTACATGGGGGGGCAAATGACCACCAACTGGAATCAAAAGTAATCATAGATAAAACTAAGAAGAACCTAAAGAAATACTTAAATATAAATGCTGCCAGTTGGCACTCTTGAAAGCCTACATGGGGTGCAAATGGTCACCAGTTGGAATTAAAGGTAGCCATAGATAAAACTAAGAAGTACCTGAAGAAATACCCAATTTAATATGCTGCCAGTTGGCACTCTAGAAAGCCTACATGGGGGGGCAAATGATCACCAACTAGAATCAAAAGTAATCATAGATAAAACTAAGAAGAACCTGAAGAAATACCTAAATATAAATGCTGCCAGTTGGCACTCTTGAAAGCCTACATGGGGTGCAAATGATCACCAGCTGGAATGAAAAGTAACCATAGATAAAACTATGAGGGACATGGCGAAATAGCCAATCTAATATCCTGTCACATAATGTTCTTTAAAGCCTTCATGAGGTGCCAATAGTCAACGATTGCCAAAATTAGTCTAGTAAACTTCCTCTTCATTGGCAATCGCTGATTTGCTGTCGTCTGTGGTCGGTTGTGGTCTAATGTCACTTAAAATGGTTCATATATAATACAGAGCTTGACCCAATGGGAAATTTATGCCTGCAGGGTAGCATGGTGTTAACTCCTGGTTGACAACTGATACCAAGATAGCAAGAGAGGTATCCATCAAGAAGTGGTTAATCTCATGCTATCAAGGGACTGCAAATCTGAGCAATTAATTAAACATAGCTTGTATTGTAGTTTTAGTTGGAGGCACGAGGAAAGGATCATTTAGCAGCTTTCGATGCCAAATCTAAGATTTCTGCCCCTATCCGCCATGATATCGGGCCATATGCTCACCGATGGACTTTCCAGTGTTCTATGTTTTATATAATACATCATGAAGGAAGGGGACTGGCACCCTTGATGGCTCACAATGGCAAGAAAGCAAAGCCAGGACCAGACAGCGAGCATTTACTGCCAAAGTACCAAGAGAATAAGGAAACTAGCGAGAGATTGGTTTACATGGAATCTGTCACTGATATTAGGCTACGATGGAAGCTGCCACTCCTTGACTCAAGAGCTGCTACTTTTGGGATGAAGCTAAACCAATTCACTGAGTCATTGTCCTTGACCTAGAATGCAGCACATGAGTCAACGTATGGCTGCCTCTATTAAAGCTGAAAGGGATCCATTCACTAAAAACTGATGATACAGATTTTATTGAATACTGGATAAAAGCCTTGGGCTATACAGACAATTAAATATTTTTCCAGTTGAAAGATTTAACTGCTTGTTGTCAGTTATCTCATTAGAACTGCATTGAGTTTGGTGTGAAACAAATGAGATGATGGCCAACAAGGGTGAGGTCTCTGCCCTGAGTTACGTGTTCTGCATACCTGCCTTAGCCACTATAATGTGAAAGTCACTCTCCCTGCTCATTTTTTTAAGTTATTTGAAAATATGGAGTAGGAGTAGAAAGAGCTTAAAGTGGGAGGAACAAAGACAGAACCTACATAGGGGAGATCTCATGGCTGGAGTCCTCAGGGGACGTCAACGGGAAGCTCAGAAGGCCCCACTAGTAAAGGAAACCAGTGAGGAAATGTAGGGGGCGCTGTTGTCACTTTCATTAACACAACATCCTGCCATGAAGGTCCTTGTACAGGCATTTCCTGCTATAGGGTGACAACCCACAGTACCTGTCTCCCACTTGTGCTCCTGTGTTGTCACCTTGTCACATGGGCGTCTGATTTAATACATATCAGGCAGGCATGGTCCACAGTTGTCACCATCAAGAAACCCACCCTGATAAATGCCATGCTGGAGTATATACAGATGGGAAGTGGCTGCAAAGAGGCTGCAGGAGATCAGTATCACTGAGATGCAACGAAGATTAAAAAAAAGGTTAAGAAATGTATTTTATTTAAAAAATGGCAGTTGGTTCTGATACACAGTGCTTTAGCAAGCCAAAAATATGTCAGTTAGGGTTTACCTCTACTTTTAAGGACATAAATCTGACATTCACTAAACATGTACTATAGGCAGGGGCGGACTGACCATTTGGAAACTCGGGCACTGCCCGAGGGCCTGGGGTCAGTAGGGGGCCCCATGAGATGCCCCTGGTACCTTTTTCGTAGGCTTTTTTGAGTTTGGGCAAGGACACAGGGGCCCCATGATCCCCTATTGCCCGGGGGCCCCATGGGTTGTCAGTCCACCCCTGACTATAGGTGAATGTTTCTGGGGGATGTGTTTTAACCAGGGGTGGACTGACAACTCATGGGGCCCCCGGGCAATAGGGGATCATGGGGCCCCTGTGTCCTTGCTCAAACTCAAAAAAGCCTATGAAAAAGGTACCAGGGGTATCTCATGGGGCCCCCTACTGACCCGGGCCCTCAGGCAGTGCCCGAGTTTCCAAATGGTCAGTCCGCCCCTGGTTTTAACCCCTTGATGCCAACAGTATGCAAATATGCGGTCTCTCGGTGGCCTTGACGCCGAGCGGCCATTTGAAAACACATATGTGCTGAGAGCGCGCACCGTGACCGCTCCCAGCACATGTGCCGGTGTTTTGCGGAAAGGTCCCAATCTCCCCTTGCAATCGGGACCTTTTCCGATCACGTGACAGCGAATCACTGCGATCACATGACCCTAAAACCGCGCCCCGCCTCCCGGCACCTGAAACCTCTTAAAGGGCCGGTAGACGCTGTCGTGAAGAGGTTAAATGACAGTGATTGATTCACCAGCAGTGAATGTTTAGTGATAGTCACATTCACTGCTTTATTAATATGCCCCAAAGTATTTTTCATTCTCACTGTGACATCTTGACGTGCTGGACTTGGGTGGGGGATGAACCTAGATCTCCAGCTGAGGCCATTGTCTCTGTTCATCAGTCACAGACCCCTGATGTCCCCATCTCCGAGGCAGCAGCTGTTCTACACGTCTCGGAGTGCCTGGATATGGTTTTCCGCTGAAACCAAAGGCGGATGTGGCTGCAGGACTCTCCGTACAGCAGCATACGCCCCCACAGTGTGTGTGTGTTCCAGCTCCTCCGAGAGCGTTCTGTTATCGCCCTTCTGTCCAAAGAGTGGGCAGCCATTCGCAGGGATCCACAATTCTTTAACTGCTTCTATTATCTAGTGCAGTGTTTCTCAACCTTTTGTCAGTCAAGGCACCCTTTAAAATTATGGACAATTCCAAGGCACCCTTTAAAACTATGGACAGTCTTGAGGCACCACATTCTAAAAAGGGGTGCCTCAAGACTGTCCATCATTTTAAAGGGTACACCATTCAAAAATGGGAAAAACTATTCTAATAGGTTTATATAACGCAGCAACATCCACACATGTAGGACACTCAGCATTAGAGGTGATTTAGTCTTCCAAAGCAAATACACTTTTGCACACTGGTACTGACTAGTATTCCATTGTTTCTCCTCTCCCTCAGTTTTTTTCCATCACTGAGCTAATGTGACCCCAGCACTGATGGAGAGGGGCAGGGAAGGGTCAAACTAGGATGCTGGGCAAGCAGCTGACATCCTCCTTATCAACTGATGATGTGATTGGTTGTCAGGCAGCTAGAAGGTCGTAATGGTGCACAATGAAAACTTGTGACTGTGCAACTAAAAGGCAGGTTTGTTCCACCTGCTGGCTTGTTTAAATGTTTTGGGCCATTTTTTAGATATTTGGCAAGGCACCCCTGAAGAAACCTCAAGGCACTGCAGGGTGCCTGGGCACCCTGGTTGAGAACGGCTGAACTAGAGAGAAGGGAAGAGATTCTGCAGGAACTTTTAGGGTCAGGGGCGGACTGAGCATTTGGAAACTCTGGCACTGCCCGAGGGCCGGGGGTCAGTAGGGGGCCCCTTGAGATGCCCCTGGTACCTTTTTCATAGGCTTTTTTGACTTTGGCCAAGGACACAGGGGCCCCATGATCCCCTATTGCCCGGGGGCCCCATGAGTTGTCAGTCCGCCCCTGATTAGGGCCCATTCACCCTGATGGCCTTTTACCATTAGCATGTGGTACAAACATGCATCACAGAGCCATTGACTTAAAATGGAACCCTAATGCATTTTTTTACAGTAGCTGCCAACACATCTGCACACATATAACTGGATCAAGGGCGGACTGACCATTTGGAAACTCGGGCACTGCCCGAGGGCCAGGGGTCAGTAGGGGGCCCCATGAAATGCCCCTAGTACCTTTTTCATAGGCTTTTTTGAGTTTGGGCAAGGACACAGGGGCACCATGATCCCCAGTTGCCCGGGGGCCCCATGAGTTGTCAGTCCGCCCCTGAACTGGATACTAACATTTATAGGTAAAGTTGATTCAAGGATTATCCGATTGCCTCTCGGGGGGCCCAGGAAGGGATTTTCCCCCAAATTTGATTATGCTTTGCGGGGTTTTTTTGCCTTCCTCTGGATCAACTGTGGAATAAAAATCTAGAATTATAACTTTTTTTTTTTATGGTTGAACTGGATGGACTTTTGTCTTTTTTCAGCCAGACTAACTATGTAACTATGTCATCTGCAGTACAGCGCATCATAATGTACATAGCAGGCGGCGTGGTGCGCTGAGTTGCCGAAAATGCCACAAATGCTTTTTTTTTTGTTGCTTTTTCAAATGAATGCTTGGCTCATTGTTTCTAAAGGCTCGATTTTTTACCACTCTCCATTTATCTGCAGAAGCAGCAGCTGGCAGTGTACATGCGTTGTGGATGCCATGCTTTGCTTCGTGGTCCCAACAGAAATGATACCCCCTATATGGGGGCAGGACCACCCAACGTTCTGGAGCTGCTCAAGTGAATTGGGTAGCTCTGCAAGTGACCTGCAACCAGGGGCGGACTGACAACTCATGGGGCCCCCGGGCAATAGGGGATCATGGGGCCCCTGTGTCCTTGCCCAAACTCAAAAAAGCCTATGAAAAAGGTACCAGGGGCATCTCATGGGGCCCCTTACTGACCCCGGGCCCTCGGGCAGTGCCCGAGTTTGCAAATGGTCAGTCCGCCCCTGCCTGCAACCACGTACAATGCACGCAGTTGTAGCACGTTAGCACTTGATGCAAGCTTTTTGTGAACAAGCACTTAAAGGGTTACTGATTCCAAAGGGGATGTAGACTCGGCTTTGCATCTGGAAGCAGCAGCACCGGGTGATATCATTGCATGCAGATTAAACAATTACTGCATCCAGCTTGTGTGCCGTCAGAACTTCTGGCTCTGGATTCACATTTTTTGAACCCTATGTGCATGTACCCACTGGTATGAGCAGTTACATGTGAGCGGTGGTGGCACTGCCCATTGATTTATATAGGGTACCCATCTGGCCTCTATGTCTTGATGGCAGCTATTCACACACACTGTGCCCACGGGGTTTACGGTTATTACCAGCGACCTCCCATAGGAGTAAGTTTTTAATCAAATTAAATCCAACACAGCAAAACACTTTTCTCCTGCGCTGGGAATGGACCCGGTGGAACCAGTAAGGATGTTCTGAAACATGCACTGCTTGCTGCCCTCAACAGGCCGGGGTGGTCCAACTTCACTGAATGCAAATAGAAAAACAAAAGAGGGCGCACCGACCTAGTGCATTATCGTTTAAAATATTTATTGGCTCGGAGGAAGAGGCTGTGTCCTCGAAACGCGTTAGCCAGTTGGTCATCCAGGGTTCCATCGCATGGACTCAGATGCTGCTTGGATTCATTATCCTGTTCGGTGTGATATGCCTGTGTTTGTATGTCCATTGTGAGTATAATACTTACCTTGTTCTTTCAATAAATATTTTAATGCACTAGGTCGGTGCGCCCTCTTTTGTTTTTCTATTTTAATCAATTTTAGCCTGGGGCTTGAGTCTATAGGGGGCTATATACTTCCCTTTCTAGCCTCCTTTTTTCTGTTACCCATCCTCTTCAGGTATTTGACTCTTCCCAGTGTGTCAAATATCTGCTCCCCTGTGCACACTGGGCTCCTGAGCCCCCTTCTTCCCTAGGCTCATATGCTACAGGATGTATGTGCTGGTGGAAGGAACCACAACATGTGGAGGGGGTGCAGATATTTGATCCACCCAGAAATGGATCAGTCAAGGTGCAGCTAAGTAGTGCTCTTTTAACACATCAGTTGCCAGAACGGTAAGTGCATAGCACCTCCTTTAACCTAGGGGCCCCATGTGCATGGGGCCCCATGATAATTTTGCATTATATCATACTTGCCAACTGTCCCGATTCTTACTAAGCTGTCCCGGGATGGCTGTGTCCCGGGCAGCATCCTGGAACCTGTATCGTGCCCTCCTGATCTCCCCCGTACCAGGGGCGGACTGACCATTTGGAAACCCGGGCACTGCCCGAGGGCACGGGGTCAGTAGGGGGCCCCATGAGATGCCCCTGGTACCTTTTTCATAGGCGTTTTTGAGTTTGGGCAAGGACACAGGGGCCCCATGATCCCCTATTGCCCGGGGCCCCATGAGTTGTCAGTCCGCCCCAGCCCTGTACTGTGCCCTTTTTGCCTCCCCACCCTTCGTACTGTGCCCTTTGCGTTGTGTTGATTTATGGTATGTTTTCTTATTGTTTAAATTTGATTTTATTAAAAGTACTAATAAATATATGTTTCATTCTATCAACTGTTTATACTTTAATTCTTGAGAGTAGGTGTGTAAATTGGGGCAGGCCATTTGGGGCCCTAGTGCATTACCTTGCCCAGGGGACCATGATGCTATTAAGATGGCCCTGATTGACAGAATTTCTGAGAAGTACGGAAATCTGTGAAAATAAGGATCAACATCAGTAGGGTTGCCTGATCCCAATCTGAGAGTCAGATTGGAGGAACATTTGGGCTGTTTTACAGCCAATCAGAATAGCTAAGCTAATATCCGCTGTCATTAAGCAGGGATTCAGAATCACATGGATTTACAAATGACCAGTAGAGGGAGCAATGAGAAATCTGTATATGAAATATGATAGACAAAATATGGAACAGCAAGCATATATGTTGCAACAGTCAAAACCAGGGGCGGACTGACCATTTGGAAACTCGGGCACTGTCCGAGGGCCCGGGGTCAGTAGGGGGCCCCATTAGATGCCCCTGGTACCTTTTTCATAGGCTTTTTTGAGTTTGGGCAAGAACTCAGGGGCCCCATGATCCCCTATTGCCCGGGGGCCCCATGAGTTGTCAGTCCGCCCCTGGTCAAAACTGACCTTTAGGGCCAGTTGACACTACAAAAATGTACTCCACATGCATTCCAGTTACATTTTTGCTTACAGTTCACACCACACTCCGTTCTTGTGCAGTTTTGATGCCATTTGCTATGTTCCAGTACAGTTCTGTGCAGAAAAAATGCAGCACGTTCTACTTTTTTTTTTGCACCAGAATCTGACTGCACTGGTGTGAACCAGGGCCATTGGAATACATAGAAAACACTGTGCATGCATTTTTGATGCAGAAAAAAAAAATGCACTGGACTGCATCTAATGTGAACTTGCCCTCGAGGAACATTTTCAAGAATAAAATGTGTACCTAAGGGTGTGATGTCACTTTAAATATAAGCTGGTGTTAGGAGATATCCCCTCGCTCTTCCATTGTAGCCACCTCTGAGTTTTCTGTATTATCCCCCAGCCAACCCCATTCTGCCTGTGATGTGTGGCGGAAGATTCCACCTTTCATGTTACCACACATTAATCCTAGACAAAGCAGCCAGGAGACTTGTCGCAGAAATAGAGGTGACGCCTTTAATCTCTGCTTCCCGAGAGCTGTAAATTACACTGGATTCAATTAGAAGCTGGATTCTATAACAGGAAATCGAGAGAACAGATTGCACTATGCACAAAAAAATCAGCACAGATCTCACAGAGCATCTTTCATCCAGAAGATTTTATGTATGGGAGGAATGCAAATAGATTGTCACTTACTAAGAATTCCTTTCTTTACTTTAGTACTCAGTCGTCTTCCACCTCTTTCTCTCCCCGTCTCTCTGTCTCCTTTTTTTCTCACCTCTTCCCCAATACCACAGGCCATATTCTATTTCTTTTTGTACCTACTATACTCTCCCTTCCCTTCCTCTTTCTGTCTTTTTCTTTTTTACTGATCTCCTATTTCTAAATCTACATCTCATTTTCTATACTCTCCTTACTTCATATTCTCTTTTCCCCAAAATCTGTACTTCTCCTCCAGTCTCATACTGTTCCCCTTCTCCTGACTTTGTACTGTCCTCCTTCTCTTCTGACTGTGTACTGTCCTCCTTCTCTTCTGACTGTGTACTGTCCTCCTTCTCTTCTGACTGTGTACTGTCCTCCTTCTCTTCTGACTGTGTACTGTCCTCCTTCTCTTCTGACTGTGTACTGTCCTCCTTCTCTTCTGACTGTGTACTGTCCTCCTCCTCTTCTGACTGTGTACTGTCCTCCTTCTCTTCTGACTATGTACTGTCCTCCTTCTCTTCTGACTGCGTACTGTCCTCCTCTTCTGACTGTGTGCTGTCCTCCTTCTCTTCTGACTGTGTACTGTCCTCCTCTTCTGACTGTGTACTGTCCTCTTCTGACTGTGTACTGTCCTCCTTCTCTTCTGACTGCGTACTGTCCTTCTCTTCTGACTGTGTACTGTCCTCCTTCTCTTCTGACTATGTACTGTCCTCCTTCTCTTCTGACTATGTACTGTCCTCCTTCTCTTCTGACTATGTACTGTCCTCTTTCTCTTCTGACTGCGTACTGTCCTCCTCTTCTGACTGTGTACTGTCCTCTTCTGACTGTGTGCTGTCCTCCTTCTCTTCTGACTGTGTACTGTCCTCCTCTTCTGACTGTGTACTGTCCTCCTTCTCTTCTGACTGTGTACTGTTCTCCTTCTCTTCTGACTGTGTACTGTTCTCCTTCTGCTGATTTGGTACTTTTCTTCTTCTCTTCCTGACTCTGCACTGTCCTCCTTATCTCCAGACTCTATACTGTTTTCTTTCACCTCCTGACTCTGTACTGTTTTCTTTCACCTCCTGACTCAACACTGTTCTCCTTCTCTTCCAGACTCCGTAATGTTTGCTTTCTCAGCCTGATTTACTTTACTTCATACTCTTCTCTTTCTCCTTCAAACTCTGTACTGTCCTCCTTCTCCTTCCCACCCTGTGCAGTTTTACTCCTTCTGGCACCATACTGTTCTCCTTTTCCTGCTGACACTGTACTGTTCTCCAGAGTCCATATTGTTCTACTCCACCTGGTTCCATACTGTTTCCCCTCTCCTCCTGACTATATACTGTTCTCCTTCTCTTCTTTTCTCTTCTCTTCTCTTCCGGATTGTTCTCCACATTACTCTGTACTGTTCTTCTCCTCCTGGCTCCTTACAGTTCTTTCAATTTCATACTCTTCTCCTTCTCCTCCTGAATTTGTATTGTTCTCCCTCTCCTCCTGACTCTGTACTGCTCCCTTTCTTCTCTTGACTCTTTATTGTTCTCCTATGCCATCTGATTGCATACTGTTCTTCTCCTCCTGGCTCCATACTGTTCTCCTCCTCCTTCAGAATCCATACTGTTCTCTCAATTTCATACTCTTCTCTTTCTACTTCTGACTCTTTACTGTTCTCCTTCTACAGATTCCATACTGTTCTCCTCCTCACAACTCTGTACTGTTCTTCTCCTCCTGGCTCCATATAGTTCTTTCCATTTCATGCTTTTCTCCTTCTCCTCCTGACTCTGTATTGTTCTCCTTCAGCTCAGTATTGTTCTCCCTTTCCTCCTGACTGTGTACTGCTTCCTTTCTCCTCTTGACTCTTTACTGTTCTCCTTCTCCATCTGATTCCATACTGTTCTTCTCCTGATAGCTCCATACCGTTCTCCTCCTCCTGAATCCATACTGTTCTCTTAGTTTCATACACTTCCCTTTCTCCTCCTAACTCTTTACTGTTCTCCTTTTCCTCCAGATTCCATACTGTTCTCCTCGTCATGGCTCTGTACTGTTCTTCTCCTCCTGGCTCCATATTGTTCTGCTTCTTCTCCTGACTCCATTCTGCTCCCCTTCCCCTCCTGACTGTTTACTGTTCTCCTTTTCTTCCTGATTCCATACTGTTCTTCTCCTTCTGGGTCCATACTGTTCTTTCAATTTTATACTCTTGTCCTTCGCCTCCTGACTCTGTATTGTTCTTCTCCTCCTGACTCTATATTGTTCTCTTCTCCTCCTGACTCTGTACTGTTCTTCTTCTCCAGATTCTATACTGTCCTCCTCTTAGCTTTGTACAGTTCTTCTCCTCCTGGCTCCATATTCTTCTCCTTCTCCTCCTGACTCTGTACTGTTCTTCTTCTCCAGAATCTATACTGTTCTCCTCATCATGGCTCTTTACAGTTCTTCTCCTCCTGGCTCCATATTCTTCTCCTTCTTCTCCTGATTCTGTACTGTTCTTCTCCAGAATCTATACTGTTCTCCTCATCATGGCTCTGTACAGTTCTTCTCCTCCTGGCTCCATATTCTTCTCCTTCTCCTGACTCTGTACTGTTCTTCTCCTTTTTACTCTGTACTTTTCTCCTCCTTCTCCTCTTGACTCTTTACTGTTCTCCTTTTCCACCTGATTCCATACTGTTCTTTCAATTTCATACTGTTCTGTTCTCCTCCTGACTCTGTACTGCTCTCTTCTCCTCCTGAGTCTGCACTGTTCTCCTTCTCCTCTTGATTCCTTGCCCCTCTGTTTTTTTCTTCCTCTCCCCCAACCAATCTCCTCTGACTTATCTATACCTTCCAATCTTGTCTTCCTCTATCTCTCTGTACCATCCTACTTTTCCTCCTGACTTCCCCCTTCCCCCCCCCCCCTTCCTTCTTTCTCTCTCCCTCCATCACTTATAAAAGTGATGGAAATTTCAACCCACCTTCCGCTCTGTTAAAAAAAAAAAAAAGAACAAAAAAGAGCAAGAGGTGAATACAATTTTTAATGTTCTATTTTCAGGATCTCTTTTTTTTGCAAAAAACATTTGTTTGCTGTATCATCTGAGCCTGACAGCTATCCTCCCACGTTTTCTGTAACTGATAGTTGGTTTAATAAGCTGTTCTGTTCTTTCACATTCTACAGTAAGTGGTAACTGCATTTTTATAATCAGAGTTTCACCCAGAGTTTTGCACGCCGTGCATATACGTGATAATTTATTCCAATGGAATCACACACAAAGCAACACCTCTTTTCATTGTGTGTGTGTTTTGTATTGAGCTCTGCAGCAATATACATTATTTGAGAAATCATGGAATAAGGCAATGTGCAGTACCTCTTTCCTGATATGCAACTTTTTTTTTTTTTTTTTTAATATTACTGGCATCTATAAACCTCAACTAAATTTAGTCTTAAAGTAGAAACTAAATAGATTTGTGATTTCATGTCTTGCCATAATATACAGTATTTATATACCCAGTATACATGCAACTTATGGCAAACCTACCCCTTCCTGTGTTGGCCCTCCAGCCATGCATTGTCCCCCTTTCCCTAATCATTCCACCTCTGTCTTCCCCCTTCTCTATTGGCTGGCTGTGGATGATATAACTTCTGCACATGGACAATGAAAGTTACCTTGTCCTGGCTATTACCCCCAGCATGTCAAGATTGTACTCTGAGCAGGGGCAGACTGACCAATTGGAAACTCGGGCACTGCCTGTGGGCCCGGGGTCAGTAGGGGGCCCCACGAGATGCCCCTGAAAAATCCAAATGTTAAAAGTAGATTGGCCCAATGAGATACTGAAACCAGAATTCTGCAGATTATATTTTATGTATCATTATTTATGTATATAGGTCATGTAATAAACTATATTATACTCATTGCTGGTCATTGTTGTGTATATCGCTCGTTCTGGCCGGAAGGGCGCTGCCAGGGGCGGGCTGACCATTTGGAAACTCGGGCACTGCCCGTGGGCCCGGGGTAAGTAGGGGGCCCCATGAGATGCCACTGGTATCTTTTTCATAGGCTTTTTTGAGTTTGGGCAAGGACACAGGGGCCCCATGATCCCCTATTGCCCGGGAGCCCTATGAGTTGTCAGTCCACCCCTGACTCTGAGTTAGGGTTTAAATGAGGGCTGGGACAAGGGATGGGCAGGAAGGGCAGTTGCCCTGGCACAATGGTTTACTGGAGGGATGGGGGCACCTTCTTTCTGTAATAAGGCTGGCAGGATTAGAAATTTTGACAAGCAAGTGATTTCTTGGTGTTGGATCCCCTAAGCTTGCACATCATGAATGGAGAAGGGGGAGGGGGGGTTGGGGGGTGCAGTTTGGCATTTTTGCCCTGGCCGCTGGATGACCTTGTCCCAGCACTGGGTTAACTGCTCATTTATTCTAGGAGAGTATGAAAACCCTTTTACTTACCTGGTCCTCAGCTTCCCTGCAGGTGGCACTCCCCTATGCTCTGTCGGTAGGCTGTCCTTTGGCTTCATGACATCCAGTGCAGAGATATAGACCCTGCCTTGGTCTTGATGATATCAGGACCTTGGACTGCTGAGCATGGGGAAAAAAAACACTAAGGGGACCTTATCTAGCAGAGCAGAGGAAGGAAGGATTGGGTGAATGAATGACATTTTCTACTCCCTTTAGACCTAAAGGAACAGTCAACCATTGTAGCACAACAACAAGGGAGAATGTTTAGGTTTCTCAGAGTTCAGATTTAAGACTAAGGTTGTCTGACACTTTGTTGGGGCACAGTCCACCTTTTTAAAGGCCACCTTTATATATATATATATATATATATATATATATTTAGCACTTCCGCCTGGCAGTACTAGGGTCGCTGGTTCGAAACCCAGCCACGGCACCTCCTGCCTGGAGTTTGCATGTTCTCCCTGTGCCTGTGTGGGTTTCCTCCAGGTAATCCGGTTTCCTCCCACACTCCAAAGACATGCTGGTAGGTTACTTGGATCCTGTCTAAATTGGCCCTTGTATATGTATGTGAGTTAGGGACATTAGATTGTACGCTCCTTGAGGGTTAGGGAATGATGTGAATGTACAATATATATGTAAAGTGCGGCGTAAATTGATGGCGCTATATAAGTACCTGAAATAAATAAATAAATATAAAGCCATTTTAAATGAGCCTGCAGCATACTGGTTTTCCGAAAAGCATAGCTGCAATACCAAGAGTTTCCTGCAGGTGGAGCGTAGGCTCTATTTTACCCATACTGCAATGAAAAATGGTCATGGCTATGCCACAAGGATGAATTAATGTCAGATTTATCTGAGTTTTTCTATCGTACGTGAATTGATGTTTTCTATGTTTCTTTCTTTTTTTTCTTTTTCAGATGAAATCCCGGCGATGGTTGGGCTCATAAGCGCCTTTGGCCTCGTCTTTACCGTGTCGCTTTTTTCTTGGATTTGTTGCCAGCGCAAATCGTCCAAGTCCAATAAGACCCCACCTTATAAGTTTGTGCATGTGTTGAAAGGAGTCGACATTTACCCGGAAAGCCTAAACAGCAAAAAGAAATTTGGGGCGGACGAAAAAACAGAACTGTCCCCTAAATCGTTGATATCAAAGACATCTCTCCATCTCGACTTGGAGAAAAGGGACTTAAACGGCAATTTTCCCAAAGCCAATAAAGTCAGAAGCTCGCCAGATCTTGAGGATTTTGCACAACCTCAATTACCGGAGAAAGACAAAGAATCCATCTCTCCAGAGAGCGTCAAGTCCAGCTCGTCGCTTTCTTTTGTAGACAAACAAGATAAGCTGGGAACGCTCTTCTTCTCATTAGAATACAACTTTGAGAAGAAGGCTTTTGTGGTCAACATCAAGGAAGCCCGTTCGCTCCCGGCTATGGATGAGCAGTCGATGACCTCCGATCCGTACATAAAAATGACCATCCTTCCGGAGAAAAAACACAAGGTTAAAACACGAGTCCTCCGGAAGACCCTTGACCCAGCGTTCGATGAGACATTTACGTTTTATGGAATTCCTTACAGTCAGGTGCAAGATTTGGTCCTCCACTTCATAATCCTGAGCTTTGATAGGTTCTCCAGGGATGACGTCATTGGGGAGGTCTACTTTCCTCTATCGGGAATTGAGCTGTCGGATGGAAGAGTGTTGATGAACAGGGAGATCAATAAAAGGAATGTCCGGGTAATACGCCAAATTACCAGATTTATTTTTACTTGACATTGTTTAGCGATCTATTACAAGAGGCTTAGGTGTTCATGTCAAGTCCTCCAAGCTTCGATTGACTCAGATTACGATGCAGCTCAACATTGTTCTAACATGGTGTGCTGATGTATTGTGATAAGCCATTTTATTAAATAAAAAGAAAACACACATAGGAGCACCTTTTCTTTTAAACCAGTTGCAGATTTTAGGTCCAAGAATATTTTTAAAGCTGACTTTAAAGGCCAATTCCAAGAATTAAAAAAAAATGTATCCTTGCATTACCCCCAAACCTCCCCTCCTTATGGGTCAAAAGCTTATTATGTGTAGGGGGGGTACAGGAACAGAGAAGATTGCTTACCCTAAACCTCACTCTGGACCAGGGGTGGACTGACCATTTGGAAACTCAGGCACTGCCCAAGGGCCTGGGGTCAATAGCGGGCCCCATGAGATGCCCCTGGTACCTTTTTCATAGGCTTTTTTGAGTTTGGGCAAGGACACAGGGGCCCCATGATCCCCTATTGCCCGGGGGCCCCATTCGTTGTCAGTCTGCCCCTGCTCTGGACAACTCCCACACTGCCCTCTTCTGCTCTGCCCCATAGCTCCAGTCTGTCCATTGGTCTATTAGCTATGCATTGTGAATTGGGGGGGGGGGTCAAGCGTGCAACCACAGCTGGGAGCGACTTAGAAAGGAGGCTGCAGGGACCTGGTTGCACCACTGTAGGGACCCTGCTGGAGTATATTCTTGAGCCCTAGACAACACAAGCAATTAATCTTTTCAGTGCATGGGGCGGAGGGGAGGGGGCTGCAAGAGTAATTTTTTTTTTCTAATTTCTGGAGTTGGGCTTTAAAGAATAAAAAAATAGATGGTGGAAAGGCTGTAAAAGATTTAGTTGTCAGGTGAGTTTCCAGTGTTTCTTTTCCTAAAGGGACACCAATGCTGTTGCTATCTAACACTTCCAAGTGTGTCTGTGCCAGGTTCCCCCTCTGTGTGCTGTGGTTGCTGCCACCAGCCACTACAACCATATTATATTTTCTATTGACATAGGTGCAGGTGGGAGGAACCACAGTGTTGTGGCAGGGGACAGGCAACCAAACACCTCTGTAAGTGATACTATACTGGTATCTCCTGAAGGAAAGATTTAGTTCACCACCTGCTTCAAGTCTATGTACTGATAGGGTACCTTTAAGGTCAGAAAAGGTCCTTGAAGGTCAATAAATAAATATATATATATAGATAGATATATATATATCTATCTATCTATATATATATATACATATATATATTGTATATCAGTTTTGGGCAGAGATGATGATCTGTAGAACAGTAGATTATATACTACAGGTTTGTTAAAAATGGTATGCAAATTTGATTATCTAGTAAATTTAATACCAATTCTGTTTTCTTGATGTTTATTCTACTAAGATGTTGCCTTCCTTAATGACTCCACCCCCCCCCCCCCCCCGATTTGTCAACATGATCATGAACATTTTAGGTAAAGCCTTTACATGCCTTATTTTAGACCCAGCAATGTCATCACCATGTCTCTGTGCTTCTCAATGCAATGCATGCAGCTCATGGCTGGTGGGAGGGGCCTGAAGGGTGCTGTACGTGGCTTCCTGAAGACATCACAACACCCTACCTCGGCATTCCTCCCAAGAGCCCTCAGTCCTGATGCAAGCAGTGGGCTGCCTGTTGGGAGGAGTTATACAAATATCAAAATACCTTGATGGGCGGATGTCAGTCTGGAGGAGTGGGTGTTTCTAGGCAGATTGTATTTGTATGGGTAACATCTACATGTGATGCTGAGCCTCCATGATTGAAAGTACTAAATAAATAAAATGAGTAATCCTCGAACAGTCAGGCTAGGGAGAACTAGATGATAATGGATGTCTTCCAGCCAGGAAATGAGGTGGGTCAATGTGACTTGCTGTAGTTTCTATTGCACATTGTGAGAAGCTCACAGAGTGCAGTGAAAACAGAAGTTTCAGTAAAGGAGAGGAGTCTGTACAACTGTGCAAAATTCCAAACCTGGATTTTATGCATCACATTAGAGTTACTGCATTGGTGTGAGAGACTGCAGACTTCTGGGTCATGTAGACCACTCATTATGTTAAATGTTGGGATGGCATTACTGCATGTTTACCGGAATGTCTCTCTTTGATTGTAGAAGTCGGCCGGACGTGGAGAATTGCTGATCTCTCTCTGTTACCAGTCTACTACAAACACCTTAACAGTGGTGGTGCTGAAGGCGCGTCACCTCCCCAAAGCTGACACGTCAGGATTGTCAGGTACTCCTTCATTTTATTTTATGAGTTTGGGTATTCTTATATTGGCACGTCATTTGTATTCAGATTTCTCAGAGTTCTTGTTTTTTTTCTGAAATGTGTGTATCACCTACTTGTTGGAGATGACAAGGATGGCCTCTTCCAAAATTTGTGTCATCTACCTGTTGGAGATGATAAGGATGGCCTCTTACGATATTTGTGTGTCACCTACCTGTTGGGGATGACGAAGGTAGCCTCTTACGAAATTTGTGTCATCTACCTGTTGGAGATGATAAGGATGGTCTCTTACGATATTTGTGTGTCATCTACCTGTTGGGGATGACGAGGGTGGCCTCTTCCGAAATTTGTGTCATCTACCTGTTGGAGATGATAAAGATGGTCTCTTACGATATTTGTGTGTCATCTACCTGTTGGGGTTCGAGTGTGGCTTCTTCTGAAATTTGTGTCATCTACCTGTTGGAGATGATAAGGATGACCTTCTTACGATATTTGTGTGTCACCTACCTGTTGGGGATGACGAGGGTGGCCTCTTCTGAAATTTGTGTCATCTACCTGTTGGAGATGATAAGGATGGTCTCTTACGATATTTGTGTGTCATCTACCTGTTGGGGATGACGAGGGTGGCCTCTTCCGAAATTTGTGTCATCTACCTGTTGGAGATGATAAAGATGGTCTCTTACGATATTTGTGTGTCATCTACCTGTTGGGGTTCGAGTGTGGCTTCTTCTGAAATTTGTGTCATCTACCTGTTGGAGATGATAAGGATGACCTTCTTACGATATTTGTGTGTCACCTACCTGTTGGGGATGACGAGGGTGGCCTCTTCTGAAATTTGTGTCATCTACCTGTTGGAGATGATAAGGATGGCCTCTTATGATATTTGTGTGTCATCTACCTGTTGGGGATGATGAGGATGGCCTCTTCTGAAATTTGTGTCATCTACCTGTTGGAGATGACGAGGGTGGCCTCTTCTGAAATTTGTGTTATCTACCTGTTGGAGATGACGAGGGTGGCCTCTTCTGAAATTTGTGTTATCTACCTGTTGGAGATGTCGAGGGTGGCCTCTTCTGAAATTTGTGTTATCTACCTGTTGGAGATGACAAGGGTGGCCTCTTCCACAATTCCCATCCAAGCACACCTGGTGGTGGAGACAGGGACTGCTGGGGCAGCGGAAGGGTGCAGGTGTCGGGAAGTTGGTGCAAGAACTTAAACCTGGAGGAAAAGAAACAAATGCACAGCTCCAGATCTGTCCAGTATGCAGAGCAAACAGTGCAAGTCTGGCTCATCCTGAGAACACTAAAGAAGATAGAGGTGGATGACCTATAATAAAAATCCAATATCTTTCTTTAAATAAGTTCAAATCTTGATAGCATAACACTCGGGGAACAGGGTTGACGCGCTTCATGTCTAATACACTTTAAGTGACTTCAGCTTATGATAAAGGGATTGTGTGAATGAATTCTGAATTTTACATGGAGTGTAACTTCATGTCAGTAAATGTCAGAAAGTTATGAAGGTGGATGAGACTAAGACCAGATCTGTACTTTCAGCCACCTGTAGACATAGTGGAATGGGAGGTTTTGTACTGCGGGGGCAGGTCTCATTGTGATGTGTGGTACTGCATGGGCGGGTCTCATTGTGATATGTGGTACTGCATGGGCGGGTCTCATTGTGAGCGTAGCTCGGCACAGTAGATAGAACAAAGGAGAGCATTACTCCAGGTCTTTATAGATACACTGTATATATTTCCTTGTTATATAGTTGTTAGCCAAGCTAGGAGAGACCGCTGATCATTTTCATTTGATGTCATCATTTCTACATTTAGTCAACTTGTATGATTATTGGCTATCTATTATACATTTGTTGGAATTTCATTTTGGATCTGGGCTGAAAGTGGGCCTCAAAAGTTAACCTGGGCAGCACAGTGGCTTAGTGGTTAGCACCTTTGCCTTGAAGGACTGAGGTCCTTGGTTTGAATGTTGGTTAGGATTGCATGGTTCTCTTGGACGAGTTGCAGGAATCATTGTTTATATAACACTTGGGGATGGATTTATTTAAAGAAAAAGTTGCAGAGCTATTTGTCCTGTGAAACTGCATGTATGTACATTCGCACTGTATGAATGGGGGCAAAAACTAAATGTTGTTAGGCTATTTTCTTTCCAGGTCAAATGTAATTAATTCATACATAATAGAGTGAATCAGTAAAATATTGCATTAAGACCAGTAGATGGAGCTGATGATCAAAGGAAATAAATACTTATTTACTACAATCATCAGTTCCATGTAGTGGCCATAATGAGGTATTTTCCAGATTCACTGTATTCTGTATGAATTAATAACATTCAACCTGTCTAATAACATTCCATTTTTGCGTCCATTTGCAAAGAACGAATATGCATGCAGTTTCACAGGACAAATAGCATTGTGATTTAAAAAATCCCTCAGGCTAGGTTCATATTTCTGCTCATCAGGAATGCACGTGAATTTGTGCATAAATATTCTTTTTTTTACTATTATTGTCATCGCCATCTAGTGGCCATAATGTGGTATTTTCCTAATTTGCTGTATTCTGTATGAATGAATAACATTCTAGCTGAAGAGAAAATAGCTGCATTACATTATGCTGAATGGGCCCAGCCTCCCTTGTGCAAGAGCCCATACTGTGTAACAGAAGAGAATGAAGGGAATACTTCAAGCAGGGCTCAAAATTTCCACTTGCCTGCTCACATTTGGCGAGTTGAAATAATGTGGAGGCGAGTGTGTCCAGGGCTGGTGCCAGGATACACCTTCCCCTGAGAAAAATCCTTGCCTTGTTCTGCCAACATTCCTCCGGTGCCTCTTCTTCTCCCTGCTCAATGTCAGTGCTTTGCCTTCTCTCCTCATTCTCCCCCACAACTGCACCTCATCCCCTCCTTTTGCTTGCATTTCCAGTGCTGTCGGTTGGCTCGGTTCTCTTGTGGATCCCTGGTTGTTCATCTGCTGTGTGGCGGCTCCCTGCAGGACAGTGGCATCACAACGCCCCCCCAGGTTATTCTACGCCCCTCCCCCCACTAAATTAGGTTGCTAGGCAGGCTGCAGCAGGTGAAGTTGACAGTTGGAGTTGATCGGTATGGCAGTGGGGGACAGTTACAAGCAGGAGGGAGAGGAGACGAAGCGGCTTCCAGCTGCTTCATTGAAAGCCATACAGGGATTTCAGTGCTTTTAACATCCCCACCGCTGCACTGATCACCCCGACAGTCCATCTGACTTCCCTTTCTTCCCCCTGCCTGTTCCTCAGTGCCCAGCCCCTCCAACATCAATAGGAGAGGAGAGAGGGGGGATCTGCTCTGCTGCCCCCTGTGCCCACCCACACTCTAGTCTGTGCAGCTTCTGAGAAGGGGATGTGTGGGTGGGAAGCTGTATACAGAGCAGCTGGTAGCTTTGTGATACTTCTGATTGAGCCAGTGAGGCAAAAACCATTCATGTGAGTTCAACCTTTTCCTTCCCTTCCCTTTCCCTCTCCTTTTCATTTGCCTTTCCCTTTCCTTCCTCCTTCCTCCCCTCCTTCCTTTTTTCCTTTCTTCCATTGGTTGATTTGGCTGCACCACTCACATTTTGGCATTCTAAAATGTGTGGGTGGCACAGATTAGCAAAGTATAGTTATCCTATTTTTGTGCCAGGATAGGGTACCAGAGCATGAGACGGGGAATGAGGGCAGCTGCAGCGGGTTTACCACAGTAGATGGCAGCACTGGAGAACGGAACTCTTGATGGAGACACCTGATGTAAAGGGGGACTCTGATGGAGACACCTGATGTAAAGGGACTCTGATGGGGACACCTGATGTAAAGGGGGACTCTGGTGGAGACACCTGATGTAAAGGGGGACTCTGATGGAGACACCTGATGTAAAGGGCGACTCTGGTGGAGACACCTGATGTAAAGGGGGACTCTGGTGGAGACACCTGATGTAAAGGGGGACTCTGATGGAGACACCTGATGTAAAGGGGGACTCTGATGGAGACACCTGATGTAAAGGGGGACTCTGATGGGGACACCTGATGTAAAGGGGGACTCTGATGGAGACACCGGATGTAAAGGGGGACTCTGGTGGAGACACCTGATGTAAAGGGGGACTCTGGTGGAGACACCTGATGTAAAGGGGGACTCTGATGGAGACACCTGATGTAAAGGGGGACTCTGGTGGAGACACCTGATGTAAAGGGGGACTCTGGTGGAGACACCTGATGTAAAGGGGGACTCTGGTGGGGAAACCTGATGTAAAGGGGGACTCTGGTGGAGACACCTGATGTAAAGGGGGACTATGATGGGGACACCTGATGTAAAGGGGGACTCTGGTGGAGACACCTGATGTAAAGGGGGACTCTGGTGGAGACACCTGATGTAAAGGGGGACTATGATGGGGACACCTGATGTAAAGGGGGACTCTGGTGGAGACACCTGAAGTAAAGGGGGACTCTGATGGGGACACCTGATGTAAAGGGGGACTCTGATGGGGACACCTGATGTAAAGGGGGACTCTGATGGAGACACCTGATGTAAAGGGGGACTCTGATGGAGACACCTGTAGTAAAGTGGGACTCTGATGGTCCACATGTCAGGCTGGCAGCCATCTTTATCATTGTATATTGGAATCTCTGCTATTTCTTCAATTTTCTGCATTTTGCTTCACAAACTGTTATATCCAGCTGCTATATCTCTGCAATTCGGCAGTTACTTGCAGTACCTTCATAATAGCTAAGCAGTTATTTTTCTGTCATTTTTTTGACAACTGCTGCAATACCATTGGCTCAATAAAACATACTGCACTATATTAGCCCTTTTGTTTGGTGGCTTATTCCTGGAGCTACTTAAAGGTGGATTTCCATTGGTGCTGACGTGACGTGAAGCCGGGTGTAAGTGAAACCACGGGGCTGTCCCAGTTTGCTATGAGGGTCCCGTTGAGAGGTCTGAAGTCCGTTTCCGTGGTATACTGAGTACCTGAGAAGTACCTTATCCCTACCGGTTCCCAGTTGACCACTAGTGCCATTCTGAGTGTCATTTACATGCGCAATTTGATTGTGCGCCTGGTGAGTGAAAGCACGCCTCACTTCTTATGCACAGAAGTCACGGGCACCTTATCTATGTTATTCCAGTGAGAAGCAGCCATGATTTCCAGACACCGGATGATTTAGGCAACTCTGCGTAAAAATTATTTTATGGACTGATATGCGTTTATATAGTGCATTTACCTCACTGCTATTCGTCTAACTTGAGGCGACGCACCATTGTCACTTTATTGCGCTCATCTTTAGCGCTTTGGTTTACTAATTGTCACTTTGCATTATATTTATGTCAGATTTATTATTGTTTTATGTGTTTTAAAGTGCTGCATTTTTTATTTATATGTTTTAAGGATTTAGAGGTTTTTTCCTTATGATAGCTGCTTTTACTCTTATTTAAGAAGCGCTCGCTTGTTTTTTTCATTTTTTGACTCTGATGGAGACACCTGATGTAAAGGGAGACTCTGATGATGACACCTGATGTAAAGGGAGACTCTGATGGAGACATCTGATGTAAAGGGAGACTCTGATGGAGACATCTGATGTAAAGAGGGACTCTGATGGGGAGACCTGATGTAAAGGGGAACTCTGATGGGGACACTTGATGTAAAGGGGGACTCTGATGGGGACACCTGATGTAAAGGGAGACTCTGATGGAGACATCTGGTGTAAAGGGAGACTCTGATGGAGACATCTGATGTAAAGGGGGACTCTGATGGAGACATCTGATGTAAAGAGGGACTCTGATGGGGAGACCTGATGTAAAGGGGAACTCTGATGGGGACACTTGATGTAAAGGGGGACTCTGATGGGGACACCTGATGTAAAGGGAGACTCTGATGGAGACATCTGATGTAAAGGGGGTTTCTGATGGGGACACCTGATGTAAAGGGGGACTCTGATTGGGACACTTGATGTACAGGGGGACGCTGATGAGGACACCTGATGTAAAGGGGGACTCTGATGAGGACACCTCATGTAAAGGGAGACTCTGATGAGGACACTTGATGCAAAGGGGGGCTCTGATGAGGACACCTGATGTAAAGGAGGACTCTAAAGGGGACACCTGATGTAAAGGGGGACTCTGATGGGGACACCTGATGTAAAGGGGGACTCTGATGGGGACACCTGATGTAAAGGGGGACTCTGATGGGGACACCTGATGTAAAGGGGGACTCTTATGGGGACACCTGATGTAAAGGGGGACTTTGATGGGGAGACCTGATGTAAAGGACTACTCTGATGGAGACATCTTATGTAAAGGGGGTTTCTGATGGGGACACCTGATGTAAAGGGGGACTCTGATGAGGACACCGGATGTGAAGGGGGACTCTGATGGAGACATTTGATGTAAAGGGGGACTATGATGGGGACACCTGATGTAAAGGAGGACTCTGATGGGGACACCTGATGTAAAGGGGGACTCTGATGAGGACACCTGATTTAAAGGGGGTCTCTGATGGGGACACCTGATGTAAAGGACTACTCTGATGGAGACATCTGATGTAAAGGGGTACTCTGGTGGGGACACCTGATGTAAAGGGGGACTCTGATAAGGACACCTGATGCAAAGGGGGACTCTTATGGGGACACCTGATGTAAAGTGGGACTCTGATGGAGACACCTGATGTGGACACCTGATGTAAAGGAGGACGCCTGATGATGTTTATTTCATATCTATTTTTGTAACTTTGTCCTGCATTAAACATTCAACAATGTCATTTAGGGGTGGAATTAAGGGCGGGGCAGGGTAGGGGTTGGGTGGGGCAACTGGTGGCAAGTAGGACTTGAAATTTTGAGCCCTGCTTCATGTGTATATAAATCCGAAAGCTAAAATCTCGAACACTAACATACATTATGTGAAGACAGCCGTTCTATTGAATGGGCTGCTCAATGCACTCAATGCAGCTAAAACAGATGCACAATGCAGTTGGAGAAGAGCATGCGAGGCGTGTGAGTGATTGCCGCAATTCTGCTGCACTGCAATGCAAGTGCATGAAGAAGAAGAGTAAGATCACCGTTCAGAAGGAATGGCACCAAATAGCACTGACTCATGCAGCATGGCAGTTTGAACGGGCCCTAGGGTCATTCACATGTGCGGCAGCCCTTGCTGCCCTGATGAAAAGCGATCCATGATGGATCACTTTTCAGAGGGAGTGTGCTGCCTCCCCACCGTCTGATTTAACCCTGCAAACATTGCACCACAGTACCGCAATCAAGTGTATTGCATTCCGTTGCGGCATGGCCTCATAGACTTCAGCGGTGGTAACATCCGCTGGATGCGATGGCTGTTTCACATTTGCCCCTGTCATAAAGCACAGCATTGCGGGCACGGCATTTGCCCTGGTTCAAGCTGGTGGTTGAGGGGGTGGTAAAGCCATGGCTTAACCTGTTTTTACTGCCCCCTAGCCTTAGGATGACATGCTCAATCACTGCACTGTATCAATGGAGGAGCAGCATTATCACCCTGGACAGGAATTTTGTTAGGACTACAGAACATTCCCTTCCTTTTCTCCATTGAAACAATGATTGAATCAGGAGTTCAATGCTGGTCTAGAGGGTCTGTTTGAATTTGCAAGTGCTTACAGGAAGACAATGTTTTAAATTAGCATCTCTAGCAGATCATCATAAATTCTTTAATCAGGTCTAATATGAAGAAGCATGATCTTTGAGAAGGTTGTATAATGCAAATCTAGTCAATATTTGATTCTATAGCTATTAGAGTGCATCGTAAAATGTTATCATCTCTCAGCTATGACATATTCGGGGAAAGTAACACTGCTTCTCCGAGGATAATCACTTAGGGCAGTGGTGCTCAACCTTCCTAATGCCATGACCCTTTCATACAGTTCCTCATGTTGTGGGGACCCCCAACCATAAAATTATTTACCCAGTAATTATAATTCATGAAGTCTCATTTTACCTCCAATACTGCTGCTTTCAACACAGTAGCTGCTTTCAACACAGTAGCTGCTTTCAACAGAGTAGCTGCTTTCTACACAGTAGCTGCTTTCAACACAGTAGCTGCTTTTTACACAGTAGCTGCTTTCAACACAGTAGCTGCTTTCAACACAGTAGCTGCTTTCAACACAGTAGCTGCTTTTTACACAGTAGCTGCTTTCTACACAGTAGCTGCTCTTTACACATCGTAAATATGTGTTTTCCGATGATCTTAGGTGACCCCTGTGAAAGGGCAGCTGCAACGGGTTTACCACAGCAGATGGCAGCACTGGAGAACGGAACTCTTGATGGAGACACCTGATGTAAAGGGGGACTCTAATGGAGACACCTGATGTAAAGGGGGACTCTGATGGGGACACCTGATGTAAAGGGGGACTCTGATGGAGACACCTGATGTAAAGGGAGACTCTGATGGAGACACCTGATGTAAAGGGGGACTCTGATGGAGACACCTGATGTAAAGGGGGACTCTGATGGAGACACCTGATGTAAAGGGGGACTCTGTTGGAGACACCTGATGTAAAGGGGGACTCTGATGGAGACACCTGATGTAAAGGGGGACTCTGATGGGGACACCTGATGTAAAGGGGGACTCTGATGGAGACACCTGATGTAAAGGGGGACTCTGGTGGAGACACCTGATGTAAAGGGGGACTCTGGTGGAGACACCTGATGTAAAGGAGGACTCTAATGGAGACACCTGATGTAAAGGGAGACTCTGATGGAGACACCTGATGTAAAGGGGGACTCTGATGGAGACACCTGATGTAAAGGGGGACTCTGGTGGAGACACCTGATGTAAAGGAGGACTCTAATGGAGACACCTGATGTAAAGGGAGACTCTGATGGAGACACCTGATGTAAAGGGGGACTCTGATGGAGACACCTGATGTAAAGGGGGACTCTGATGGAGACACCAGATGTAAAGGGGGACTCTGATGGAGACATCTGATGTAAAGGGGGACTGTGATGGAGACACCTGATGTAAAGCAGTAGCTGCTTTCAACACAGTAGCTGCTTTCTACACAACAGCTGCTCTTTACACATTGGAAATATGTGTTTTCCGATGATCTTAGGTGACCCCCTGTGAAAGGGTCATTTGACCCCCAAAGGGGTCGCGACCCACAGGTTGAGAACCACTGACTTAGAGGAAGAGTAACATGTCTACGTCCATGTAAGACTCTTTATTTGCATCTCCACTCTGTTTTGGTTTCCAATCTTGGAATGTATGAGAGATGAATGGCTCAGAAAGGTCATTTTTTTTGGCCTAATCGGCGGTAAGCCTACAAGGGTAGTTACAGAGATGGATGATAAACTAGGTGTGGTGGGAAGCAGGACACGTCCTATTTTCTACAACCCTTTTGCTTCATTAGAGCATCCAAGGTCAATCCATCATTGCTTAGAGATCAATGACCTCTAGGGGCAGGGAGGAGTTTTAGGGTCTGACAAACTCAGGTAAGTGTGTTAAACAACATATTTTTTAATAGGGCAGCTAAAAGTAGCCAGGTAAACATATGAAGAACATCCTGAAGGAACATTCATGTATCATGTTTCATACTTGCTTGACCAAATGTAACATTTTTTGGAGTGTTAACATAATAAATGAGTTAATAAGTTATATCATACAACACTATAAAATACATTTAAATTTATGTAAATACAGGGAAGGATCTTGAGAAACATTTGTCTGTTTTCATGCTCTTTCTGCTTTGTGGTTGGAAGCCTAACACAATAGTTATGCAAGATTTCTCCTTTTTTATCCTGCAAACCCTGGATGCGCTATAAAGTAATTAGTAACCTGCATGATCACTCAGCAGTTTCATCCTTTTCTATCTCTTGTTCCTTCCTATTGGCCAGTGATTTCCCTCCTCCCTCCTCATCACATTGCTGGCCAAAGGGATGCATAGTTACTTTTCAAGCTCTATTTGCAGTTTTCTTCGTAGAGCACTCTCTCAATCTTTTTTTTATGGTCTGAATCTGAAAAAAGAGCTATGGTCATGGTCCATTTGCACCCTAGGTCCTAGGATAACTCCCCCCAACCACAGTGCATAGTCTTCTCCAGATGATTCTTTTTAATGCGACTGTCTCCTGGTCAGTCACAATTGCTTTACTTCAATGACTGCTTTAAAGGGAGTGTTATGTTGATTTTTGTCTATCTGAAGGTAGAAGTCTTAAAGGACACGTGCTTCTTGCTTCTTATCTAACTTTTGTCTTTTAGGATCTCTCCATTTTTGGAGTGCCAGCAAAGCTCATTTCCTTCAGATGTTCCAGTATATCAGGTCCTCCATCTTGATGATCAGTAGGACCCTAAGGTGCCTGCACATACACTCACTGGCCACTTTATTAGGTATACCTTGTTGGTACTGGGTTGGACCTCCTTTTGCCTTCATAACTGCCTAAATTCTTTGTGATCTAGATTCAACAAGGTGTTGGAAACATTCCTCAAAGATTTTGGTCCATATTGACATGAGTTATTGTTGCCTTCCTATCATCTCGAACCAGGCTGCCCATTCACCTCTGAGAACAAGGCATTTTCACCCACAAAACCTCTGCTCACTTGATATTTTCTCTTTTTTGGACCATTCTCTGTAAACCCTAGAGATGGTTGTGCGTGAAAATTCCAGCAGATCATCAGTTTTTGAAATACTCAAACCAGCCCGTCTGGTATCAACAACCATGCCACCTTCAAAGTCACTTAAATCCCCTTTCTTCCCCATTATGATGCTCGGTTTGACCTTCAGCAAGTTGCATTTACCACGTCTACATGCCTAAATGCATTGAGGTGCTGCCATGTGATTGGCTGATTAGCAATTTGTGTTATCAAGCAATTGAACAGGTGGACCTAATAAAGTGTCCTGTCAGTGTACTTTCTTTATTATAAGCTCTTGTCTTCAAGTAAACTTGTAGCCATAATTATACCAAGCAGCAATTGAGATTTAAAACAAGCCCATAGTGGCCTCTGTAGTTGCAGGCACCGTGGAGCAGTTCACTCTCAAATTTCACAGCAGAAGCACTGATGTGGTCCAAATTGTTCTCTAAGAAGCTCATCCCTCCAGCAGTGACTCAGCAGCTGAGCTCCCCATTCTTAAGTCTTGTTATCTCTAATTTAATGCAGAAGAAGTGCCCCGGAGAGAGAGTGTGTGAGTGTGTGTGTGTGTGTGTGTGTGTAGGGGGGGTGTTGGGTCAAGGTAAGATTCTAAGTGAACAACGTAAAGATTAACTTTCATGTAAAAATGAAATGTCATCCTCTAAAAATACTGTAGCTGCTCACTTTTAGGAAACAGTTACTCACCAGCCTATGGAATCCAGCGCAAGTCTTCCACCCAGCTGATTCTTCTGATGGCTTAGACCAGGGGTGTCAAACTGACGGCCCTCCAGCTGTTGCCAAACTACAAGTCCCATCATGCATCTGCCTTTTGGAGTCATGCTTGTAACTCAATCTTGCAATGCCTCATGGGACTTGTCGTTTGGCAACAGCTGGAGGGCCACCAGTTTGACACCCGTGGCTTAGACAATTCCATGCCACCATCTTGATTTCGGGAGCATGCTGTCACTTCCTAATGACTCACAGCTAGGCCCTACTGCACATCTGTGAATTGGAGGCCAGCTCTGAGTCTGGTCCTCTAACCTTCTGAGATGTGTGACATTACCAGGGGTGGACTGACCATTTGGAAACTAGGGCACTGCCCGAGGGCCCGGGGTCAGTAGGGGGCCCAATGAGATGCCCCTGGTACCTTTTTCATAGACTTTTTTGAGTTTGGGCAAGGACACAGGGTCCCCATGATCCCCTATTGCCTGGGGGCCCCATGAGTTGTCAGTCCACCCCTGGACATTACCCTAAGAAGCTGAAGGGGGAGCGGCTGACCACATTGTCTTCATTCTCACCTAGGTGAGACATAAGGAAACGGGAGTGGCTACCACAAAAAAAGGGACTTGTTCCCTGAAAAAATAAAATTTCTGTGATTTCTTAATAGGCTGGAGGAGAGGGGAAGTAAGGTTAGGAAGGGAACGTTCATATTCAGACAAAGGTCCACTTTAAACTGTGTAAGTGCTTGCTCTGAGAACTTTGAGAATGTAGTACCTACAGCTAAAGCTCATTTACTGCTTGTTAGGCATCTACAAATACGTGACTGCCAAAAGCCTTGCCACAGGACCACGTTAAGTTCCCTGGGAACAGGGGCTGACTGACCATTCGGAAACTTGGGCACTGCCCGAGAGCCCGGGGTCAGTAGGGGGCCCCATGAGATGCCCCTGGTACCTTTCATAGGCTTTTTTGGGTGTGGTTTGAGTGTGGGCGAGGACACAGGGGCCCCATGATCCCTTATTGCCCGGGGGCCCCTTGAGTTGTCAGTCCGTCCCTGCCTGGTAATCCTTGAACCTGTTTTAACCAATATAAATGATAACTTCATCTCTAAGTCATTGATCCAGTAGACCCCTCTCTTCATGTACCTCTTTATACACTATATATCCTATGATGTGTGACATTTAATTCCTGGAATGGACTGTAAAAACACATGTTTGCTTACCTATACACTAGGGCTGTTGTCACCTTCAAAGTAGTCCCCTTGTGATGCAACACACTTTTCTATGACTGCCGGAACCTGATCTGTGTTCTTTTAAGGTATTTTTTAATTTTGTAAACAGCCAAACGTCTTAGGTTGCTAAGTCAGAGGAATACGGTGGTTGGTCAATTTTCGGAAATGATTTCTGGGCCAGGAATCTGTGAACACTTAACGCATCATGTGCAGGAGCATTGTTGTGGTGGAGAATCAACTTGTCAGGCCAGAGTTCCGGTCCTTTCCTCAGAACACATTCCTGTAACCTTTTCATTTACCACATTTGCCTCCGCCCTTTGTGTTCCTGGCTGCCCATTTCTGACGTCATCGCAGACATCTTCTCTTTAAACCACCTACGCCATTTAAAAATATTTGATTTCTTCATTCAATGTTTGCAGGAGCGTTGTCGTGGTGGAGAATCAACTTGTCATGCCAGAGTTCCGGTCCTTTTCTCAGAACACATTCCTGTAACCATTTAATTTTCCACATTTTCATCTGCACTCTGCGTTTCTGGCTGCCCACTTCTGACGTCATCGTGGACATCTTCTCCTTAAACCACCTATGCCAATCAAAAACACTTGATTTCTTCATTCAATCTTTGCAGGAGCGTTGTCGCGGTGGAGAATCAACTTGTCATTCCAGAGTTCCGGTCCTTTCCTCAGAACACATTTCTGTAACCTTTTCATTTACCACATTTGCCTCCACCCTTTGTGTTCCTGGCTGCCCACTTCTGACGTCATCGTGGACATCTTCTCCTTAAACCACCTATGCCATTCAAAAACACTTGATTTCTTCATTCAATGTTTGCAGGAGCGTTGTCGTGGTGGAGAATCAACTTGTCATGCCAGAGTTCCGGTCCTTTCCTCAGAACACATTCCTGTAACCATTTCATTTTCCACATTTTCATCTGTACTCTGCGTTTCTGGCTGCCCACTTCTGACGTCATCGTGGACATCTTCTCCTTAAACCACCTATGCCAATCAAAAATACTTGATTTCTTCATTCAATGTTTGCAGGAGCATTGTCGTTGTGGAGAATCAACTTGTCATGCCAGAGTTCCGGTCCTTTCCTCAGAACACATTCCTGTAATAATTTAATTTTCCACATTTTCATCCGCACTCTGCGTTTCTGGCTGCCCACTTCTGACGTCATCGTGGACATCTTCTCCTGAAACCACCTATGCCGATCAAAAACACTTGATTTCTTCATTCAATGTTTGCAGGAGCATTGTAGTGGTGGAGAATCAACTTGTCAGGCCAGAGTTCCGGTCCTTTCCTCAGAACACATTCCTGTAACCTTTTCATTTACCACATTTGCCTCCAACCTTTGTGTTCCTGGCTGCCCACTTCTGACGTCATCG